>NC_134266.1:107706074-108019042 GCF_031893055.1 Leptodactylus fuscus | reverse complement strand
GCATTAAACATGTGAAGAGAAAAGTGCTTCTTACAGGACATACTGTACTTTGTATTTGTATGTACCATTATACATTCTGTACTGGGAAGCAAGAAAAAAATTCAGAAAGGGATGGAATTGGAGAAAATGGCATTTACAGGCTTAGTTTTTATGGAGTTTGGTGTGCACACAAAATGACAGCTCACCTGTATTCAAAGCATTGGTATCGTTCCAGGGATACCAAATTTATATCCTACTTCCTACTATTAATTAATTAATATTATTTTTTAATTAATATATTAATTAATTTAAATTATTACATTATACATGTGAAAGTTTGGATGTTTGTTCCTCAATCACGCAAAAACAGCTGAACAGATTTGAATGAAATTTGGCATGTAGATAGATTGTAACCTCGATTAACACATACACATAGGCTACTTTTTATCTCGGTAAATGGCTTCACAACTGTTATGAATTTATGTTCACATACTACAGTATATTACACTGCTCCTGCCTGCAGCTTTATCTCAGCTTCTGATAAAGCCAGGGCTGTTATCTTTCTGTGCAAACACTCAGCTAACCCTCAGTGGATTGTGTACATACATTTGCATATTATCTGATCTGCTCCAGGCAGTGCTGACAAACTGACATGGGCAAATATCTTTAATCCAAATTGGCAGTTTGCCAATTTTAAACATGCCTGGAAAAAGAAAATCTAATTTGTTGCAAACAATGAGAGCTATGAAGGTAGCCAGAAGTCAACAGAGTTCTCTTCAAGCGGAGCTGACTGGGATCATTGACACCAACTCATTATATGGCATCCCAGCGAGCTGCTGAGATGCCGGAACAATCACAGGCACAGTGCGAGGAACAAGTTCAGCAGCAGTATATAGGCGCATCAACGACGCCAACAACCTGCAGATGAAGTCGCGGGCAGAGGCTAGTATATTATATTTTATGTCTTAACCCCTTAAAAAAAAATCAAAATCACCCAAATTAGTTAATAAATATTATTATATCTCTATTTTATGTTGGCATCATCTTTTAAAGGGATTCTTCCATTAAAAACCTTTTTTTTCTCGTTGACACATAGGAATAGCCTTAAGAAAGGCTATTCTTCTTCTACCTTTAGATGTCTTCTCCGCCCCGCCGTTAGGTTAAAATCCTGTTTTTCTTCGGTATGCAAATGAGTTTTCTCACAGCACTGGGGGCAGGCTCATCGCTTAAACAGCACTGGGGGGCGTCTCCAATGCTGCGAGAGAACTCTCCAGCGCCGCCTCCATCTTCTTCAGGAACGGGGTCTACACGCGTCTTCTTTCAGGGGTTGGCTTCCAACTTCTAGGCCTCGGGCCTTACTGTGTAAGTGGCCATTTTCTTGTGGCCGGCAGGCATGTGCCCGAGTTGGCTTTGCCCGAGGCCTAGAAGTTTGAAGCCAACCCCTGGAAATAGACGTGAGAAGACCCTGTTCCTGAAGAAGATGGAGGTGGTGCTGGAGAGTTCTCTCGCAGCATTGGGGACACCCTCAGTGCTGTTTGAGCGCTTGGACCTGCCCCCCAGTGCCACAAGATAATTCATTTACATACAAAAGAAAAACGGGATTTTAACCGAATGGCGGGGCGGAGAAGACATCTAAAGATAGGAGAAGAATAGCCTTTCTTAAGGCTATTCCGTCGTGTCAACGAGAAAAAAAAAGGTTTTTAATTGTAGAATCCCTTCAATCATCTGTCAATTTATTTTGGACGCTAGGAGGCTTAAAAGTCTAACAGTAATTTTTCAAATTTACAAGAAAAAATCCCAAAACAAATTATTAGGGATCACGTCAGGAAATTTTAAAGACCTACAGTCCTATGAAAAAGTTTGGGCACCCCTATTAATCTTAATCATTTTTTGTTCTAAATATTTTGGTGTTTGCAACAGCCATTTCAGTTTGATATATCTAATAACTGATGGACACAGTAATATTTCAGGATTGAAATGAGGTTTATTGTACTAACAGAAAATGTGCAATATGCATTAAACCAAAATTTGACCGGTGCAAAAGTATGGGCACCCTTATCATTTTATTGATTTGAATTCCCCTAACTACTTTTTACTGACTTACTGAAGCACAAAATTGGTTTTGTAACCTCAGTGAGCTTTGAACTTCATAGCCAGATGTATCCAATCATAAGAAAAGGTATTTAAGGTGGCCAATTGCAAGTTGATCTCCTATTTGAATCTCCTCTGAAGAGTGGCATCATGGGCTACTCAAAACAACTCTCAAATGATCTGAAAACAAAGATTGTTCAACATAGTTGTTCAGGGGAAGGATACAAAAAGTTGTCTCAGAGATTTAACATGTCAGTTTCCACTGTGAGGAACATAGTAAGGAAATGGAAGACCACAGGGACAGTTCTTGTTAAGCCCAGAAGTGGCAGGCCAAGAAAAATATCAGAAAGGCAGAGAAGAAGAATGGTGAGAACAGTCAAGGACAATCCACAGACCACCTCCAAAGAGCTGCAGCATCATCTTGCTGCAGATGGTGTCACTGTGCATTGGTCAACTATACAGCGCACTTTGCACAAATAGAAGCTGTATGGGAGAGTGATGAGAAAGAAGCCGTTTCTGCACGTACGCCACAAATAGAGTTGCCTGAGGTATGAAAAAGCACATTTGGACAAGGCAGCTTCATTTTGGAAACAAAAATTGAGTTGTTTGGTTATAAAAAAAAGGCGTTATGCATGGCGTCCAAAAAGAAACAGCATTCCAAGAAAAACACATGCTACCCACTGTAAAATTTGGTGGAGGTTCCATCATGCTTTGGGGCTGTGTGGCCAATGCCGGCATCGGGAATCTTGTTAAAGTTGAGAGTCGCATGGATTCCACTCAGTATCAGCAGATTCTTGAGAATAATGTTCAAGAATCAGTGACGAAGTTGAAGTTACGCCGGGGATGGATATTTCAGCAAGACAATGATCCAAAACACCGCTCCAAATCCTCAGGCATTCATGCAGAGGAACAATTACAATGTTCTGGAATGGCCATCCCAGTCCCCAGACCTGAATATCATTGAACATCTGTGGGATGATTTGAAGCGGGCTGTCCATGCTCGGCGACCATCTAACTTAACTGAACTTGAATTGTTTGTCCAAAATACCTTTATCCAGGATCCAGGAACTGATTAAAAGCTACAGGAAGCGACTAGAGGCTGTTATCTTTGCAAAAGGAGGATCTACTAAATATTAATGTCACTTTTCTGTTGAGGTGCCCATACTTTTGCACCGGTCAAATTTTGGTTTAATGCATATTGCACATTTTCTGTTAGTACAATAAACCTCATTTCAATCCTGAAATATTACTGTGTCCATCAGTTATTAGACATATCAAACTGAAATGGCTGCTGCAAACACCAAAATATTTAGAACTAAAAATGATTAAGATTAATAGGGGTGCCCAAACTTTTTCATAGGACTGTATTTATTTGAAACCCACATAAAATAAAACAGTTTAAAAACTATCCTCATCTAATTCAAAACAGCATATGTGTTTCCCCTCTCTCTACCCTACCTGTCCCCTATGTGACATGGCTTCCATGAACTTCTGTCCTATTAATGTAAGGGGTCTTAATGTTCCCCAGAAACGTAACCAGATCCTGTGTCAGCTCCGTAAAACTCATTCTCATGTCTTGATTTTGCAGGAGACTTATTTCAGGGAGAACCACATCTCAGACATCCGTAAAAGACACTACTCTTCTTGGTTCCACAGTGCTACCCATCTGTGAAAAAACAAGGCATTATTTATTGCCTTGCATAGATCTCTCCAACACTAGTTACTGGACACGATACTTGATACCAAGGGTAGATTTGCTTTAAAATTGCGCATTGGTGGAAAGGTGCTATCTTTCAAATCAGCTGCAGATAGTGTACTATAGGACATTTCTGGGGAAACTTGGGGATTTCAGTGAAAGGCCACCCGTGGATTCTGCTGCCCCACGTTTCCCTGCTGTTCCGTCACAATTGCTTAGGCTGGAATCCATTCTTCGCATAGACATATGGTGGATCTTACATCCCAGGGTCGAGACTATACCTACCACTCTCCCCAGCTCATGGCTCCAATGGAAGCCTTTACTACTTACTCTTGAGTCACCACACGCTTTCCTGGTCCCCTGTTGCCCAGATCGGTTCAGCATTGTGGTCTTATCATGCTCAGTTTTTTATTATCCCTCTGCCACTCCGGGCATCCCATGCCTTTCTCCTGCTGATTGGTCCAAATCTAATTTATTTGCACACAGGCTGTGTCCAGCGCTGGGCTGGCAGCTGGTTCTGGCGCGGGGTAGGCCGTAAGCCTCCGCTTGAGTATGCAGAGATTCCAGTTTCTCCCTGGCACCAGTACCTGCACTTCCAGGGTCAGGGGGATCAGCAGCGAGCCTGAGGCTATTTAGGTTGGTTATTCGTGTTACTGCGGCATCAGATCCCCTAGCGATGAGCTCCTCCTGTCTCCTTTTCCTGTTACCTGGACTCTGTGCATGTGTATGACCCAGCTTGCTTTACAGACCTCTCCTCCGTGATCCTGATTTGACACCTTCCTGAGCTCCTGTGTATGACCTTTTCGCTTTCTCCTGACCTCCCTTTTTGGATCCTGATTTGGCTACTCCGCTACCTCCTGTGTATGACCCGGCTCTCCTGACTACGCTTCTGCCTCTGCCTTCTACTACCACATGATCTCCTGTTACCGACTTGGGTTGTTTGACCACAAATCTGTTTCCTTTGGAATCTGCCTGCTTCCCCAAATCGTCTTGCTCTCCTGAACTTCATTCTAAGGTTAGTGTCTGGGTTTTTCTGGGTCCTCCTACTTGGGGTTATCTGGGTGTGCGTCACTCTCTGGACTGTTGCGGATATTGGCCCCGGACTTTTACCAAGTCCAACTCCACCATCAGAAGCTCTGGCGAAAAACTCCAGGACCTGGTTCCCCTCTGGTTATGAGAGCATAGCACACTCAGGACTGTTTTTGCCTCAGTGCTTGGGGATTCTAGTTGCCCAGGGTCTTACTGAGTTTATTGTTGCATCAGGTTCCTAACAGGCTGCCTCTGCTGTACAATGTCCAAGGAAAAAAAAACTTCAAGATTATGACTCGCTGGTATCTCTGTCCAGACCTCCTTCACAAGATTTACCCTGGTGTGTCTGATTGGTGCTTGTGCTGTGGTGCCGAGGTGTCTCATTTTCCATATATAGCGGGACTGTGCAGACATACGACCCTTCTGGACTTCTGTGTTTGACCTATATGTCAAAATTATTGCCTTTCCTCCAGATGGCTTTCCTCTCAATTATTCCAAGGAAAATTTCTAAAGCGAAGGGTGACCTACAGTACTGTGTCAATCCCTCAAGGCACTCAGAGCGTTGTTGCCCCCATATTACTGGAGTGGCTCCAGGAATATCTCAACATGCAGAGAATGGAACTGCTGATAGTGAGAGGCACCACTGATTCCTCTAAGTTTGATGTCCTCTGGCGGCCGTGGGTGGAGTTTCAGGAATCAACTGATTTTATTAACACCTTCTCCTGAGCTCTGATGTGTTGTTTTGGTCCAAGTTCTGGGTGCTAGTCTTCACAGTTGGTATGCTCCCTGTTACCTCTGGAATTATCCCACCAAATTCCTCAGAAGGGAAGCTGAAGATCCTGCTCCGGTTCGAGAAAGTTTTCCACCAGCGCAACATCTTAGAGACAACCCTCAACACCACTACTACATCAGCCTGACCTATTTTGCTGCCTTCCTACCGGAGCTTGACAGCTCCTGATGTCCTACTGCGTGGAGAGATTTCCGATAATTTATAAAGAATCTTCACCAGGACTTGCTGAAACATACAAAACCATATTAAGGACTTCAGCAGGTTCTATTTCTACTTGGTTGCCCCTTCCCCTCTTTTTTTCTGTCTATTGTTACACTGTACTCAGCTCTGCAACTCAGTCTAACTCATTGCTACTTCTTTCTTTAGAAGGCCCAATCTGTGTGGCTTTTTGCTCCCCTATTCCTCATTAACCTCCCTGTTCTTCTTAGTAGTCTTCAATCCTCCCTGACCTTTTAAGGGTTTCAATGCGATGCCACTGATTTTTGTATAGTTACCCCTTCTTTTATCTAGTATGGCCCTAACAACTTACTGTTACTGGACTCATACCTGCTCTCCCTATTCTTTATTATACCCAGTGTACAGTTCTTGCTAGTGGTGAAATCAATCAAAGTGAAAGGACTGCACAGTCCTGAGAAGCAATATGTTTTCTTCAACCTACTCAAACTTAAAGGAGTATTCCCACGTCGCATACTCACCAGTCTTCACTGCTGTAAAAATCTTCTTTCTTCCTGGTTTCTTACATCATTTGGTGGGCGAGGTTTCACATGCAACCTGCCGTTTAGCTCCGACCACCGCATAGCGTGATCCTATGGGGCGGCTGAAGGGCCCGTGATGTTATCAAGGGTCCTTAATCACTATATGCACAATATTGGACTATGAAGTACAGGCAGGAGCAACTCCATTCTGTGTTACATACAGAGACTGCCTGCCTCTGCCATAATGAACACAATTGAATTAGCTAGCCTGATAACTGGGAGAACAGAATACGTTCAGAAATGAAAGCAGCTCCTCTCCTCTATCTGAGTGCAGGACCTAGGTCATGTGGTGTAGACACAGGATTAGCTAGATACACAGGCTCACTCCCCGTGCACTTATCCCCTCCTCCCTTCCCCCTGAGAGCAGGCAGATACATCACTTGACTTTTGAGCAGATAAGTCAAGGGCTGTGTCAACAATGAATTGAATAAAGTAAGGTAGTGGGCAAACAAAGCAGTTTTGCTGAAGCAGTGTATTTAGGAAAAGTCTTACATCAACATTAACAAGCAGTATAGATAGGATCCTTGTGATGGGACAACCCCTTTAAGTGACTACATGCTCTTTTCTCATAAACCATTCAATCTTTCCAACACCTGGTTTTCACATGCTTACCATAGCCCCTCACCTGAACCTAAATCCAGAGGGTCCAGTAGATTGATCTCTCACACCAGGAGACTCGGACTGATGGAGAGGGCTGACTGCTTATGTTGAAGGGACATATTGCATCTCAGATGTATACTTTTGCTTCACTCTACTTCCCTAACACAGGGCAAGGCTGAGTTCTTACTTAGAGACGCATGATGATTTTGCAGAGCAGTTCCTGGTAGTTCCGGGTGATCTAAATTTGGTATTGGATTCCACTCTTGATTCTTCCGTCAGCCTTTCATGATACTACAACATGGTCCTTCTGGGGATTAAAAAAAAGATCTCCACTCCATGGCACTAAGAAATCCAGCAGGCTTTCGACAGGGTCAACTGACAGTTCATGGAGGACATGTAGGACTCCATACGAACATGATGTGTTGGATTCTCTCCCTCTACTCCCACCCCTCCCATATGTTAAATTGTATTACTTTCCTGCCCATTTGTCCCGAATAGTAAATTGGTGCAGACATGATTCTTTAACCGGTTAAGGACCGCTGGCCGTAAATTTACGGCCAGCAGTCCTGGTCTCTAAGACCAGCCGATAGTAAATTTACGGCCGGTCTTCAGAGACTCACTAGGCAGGGGGTGGGGCGGGGGGAGGGCAGGGGTTAGGTGTTACTGACACCTAACCACCCCCTCAACAACGTTCAGTCGGACTCAGTTCCGACTGAACGATTTAACCCTTTCGATCCTGCCGTGAAACATCACGGCGCGATCGAAAGGGATCCGCCGCAGATTGAAGCTGATCGGCACCCCCCGCGGCGAGATCGGGGGGTGCCGATGTCAGTAGAAGGTAGTCTGGGGTCTGGCCAGTGACCCCAGACTACCGGAGCCCCACATACCTGGTTGATCCTGCCGACCGATGGAGGAAGTGAGCGATGTGTCTCACTTCCTCTGCAGCTTACAGGACACGAGCAGGCTCATGTCCTGCTCGTGTCCTGCAAGCTACTATACAGAATCAGTTGATGCTTTCAACAAAGCATCAACTGATTGAAGTGTCCTAAATGGACACATGAAAAAGTTAAAAAAAATAAAGTGTATGAAAAAAGTAATAAACTTATAAAGCCCAAAAATCCCTTTTTCTCTATACAAAATGAATTATATAAAAAAAAGTACTAAAAATTAATAAAAACAATGCATATTTGGTATCGCCGCATCCGTAACAACCTGTACAATAAAACTGAAATAATATTTAATGTATACGGTGTACATCTGAAAAAAAAAAAAAACGGAAAAAACCCGCCGGAAGTAATGATTTTTCACCATATCACCTTACAAAATATGCTATAAAAAGTGATCAAAAAATCATATGCACCCCACAACAGTACCAATAAAAAGCGCAGGTTGTCCCGCAAAAAATAAGCCCTCAACCAACACTGTCAACCGAAAAATAAAAATGTTACGCCTCTCAGAAGATGGCGATGCAAAAATCACTGATTTATGTCCCCAAATGTGTTTTTGTTCTGCAGAATTAGTATCGCATAAAAAAATACTATAAATGAGGTATCGCCGTAACCGTACTGACCCACAGAATAAAGGCTACATGTTACTTATACTGTACGCTGCATGGCGCAAAATTTAAAGGGTACAACTCAATGCCAGGATTGATTTTTTTTTATTTTTTTTTTAAATCCAGCAAGAAAGAGTTAATAAAATGTATTCAGTATGTTGTAGGCACCCAAAAATGGTGTCATTACAAAATACATCACATCCCGCAAACAACAAGCCCTTATATGGCCACGTCACCAAAAGAATAAAGAAAATATAGCATCTACCAATGTGAAGACACAATAACCCCATAATCGCCAAATTATTAGAATACAACTGGCGGCGTCAGGAAGGGAATATATAAGCTGTGTGAGCGAATATCAGTGGACACCCCAGATTTACAGCTTATGAGGGAACAGACACCAGAAGTGACCCCCAAAGTGACTCCCCCAATCATAGGAGCTACGGGGACATAGTAGGGAATTTGGTGTCTGCAATGTTCTCCGCACCGCTTATATATTCCCTCTTCGCCATCCGCCGTGCAGTCACGTCCGGATACTAATACTCACTACACCCCCTGAGAAATTCTTTGAGGGGTGCAGTTTTCAAAATGGGGTCACTCCTTTGGGGAATCCACTTTTCTGGTACCTTACAGGCTCTACAAACATGACATGGCGTCCAGATACCAAACATCTGAATCTGTACTCCAAAAGCCTCATCGCGCTCCTTCCCTTCTGCGCCCTGCTGTGCGCCCAAACTGATGTTTATGACACATGTATGACACATGTATGACACTGGTGTACCCGGGATAACGGACGTAATGTCATATGTGGGAATAAACTGATATTAGGGCACAGCCAGACACAGAAGGGAAGAAGGGTTATTGGGTTTTTGGAGCGCACACGGTTTGGTTTTTGGATGCCATGACACTTTTGCACAGCTGAAACGCCAGTAAAGTGGAATCCCCTGATATGAGACCCTATTTTGGAAACTACACCCCTGAAGGATTTATCCAGGGGTACAGACAGCATTTTTAGCCCCCAAGTTTTGCTATAACTTATTATAATCTGTGGAACAACTGTGGGGTCTAAATGCTGACTATACCCCTTGATGAATTCTGTGAGGGGTGTAGATTCTAAAATGGGGTCACTTTTGGAGGGTTTCCATTGTTTTGGTACTCTAGGGGCTCTGCAAATGAGGCATGGTGCCTGAAAATTATTCCAGCAAAATCTGCTGTTCACACACCCAGTGTCGCTCCTTCCCTTCCATGCACTGCTGTGTACCCAAAAATCAGTTTACGCCCACATGTGGGGTATTTCTGTGTACGGGAGAAATTGCATAACAAAATGTGAGATGCATTTTCTCCTTTAACCCTTTGTGAATGTGTTAATTTTAGGTCTAAATGAATGTATTAATGAAAAAAAATGAAATGTCTAAATTTCACTTCCATATTATGTTTATTCTTATGAAAAACTTAAAGGGTTAACAAACATCCCAAATGCTGTTTTGAATAATTTGAGGGGTGTAGTTTTGAAAATGGGGTGATTTATGGGGGCTTCTATTATATAGGCCTTTATAATTCCTTACAGAACTGAAGCGGTCCCTATAAAATTGGTTTGGAGAATTTTCTTGCAAATCTAGAAAATCGCTGTTACACTTGTAAGCCTTGTAACGTCCAAAATAAATTAAAAGACCATCAAAAGATGATGCCGATAGAAAGCAGAGATATGGGAGATAATATTTATTCATGTATTTGGGTGGTATGACTATCTGCCTGAAAAGCAGAGAATTTCACATTTTGAAAATTGCAATTTTTTCCAAATTTCCATCAAATTTCCTAGTTTTTTTATAAATAAATACACAAATATTGATTAATATTTACCACTAACATGAAGTATAATGTGTTACGAAAAAAACAATCTCAAAATCATTTGTGTAAGTTAAACTGTCTCAAAGTTATTGCCATTTAAAGTGACACATGTCAGTTTTGAAAAAAAAGGCCTGGTCTTTAACATACTTTTGGGCCTGGTCCTTAACCGGTTAATACTTTAGATTTGCATTGATCAAGCGTTCTATCTAATACTACTCCAAATGGCTCCTTGGCTCGAATCCTCATTGGGGTCCTCTCTCCGCTCCCACCCTATGATTGGCTCCATGCTTAGAATTTGTCCTATCACCTGATACGCACACATTTCCACCCCCTTGACTCCATATGTTATCCAGTCTTGAGGAACCAAAGGTTCCCTTCTGGTGTCTTAAAAAGGCTATTTCAACATTAGCACTGCCACGGAATATATCGTGTTTGCCACATCTAGTTGGCAGATGGGGCCAGTTGTTGCCCACTTGTGTGATCTCCCCCCCCCCCCCCCCCCCAAAAAAAAAAAAACTTGGCATGAAATGCACCTCCGTCATTTTGTAAATTCTCTATTCCCTCCCCCCTCGGATATTCATAATGCCCCCTCACTTATAGTTCGAATTCGACCTCCTACCGACCCCTTATACTATTGAAATACCCACAACTAAGATTAAAAAAAAAAAAAGTTACACTCACCTACCTGCAATCCTGATGACTGGAGCTGCAACCTCCTCACTGTTATCCAGCAGGACGTTTGAGAAGCAGCCGTTTGTCTGCATTCTCTTTCTCTTTTAAACCTCAGGCCTAATGTGGCTTGCAGTTTACAAGTTTCAGGAAGCCTTTAAACTAGACTGCAGACACCAGTCTAGTTAAAATTAAAAGACTTATTAATGGCAGCACCAGGTTGGGCCCTGGACAGCCACCGCTGGCCTGACTAGTTAAAAAAAAACAAAACAAAAAAAAAAACGCAGTCGGCAGCCCAGTGAACCCCTTCAGGATCTTGGGCCCCTTGCCCAGGTTTGCCAGGTACCGACACCGGCCCTGACTACCCTTTACATTTAAAAAAAACATTAGTTCTATTACACACGTGGACAAAATTGATGGTAGCCTTCGTTTAATGAAAGAAAAACCCACAATGGTCAAAGAAATAACTTGAATCTGACAAAAGTAATAATGAATAAAAATTCTATGAAAATTAACAAACGAACGTCAGATATTGCTTTTCAACCATGCTTCAGCATTGTTTTTTTTAAAAAAATAATAGTAATAATAATAGCTTAATATTTTGTTGCACAACCTTTTGAGGCAATCACTGCAATCAAACGATTTCTGTAACTGTCAGTGAGACTTCAGCACTAGAGATGAGCGAACACTAAAATGTTCGAGGTTCGAAATTCGATTCAAACAGCCGCTCACTGTTCGAGTGTTCGAACGGGTTTTGAACCCCATTATAGTCTATGGGGAACATATACTCGTTAAGGGGGAAACCCAAATCCGTGTCTGGAGGGTCGCCAAGTCCACTATGACACCCCAGGAAATGATACCAACACCCTGGAATGACACTGGGACAGCAGGGGAAGCATGTCTGGGGGCATAAAAGTCACTTTATTTCATGGAAATCCCTGTCAGCTTGCGATTTTCGCAAGCTAACTTTTCCCCATAGGAATGCATTGGCCAGAGTACGGAATTCGACCAATCAGCGCTGGCTCTGCTGGAGGAGGCGGAGTCTAAGATCGCTCCACACCAGTCTCCATTCAGGTCCGACCTTAGACTCCGCCTCCTCCGGCAGAGCCAGCGCTGATTGGCCGAAGGCTGGCCAATGCATTCCTATGGGAATGCAGAGACTTAGCAGTGCTGAGCCAGTTCTGCTCAACTACATCGTGTGCTGGTCAGCCCATCTGATATAGCAGAGCCGAGTGTGCACACTTGGCTCTGCTATATCAGATGGGCTGACCGGCACATCAGATGTAGCAGAGCAGAGTGTGCACACTCGGCTCTGCTACATCAGATGTGCACACTCGGCTCTGCTATATCAGATGGGCTGACCGGTTAACATTTTACTATTTGGTCAGTTTTACAGATTAACACTCCATTCATCTGGGCCTACTCAAAGGCAGATAGCCATGAAGAGGTTTCAATGCAGAGTGGTTAGCCAGAAGATGATGGAGGAGGAATTCCTCTTCTTTTTCTGCTATGTGAATGATCCCTTATACATATGTGATATTCTGAGAGCATCTGGATTAGATTTTTTTCCTCAGGGAATAATAGCTGCTCTCAATTTATACTTTGCAGATTTCACCTAGTGTGTGACAATAAAGGAAATGTGTAGGAAATCTGGAAAAATCTGTTTTACTTAAAGAGGACCTTTCATGTCCTTGGGCACATGTGGTATCGCTGGGTGATAAGGAACGTCCCCTCTGACAGTACAGCACTATGGACTCTACTGTCAGGAGGGGTGTTCCTCACAGACTGTCAGAAACACCGTTCTGACACTGAACGGCACCAAGAGCTCTTCAGCAGGGGCACATAATGGGTTAAGCCCATATATAATACTGCATGTGCCCGAGGACATGAAAGGTCTTCTTTAACCTTATTCACATGTATTGTACTGTACTAAATCTGGAACTCATCTTCTGTGGTCATGCAACTAATATAAATAGAGTAAGTATGTCAGTTGCACATCGTGGTAAGTCACTGACTAGCCTTACGTAGGGAGCTCATGATGGGAATTATATTCGATATCCACTTATCCACTATGGTCGTTAAAGAAAAACAGCCGCCACATACAATTTTTTTTTTTTTAAGAGGAAATACTATTCAACAAAGATGGTGTAGTCCTTTATTTACCCTCACCATATATATACATTTTCACATTTAAAACAAACCAAACTGTTAAGGTAATAGCAATAAGTATAACAAGTGCAATATTGACCTGAAGGGCAAACTACAAGATTTAATATGCTTATAGGTTGAAGTCACACAAGTAGTTTCTGTGAGAAATTTTTAAACCAAAACCAGGAGTGGATTTAAAGAGAATGAGAAATATAAAGAAAGGACTTGTTGTCCTCTTAAATCCACAAACACACACACAAAAAAACACAACTAAAAACTGAGTATGTGTTTCCACCCTACAGCTGGAATCACCTAAATGATAAATCGATGTGTCTTGTACAGTACTCGTCAGCCAGTACACTATAACTCAGTATATACTGTTATTTATAGTCCCCTAGAGTGAAGAACTTGTACATCTACAGTGAAATTTCCAAGTTTTACAAATTTGCATGCTTATAGAAAATGAGATGATCAAGAAACTGCAAATGTTTATATATCAGGTGGCGTTAAAGAGGACCTGTCACCAAGTAGAAAATGCTAAATAGCATACATCTCGATTCTCACTGTGCCGCTGAATAATCTGGGTTTTTTCTTTTTAAAATCCGTCCATACATTCAATAGGTATGGTCCCTGGAAGGTTATACGTCATCCAGTTCTGACTGAGTGAAAAACAAATGGTTACCACCCACTTGGAGAATCAGAGGTATCAACTTCTAGAGGCAATATCTTTTGACTGTCATCTGCATATGTTCCCCTGCACACTGGTTGAAGTGAAAGCTGTGAGTATATACAGCTCCACTTCAACCAGTGTCATCTCAGGATCTACTGGGGATACAGGCATAGTCTTAGTTAGATTTTAAGTCTAAGTTTCTTTGACTTTAGAACCATTTAAGTAACACTGAACATCTTATGCTTGTGGTAAATCGTAATTGTACTTTTCTGAAACCCAGAGTAGGATATGTTCAAAACTGTCCTGGGGTTAAACCGTCCATACACATTAGATTTTAGATTGCTGATGTGGCAGAGTTTGAACATTCAGCAAATTTAACTTTGTAAATAAACCTATGAACATTTGTCCTATACAGCCAACCATGAACTAAAGTTGCTTGCAACCAAAATTGGTTTGGCTGGAAGAAACTAGATTGAGTATGGGGCCTGAGGGAGATTTGTGTAGTGTGGGTATGTGTTTGTACTACTAACACACATCCACAAAAGCATATATTAGCTACTTTCATCACTTCATTAGTATTGAATGACTTTCATTGGTTAATTTTCCAAGTATTTGGGGAAGTTGAACATTTGTTGGAACATTTGTAGTGGTTTCGCTGTAAGATCATTAAGCAAACGTTTCTTTCAGGCAAATGATGGCAGTCTAAGGGGAAGATAAAGGAAAAAAGCCAAATGTGCATCTACAGCAGTAGCTCAAATGAGAAGAACACCACACAGAAATGGACAGAAGACCTAGTGGGAAGCAAGTTGTTTGAAGTGATGAAAGTAAGGGCTTATGTGGTAGTGAGGGGCAAATATATGTGAGATTCGAGTAGTATTCATCTTCATGGTACAAGGTGAAAATATGCTGACAGTGGTTCGCTTGGTGGGCATTTGGTTGTTGACCTTACTAAAAAAAAAAAAAAAAAAAAAAGCAGCACCTGTCCTGATCCTGACAGAAAATTTGTGGTATCATTTAGAAAAACCTTGTAGAAATGAAGTTTCCATCAGATAAAATGCAGTAATTGTAACGTATTGTATATTACAGTGCAAATTGTTCATAACTGCAGTACTTGCAGCATGCTTATCATTCTGTAGATATTTAGATTCTGTCTTTTTCAGTTTTTATATAGACATTTGCATTCTTTATAAACATACAAAACAAGTAAATTTCAAAAAGTGCCCACAACTGGACACCACAGTATATATACAATTTTTAAAGGCGGTTTCTGGTCCCTAGACCAAAACTAGGAAAGGGTTAAAATACAATGACAAAAGCACATTCATCCGTGCGTCATGCTGTGCCAGCCAGTTCCCTGTCTATTATGAAGCTCCAGTGATAGTCTCCCTGCCCACATGTGGCCACTGCAGCCAGTCATTGTCACAACAGATATATGCAGGTGGTTGGGTATATCATCCTTGGAAAGGAACTGTAACCCCTGAAGACATTATGTATCTTAGTTGAACATGTTCCCGATAATTAATTTTAGTCCAGGGCCAGAATACTTCATAAGGCTGGGCACACACACAGCGGAAATACTTATTTGTTGCTGCTGGGAAACATTTCCAGTGCACTGGATGAGATTTTATGAAATCTCATCCACATATTGAAAAATCTGCATCAGAAAGTGCACAAATGGTGCATATTTATTTAGGTTTTTTGTTTTTTTTTTAAACACAGCATGTTCATTATCTATGACAAAACACTGAATTTTTCTTAGATTTTTCCCCCAGACTATCATGGCAGTTATTGCAGCTTGTTGCATTTTCACTACAGAAATACTGGCAAATCCATAATAAAAGGTAAGAAAAAGTTCTGATTTAAAGTCTCAATCCAAACAAACAAATTGTGGGAAAATTTAAAAAAATGTTGTAATGTTATCTTCAGTCACAGAGGAATTTAACGCTGAAAATTTTTGGCAGGAAATTTCTACTTCAGGAATTTAAGGCTGTGGCACCAACGTGGCATAAATCTTGTGGAAAAACGCAGCGCTTTAATCACAGCAATGTGGATGGGATTCTAGTGAATCCCATCCCCATATAGCAAAACGCTGTAGAAAAAGAAAATGTAGCAAAAATGCTTGCATTCTTTCTGCAGCATTTTTCAATGTGATTTTGCTGAATTGTTCTCTGACCCTATTAAATATGTCGAGCAAATGCTTGCAATTGCGCTACTAAAAATAGCATTTTTTAAAATGCAGCTTTTCCACAGACTTTTTTTTCCTTTCGCAATGTGTGGATGAGATAAAATATAATCTTATTTATTTTGCTGATACCATAAAATGCAGCAGTTTTCCCCACTGCGTTTAATTATGACATTGATAACACTGCAAACACAAGCAGAGTGACACCCCAACTTCAAATACAAATCATTTATTCATTTTGAAGTTGACATGTTGCTTTACACAATAGTTGAATACATTCTATTCTTATATGAAGTTGAAGTGTCGCTCTTTATATTTTTGGGTGATCTCTTCAGGCATTTAGTAGTCTTCCACATTTATAAAACTATTACGGTATGTCCTAGCTATTGTAGATTTTAGTTTCTAGGGCACTTCTTTATAATTGTGCCGTGTATGAAACAGCAGTTTTAATAAATTACATCAAGTTTGTTTGGACACAAAACACAACATGATAAATACAGGTTAACAGCACAAAATTTAGTTTCCTGCTAATCTTACTTTGCTGTGCAATTTAATGCAATATATTGTTGGAGTGGGAAGAGATAGATTAGACTGCCATAAATGATAAGATTAAAAGGAAATGTAAGGTTCTACTATATACTTTATCTTACCATTTTCCTTCCTTTTCTCACCATGACTGACAGCCACCAGGGTGCTATTATTAATATTTCCCTGTCCGATATGGACTGAGATCTTCTCTATTCCTGTTTGAGTTTACTTTTTTTTTTTTTTTTTTTTTTTTTTTAGTTTAGATGCAGAACAAAATGCAAATACAATACAGAATCAAACCCGGTGACGTGTCCTTTAGTGACCAAAGAAAAGGGATTAAAAGCTAATTTTGGACATATCCGCTTCAATCCTCTTACTTTTATATAGAAATGTTGCATTTCTACAGGCTCCATACATCATTACTTCATGGAATACAATTTTACTACAGTGCAGCAACCAAATAGTAGTTTACAGTTTCAAATAAATAAAAACACATTAAAATGTTTACAATACAAGTATAATTCAAAAATTAAAGGAATGTTTGCCTATGATGAAACCAGCAATTCTGTATTAGGCCTCTATGTCAAAGACTTTCATTCACTTTGTGTCAAATTTAAGTGTTACTTTAAGTTATATGAAGAATGGATCTGACAAGATGGTCGAGTCATATCTTTGCCAGGTATCCCTAAAACAGTCACAAATTACAATAAATCTGGCAGCAGAAGGCCTGGAGGTTTAGGTTCAACGCAATTGATCCAGAAATTTGCACAGCTTGCATGGTACTGGTGGCCGCCATAGGAAAGTTTAAAGTGATCAGTTTCCGAATTAAAGGCCTGTGGAAACAAAACACAAAGCAAAACCTTAATGAAAAAAGTAAGAAGATCCGTAGATAAAGAACTCTTGAAAAAGAATAATAAAGAAAACCTGATTTTTTTTTCCTTTTGTCTTTACCAAAAAATTGTAAAACCTGTAACACCTGGCCTTCAGTTAGCAACCAGGTTTCATGACATACTTAGGATACACCCAGAGGTTATTCAATTAGGAATAATGGAGGACTAATGATGCTTTACTTGTATAACATGGCTGCCAGACAGTTGATGGTGTCATGTTGCTAATAAAATTGAAAGGGATTAGGCCACAAACACGTGCCCTTATCCACTATCACACGAAGATTCAGGGGACCTTTCGGTCTCCTGGCCAATGGGGGCTCCAGCAATCAGACTACCCCCCCTCCCCCCAGCTAAGGTTGGACGATTATGACCCAATACAAAATAATTCCAAAACCACCATTTTTGTTTATTCCTGCAGAATGCAAAATGATCAAAAAGTTGCTTGAAACCCAAAATGACACCAATGAAAACTTTACATGAAGAAGAAAACACCCCATCACACAGCTCCTTTGATGTCAAAATAATAATGTTATGGGGTTCAGAATATGGCAACAGAAATAAATGCTTTTATTTGATTTATTTTTAAACGAAAAGTTGTACTGACCCACAGAATAAATTAATGATATTTTTACCATACGATGAACAAAGCAAAATTTATATAATGCAAATATCTGCATCTCTTCTCCATATACCATCACCCGTGGACCTTCTCTATTTGTTACTGCACATGGAATTTTGATTTAATTAAAGAAGTTGTCTAGACAAAATTGAACAACTCCTTTAACTTTTAAATTAGCCAGGGGCAGTAATAAAAAAACAACAAAAAAACACAACTAAAAGCATACTCACCTGTCCCCGATGATCTGGTGTCCTCCCAGCGCATCTTGGTTCGGACACCTACTCACGTGACCGCTGAGGCCAATCAGCAGCCTCAGGAAGAGACCCATGATATCACAGGTAGAGACATTGCACTCTACACGTGACCACTGAGTCCAAACAGTGGCTTCAGAGGAACTGAGGAAAAGACCCATTGAACAGAAGGAAAGGAACGCACTGGGAGGAAACACCGGAGCATCAGGGACAGGCGAGTATGAATTTTTTTCACTGCTTCTGGCTGATTTAAAAGGGTTGCCCATTTTTGTCTGGACAACCCCTTTAATCTATGCGTTTATACTGAACAGCAAGTATACCTGTATTATGCATCGTTATTTGGGCGTTTCTGGAGCAACTCTGCTTCTTATACATCATTGCACTTGTGCTACTTTGAATTTGCATTAACCATTGTTTGGCCTATTTACCGTAAGTATATGCTTTTACACATGGATCATTTTTGAATCAGTGGCTATATGCTGCTATTGATGGACTATTTTC
Organism: Leptodactylus fuscus; assembly: GCF_031893055.1. NCBI lineage: Eukaryota > Metazoa > Chordata > Amphibia > Anura > Leptodactylidae > Leptodactylus > Leptodactylus fuscus. The sequence continues at coordinate 108,000,241 of NC_134266.1, read as the reverse complement.
ATCTTGAACTACTTGTTTTGCAGACTTTTTTCATCTAATACTTTTGCCACCTATATACCCTTTTGTGATTGTGACTACTAAAGTTGAATGTGCACGTATACCCAGGGCCGCCATCAGGAATTTTGGGGCCCCATACAGCCTAAGTGTCTGGCCCCCCCCCCCTCCCCTGCCATTTTTTGCTTTGCGCGCCGTGGGAAATTTAGCCCCACCCACTGTTATGTTGACTCCGCCCACTCATTAATTTTCCATTTGCACGCACACTGTATAATCCTCCTACAGTCACCCGTAAATTATATGTCCCCCTCCGTCTCTCCCCTAGCTTCATATACACCCTTCATCTGCCCCCAGATTCATGTCCCCTCCATCTCTGCCCCTAGATTCATGTCCCCTCCATCTCTGCCCCCAGATTCATGTCCCCACATTTCTGCTCACAGATTCATGTCCCTCCATCTCTGCCCCCAGATTCATGTCCCCCCATCTCCATACCTCCCAACTTTTGAAGAACTAAAAGAGGGACAAAATGTGTGGTGCGCCGCAGCAAATTAAGCCCCGCCCACTTTTGTGTTGACTCCGCCCACTCATTAATTTTTCATGTGCCCGCACACAGTATAATCCTCCTACAGTCACCCGTAAATTATATGTCCCCCCTCTATCTCTCCCCCAGTTTCATATACACCCTTCATCTGCCCCCAGTTTCATGTCCCCTCCATCTCTGCCCCCAGATTCAGGTCCCCCCAGATTCATGTCCCCCCTCCATCTCTGCCCCCAGATTCATGTCCCCCCTCCATCTCTGCCCCCAGATTCATGTCCCCTCCATCTCTGCCCCCAGATTCATGTCCCCCCTCCATCTCTGCCCCCAGATTCATGTCCCTCCATCTCTGCCCCCAGATTCATGTCCTCTCCATCTCTGCCCCCAGATTCATGTCCCCACAGTGTCATGCCGTCCCCTCCTTCATCTGCCCCAGTGTCATTCCGTCCTCTCTTTCATCTGCCCCCAGTTTCATGTCCCCCTTCCATCTCTGCCCCTAGATTCATGTCCCCACATCTCTGCCCCCAGTTTCATGTCCCTCCATCTCTGCCCCCAGATTCATGTCCCCCCAGATTCATGTCCCCCCTCCATCTCTGCCCCCAGATTCAGGTCCCCCCAGATTCATGTCCCCCCTCCATCTCTGCCCCCAGATTCATGTCCCCTCCATCTCTGCCCCCAGATTCATGTCCCCCCTCCATCTCTGCCCCCAGATTCATGTCCCTCCATCTCTGCCCCCAGATTCATGTCCTCTCCATCTCTGCCCCCAGATTCATGTCCTCTCCATCTCTGCCCCCAGATTCATGTCCTCTCCATCTCTGCCCCCAGATTCATGTCCTCTCCATCTCTGCCCCCAGATTCATGTCCTCTCCATCTCTGCCCCCAGATTCATGTCCCCACAGTGTCATGCCGTCCCCTCCTTCATCTGCCCCAGTGTCATTCCGTCCTCTTTCATCTGCCCCCAGTTTCATGTCCCCCTTCCATCTCTGCCCCTAGATTCATGTCCCCACATCTCTGCCCCCAGTTTCATGTCCCCTCCATCTCTGCCCCCAGATTCATGTCCCCCCAGATTCATGTCCCCCCTCCATCTCTGCCCCCAGATTCAGGTCCCCCCAGATTCATGTCCCCCCTCCATCTCTGCCCCCAGATTCATGTCCCCTCCATCTCTGCCCCCAGATTCATGACCCCCCTCCATCTCTGCCCCCAGATTCATGTCCCTCCATCTCTGCCCCCAGATTCATGTCCTCTCCATCTCTACCCCCAGATTCATGTCCTCTCCATCTCTGCCCCCAGATTCATGTCCCCACAGTGTCATGCCGTCCCCTCCTTCATCTGCCCCAGTGTCATTCCGTCCTCTCTTTCATCTGCCCCCAGATTCATGTCCCCACAGTGTCATGCCGTCCTCTCTTTCATCTGCCCCCAGATTCAGGTCCCCCCAGATTCATGTCCCCCCTCCATCTCTGCCCCCAGATTCATGTCCCCCCTCCATCTCTGCCCCCAGATTCATGTCCCCTCCATCTCTGCCCCCAGATTCATGTCCCCTCCATCTCTGCCCCCAGATTCATGTCCCCCCTCCATCTCTGCCCCCAGATTCATGTCCCTCCATCTCTGCCCCCAGATTCATGTCCTCTCCATCTCTGCCCCCAGATTCATGTCCCCACAGTGTCATGCCGTCCCCTCCTTCATCTGCCCCAGTGTCATTCCGTCCTCTCTTTCATCTGCCCCCAGTTTCATGTCCCCCTTCCATCTCTGCCCCTAGATTCATGTCCCCACATCTCTGCCCCCAGTTTCATGTCCCTCCATCTCTGCCCCCAGATTCATGTCCCCCCAGATTCATGTCCCCCCTCCATCTCTGCCCCCAGATTCAGGTCCCCCCAGATTCATGTCCCCCCTCCATCTCTGCCCCCAGATTCATGTCCCCTCCATCTCTGCCCCCAGATTCATGTCCCCCCTCCATCTCTGCCCCCAGATTCATGTCCCTCCATCTCTGCCCCCAGATTCATGTCCTCTCCATCTCTGCCCCCAGATTCATGTCCTCTCCATCTCTGCCCCCAGATTCATGTCCTCTCCATCTCTGCCCCCAGATTCATGTCCTCTCCATCTCTGCCCCCAGATTCATGTCCCCACAGTGTCATGCCGTCCCCTCCTTCATCTGCCCCAGTGTCATTCCGTCCTCTTTCATCTGCCCCCAGTTTCATGTCCCCCTTCCATCTCTGCCCCTAGATTCATGTCCCCACATCTCTGCCCCCAGTTTCATGTCCCCTCCATCTCTGCCCCCAGATTCATGTCCCCCCAGATTCATGTCCCCCCTCCATCTCTGCCCCCAGATTCAGGTCCCCCCAGATTCATGTCCCCCCTCCATCTCTGCCCCCAGATTCATGTCCCCTCCATCTCTGCCCCCAGATTCATGACCCCCCTCCATCTCTGCCCCCAGATTCATGTCCCTCCATCTCTGCCCCCAGATTCATGTCCTCTCCATCTCTGCCCCCAGATTCATGTCCTCTCCATCTCTGCCCCCAGATTCATGTCCCCACAGTGTCATGCCGTCCCCTCCTTCATCTGCCCCAGTGTCATTCCGTCCTCTCTTTCATCTGCCCCCAGATTCATGTCCCCACAGTGTCATGCCGTCCTCTCTTTCATCTGCCCCCAGATTCACGTTCCACCTCCACATTAAACTTACCTTCTCCTCCGCTCCCTCGCCGCTCTCTGCGCGTCTCTCTCGCTGACACATGCGGCTGAAGGAAGGAGCTGACACGGGTCAGCTCCACGCTTCGCCGCTGGGTGTCTCTCTCGCTGACACATATGCGGCTGAAGCGAGGAGCTGACCTGTGTCAGCTCCTCGCTTCACCGCTGCCGCCTCTCTCGCTGACACATATGCGGCTGAGCCGGGTTCCGGCTCAGCCTCATATGTGTCACCGAGAGAGGCGGCAGCGGCGAAGTGAGGAGCTGACACAGGTCAGCTCCTCGCTTCAGCCGCATATGTGTCAGCGAGACAGGCGGCAGCGGCGAAGTGAGGAGCTGACCTGTGTCAGCTCCTCGCTTCAGCCGCGTTATGTGCTCAACTCAGATCTGCGTCCTCTGGACGCAGATCTGAGTTGAAACAGGACATATAATGACTGCTGCCGGCGCCAGGGGGCCCGGGCCCCCCCCATTTTAAAATTTGGCCGGGCCCCTGACGCCAGTAGCAGTAGTACTGGCCTATCGGCGGCCCTGCGTATACCATCTGGAATTTAGCTTATTCTCTGGAACTTGGGAAGAATATGCAAATCTGACTTCCATGATGTAATTAGGATGCCAGTGCCTCAAGTATGCAAACCAATAGAGGGCGCTGACTGAGAATGTGCAATTCTGTCTTCCATGATGTAATTAGAAAGACAGAGTCTCAGTCAAGCAAGCCTATAGGGGGCGCTCCCTTTAACATCATGCCGACCTTCTCAGAGGCTTTTGTTTGCAATGATGTTGGGATTATACCAGGTATAGTCTCTCAGCCAAGGACAGCTGTTTCGATGTACTTGCATCTCGTCAGCTTGGCACAGAGAGGACTGATCTGGCAGAGGTGAGAGGCTTAGACAGGGTTAAGGGGATATCGTCACTCCATAGGGAGAGACCACCATATAGGTGTGTGGAGTCTTATTAAGCCATGAGCGCTTCACTGCAAAGGAACATGGGAAGAATATGCAAATCTGACTGCCATGATGTAATTAGGATGCCAGTGCCTCCAGTATGCACATCAATAGAGGGCGCTGACTGAGAATGTGCAAGTCTGTCTTGCTTGACTGAGACTCTGTCTTTCTAATTACATCATGGAAGGGAGCGCCCCCTATAGGCTCCACATACCTATATGATGGTCTCTCCCTATGGAGTGAGGATATCCCCTTATCTCTGGAACTTGGAAAGTATATATCAACTCTAGTCAAGATTATATTGTGCTTTCAACATCCAATTTTGAATTACCTACTCATATTATATTTACTTATTAGGATTTATTAGTAAATACAGTGGGGCAAAAAAGTATTTAGTCAGTCACCAATAGTGCAAGTTCCACCACTTAAAAAGATGAGAGGCATCTGTAATTTACATCATAGGTAGACCTCAACTATGAGAGACAAAATGAGAAAACAAATCCAGAAAATCACATTGTCTGATTTTGTAAGAATTTATTTGCAAATTATGGTGGAAAATAAGTATTTGGTCAGTAACAAAATTTCATCTTAATACTTTGTTATATATCCTTTGTTGGCAATGACAGAGGTCAAACGTTTTCTGTAAGTCTTCACAAGGTTGGCACACACTGTTGTTGGTATGTTGGCCCATTCCTCCATGCAGATCTCCTCTAGAGCAGTGATGTTTTGGGGCTGTCGCTTGGCAACACGGACTTTCAAACTCCCTCCAAAGGTTTTCTATAAGGTTGAGATCTGGAGACTGGCTAGGCCACTCCAGGACCTTGAAATGCTTCTTACAAAACCACTCCTTCGTTGCCCTGGCGGTGTGCTTTGGATCATTGTCATGTTGAAAGACCCAGCCACGTTTCATCTTCAATGCCCTTGCTGATGGAAGGAGGTTTGCACTCAAAATCTCACAATACATGACCCCATTCATTCTTTCATGTACCTGGATCAGTCGTCCTGGGCCCTTTGCAGAGAAGCAGCCCCAAAGCATGATGTTTCCACCCCCATGCTTTACAGTAGGTATGGTGTTTGATGGATGCAACTCAGTATTCTTTTTCCTCCAAACACGTAAAGTGGTGTTTCTACCAAACAGTTCCAGTTTGGTTTCATCAGATCATAGGACATTCTCCCAATACTCTTCTGGATCATCCAAATGCTCTCTAGCAAACTTCAGACGGGCCCGGACATGTACTGGCTTAAGCAGTGGGACATGTCTGGCACTGCAGGATCTGAGTCCCTGGCGGCGTAGTGTGTTACTGATGGTAGGCTTTGTTACATTGGTCCCAGCTCTCTGCAGTTCATTCACTAGGTCCCCCCCGTGTTGTTCTGGGATTTTTGCTCACTGTTCTTGTGATCATTTTGACCCCACGGGGAGAGATTTTGCGTGGAGCCCCAGAGCGAGGGAGATTATCAGTGGTCTTGTATGTCTTCCATTTTCTAATTATTGCTCCCACAGTTGATTTCTTCAATCCAAGCTGGTTGCCTATTGCAGATTCAGTCTTCCTAGCCTGGTGCAGGGCTACAATTTTGTTTCTGGTGTCCTTTGACAGCTCTTTGGTCTTCACCATAGTGGAGTTTGGAGTCTGACTGTGAGGGTGTGCACGGGTGTCTTTTTATAGTGATAAGTTTAAACAGGTTCCGTTACTACAGGTAATGAGTGGAGGGAAGAGGAGACTCTTAAAGAAGAAGTTACAGGTCTGTGAGAGCCAGAAATCTTGATTGCTTGTAGGTGACCAAATACTTATTTTCCACCATAATTTGCAAATAAATTCTTACAAAATCAGACAATGTGATTTTCTGGATTTGTTTTCTCATTTTGTCTCTCATAGGTGAGGTCTACCTATGATGTAAATTACAGACGCCTCTCATCTTTTTAAGTGGTGGAACTTGCACTATTGGTGACTGACTAAATATTTTTTTGCCCCACTGTATATATATGTATATTGTGAGGAAGGTAGCTCAGTAGAAGCAGTGGAGCGGAACCAACCAGTCAGGGACACAAATCTTGCAGCAAACGGTTAATTTAAAAAACAGCAAAATAATGTAGTGGATAATTTTCTAGCTCCTCTTGTACTGAAAAGTTGGGAAACAATTCAGAATGAACTGGAACTGAAGAAAAGCTACGTTTGTGAGACTTTCTTACAGACATTATTTTTGTTGCGTTTGCTGTGCAGCCAAAATGGCATCACCTGTATTCTATGGGTGGGATTGATTTTAGCGATAATTATTATTATTATTTTTTTTTAATGTTTTCACGGCTTTAAACTTTACAAAGAAAAATTTTGCCAATCCTGACAACCCTAACTTTTTTCTTTTTTATTTCAGTGTATGGGGGATATATAAGCCACCTTTTTTGCACGGCCTTTTGTCATTTTTATTTACTGTATATACTCGAGTATAAACAGAGTTTTTCAGCACAGTTTTTGTGATGAAAAAGTGCGCCTCAGCTTATACTTGCGTCAATACGGTAATTAAAATGTCACATGACTGGTTCGCAGTGTAAGACATCTGTGAGAGGCTGCTGGAGCTGGACCGCCCCAAGATGTTTCCAGAGCATCTTCTCTGTCTTGGAAACATCTTAAGGCGGCCCTGGAGACCGTGCTGCCTCACCGACCACCTATAGGCAGCAGCGCTGTTCCAGCGGCCTCCCACAGATGTCTTTTACTGCGGACCAGTTAAATTACCACTCGAGTCAATACGGTAATTGACTTGACCGTATTGACTCGGCTGAAGCGGGCCTCTGCTCCAGTCCCGGCCCCCTCCCCCGGCTACATCACACGCCGGGTAACGTGGCCACGTTAGCTCAGGCCCACACCCGGCATGTCGATGATGTCTTACTGCTTCTCAGTACAGGCGGCGTCATCACGCCCCCTACTCTGAGACGCAGGAGCAGCTGCGGGAGAAGATGAGCAGTGGTGGCAGAAGATGAGCATCGGCGGCAGCGTGAGGTCGGTAAGTATGAGAACTTAATGTTTGTTTTATAATAGGCTGCTACCTGCTGAAGTATTCCCAGCAGGTATCGGCCTATTTACCAACCTCCCCGGGCCTGCTCACTGCCGACCCTGCGTCAGCTTATACTATAGGCCGCGAAGGCTTGCAGTGAGTAGGCCCCAGCCGCGATCCCACTGCCACTATTATTATACTCGGGGGTCATTTCAGACCCCCGAGTGTAATAATCAGAGCCCCAGGGGAGGTGAGAGAAAATAACAGTTTTACTCAACTCTCCAGGATCCGATGTTAATCCTAGCCGGCTTCAGGCCCATATGGTAATATCCCAGACGTCACGTGGTCTGGGATATTACCATATAGGACCAAAGCCTGTGGTAGTAGTAATAGCCTGTTACTGCTAGCACAGGCTTTGGGCCTGTATGGCAACAGGCTGCTACTGCTACCATAACATCTGGGGCATTATCATACAGGCCCAAAGCCTTATGGTAGCAGTAGCAGCCTGTTGCCATACAGGCCCAAAGCCTGTGCTAGCAGTAACAGGCTATTACTACTACCACAGGCTTTGAGCCTATATGGTAATATCCCAGACCATGTGACATCTGGGATATTACCATATAGGCCTGAAGCCAGCTAGGATTAACATGAGCACAAACAGAATGTCATGCTTATACTCAGCTTATACTCGAGTCAATAAGTTTTCCCCGTTTTTTGTGGTAAAATTAGGGGGGTTGGCTTATATTCGGGTCGATTTATACTCGAGTATATAAGATCTATTGATATCTATTTATTTATTTTTATACAGCAATGCATTATAAAACAACAGTATTTCTATTACAGGCTACATAGTCCCAGTCATGGTTCTCCACCTCACTCTGATTTTTTTTTTTTTTTCTAGCTTCATAGTACAATATAGAGAATATTAAATGGTACCATTCTGAAGCACAATTTGTCTCGCACAAAACAAGTTCTCATATGGCTATGTGAATGGAAAAATAAAGTTATGGTTTTGAAAAACAAAACAAACTGAAATAGCTGAGGCAGTAAATTAGACTTACAGGCTGTAGTGCTTTGCAGCAGTGGCACACACACAATGACAACTAATGGTACACTGTATTGTTTTCTCTTATATAGGAATACAATTTTTTATGAATATCACACAAAAAAACCCCAGCCATTTGCCATATGGATTAAACACTACTAAGCATTCTTTTACATACCTTGCTTCGAGAGTCCACATTTAGCAAACACACACCACATGCTAATTCCTGAGCATTTTTTATTCCTGGTCGTAACATACATGAAGCAAAATCCAATGCGCTTTCATCTGGCTAAAAGAAAAATACAAACCAGAAATGTATTTATATAACTTAAATGCATAATTCTATGGCTAAAACTGCTTTAAAATTATTTTACAAAAATAAATGCACAATACCTAATTAAGAAAATCTTTGTTCATAAAACCCATGTGTAATAGAACACATCATTCTATTCATTCATCTATAGATATCCTATGTTACCATATATAGTTAGCCTGCTAAGTCTGGTATATTGTATGTAAGGCTCTTTCTTTCTGATTCCTTTGTTCTATATATACACACACATTTCCCTGTTAGGTTATTGCTTGCTGTGGTTTCCCATGTGTTTATTACCACTTCCTGAACACACATTTCTGTCTCTTCATACAGTTAAACCCAGTTGCCCAAACAGACAAAGGCATGAAGGTCCCCTATGGATGTCGTCAAACGAGATGGGTGTATATTGGAGTATAAGCAATGGGGACTCCCAATTCAACATGGCCCCCCAATTCAACATTCAATATGTGTTACGTACTGAGTAGCATATAACACGGGGAGGGGCATATTGATAAGCATATAATCCTGTGTATGGGTGCCACTGGGGAGCATATAATCCTGTGGGGGGGCTACTATGGAGCGTATAATACTCGGAGGGGGGGGGGGGGGTTGGGTACTGTGGAGCATATAACACTGTGGGGGGCTGCTGTGGTACTGTGGAGAATAGAATACTCTGTGGTGGGCCTACCATGGAGCATATAATACTGTAGGGCGTATAACGTCTGCAGTGGGGTCTAGGGTCCCCTCACTATTTATATAGTGACTATAGTGAACTTAGTACCTGTATATTGGCAAAGAATGAAGTAATCGTCGCAGGTAACTTTGTGCTTTTCTGAATCAGCTTTTTGTCCTGATTTCAAAAATGTACATAGTTGTTCTGTAGCACATATAGTTTCCATGCAGCAGCATCATTATTATAAGGTATAAGAAATATACTGGCGACATTAAGAAAACAGTAATCTACATATCAGAAAAAAAATGCTTGGCCTTACTTCTTCCCATAAAACTCACTAAAACCTTTGCTGAGCGGTGAGGAACACCTCCCCAGTAGTCGTCTATGGATGAGTACTATCAGAAGGGGAGGGAGGCGTTCCTCACCACTCAGCATCATAGCTGGGCGGTAAGGAACGAACGCCCCCTCTCACAGTACAGCGCAATAGATGCTAATGTGAGGAAGGGCGTTCCTGATAGTGAAGAACTACGGTAATGGTACTGATAGCTCTTCACCGGAGGCACAGAACGGGAAAGCTGATTAAATTGAGCGCACTGTCAGCTTTCTAGCGGTGTATTATACCGCATGTGTCCCAGGAGTTGCAAGGTCCTCTTTAAGCAGGTTAGATTTCTGTTCCTCTGGTCCCCAAGCGGACCCAAAGAATAGAAAACCCAAGCGCAACTCTGTTTGCTTCCTAGGTCATGGGTTTTTCAGCAGGACAATGACTCCCAAATATGCTTCAATAAGCACCTAGAAATGGATAACAACAAAGCTCTGGAGAGTTCTGAAGTGGCCAGCAATGAGTCCAGATCTAAATCTCATTGATCACCTGTGGAGAGATCTTAAAATTGCTTTTGGGAGAAGGCACTCTTCAAATATGAGAGCCTTGAAGCAGTTTGAAAAAGAAGAGTGACCCAAAATTCCAGTTGAGAGGTGTAAGAAGCTTGTTGATGGCTATAGGATGTGTTTTTTTTTACAGCTATTGTTTCCAAAGGGTGAGCAATTAAACATTAAGTTGAGGGTGCCAGTAATTTTGTCTGGTCCATTTATTTTAGGCTGGTTTGCGTGAAATAAAAGGTTTGGCTTTTTTTTTTCTTCCTTTGTTTGTGTTGTTTCAATACACGCAAAGGAAACAAACGTGTATAACAAACCATGCGTAATTACAATAACTTTCTAGGAAAAAAACATTTTGTGGAAAACATTCAAGGGTGTCCACACTTACGGCCATGACCATTTAAACATAAATACAAAAAGCTGAAACCTGACATTTTTATATCCAGGAATCCCACTTCAACCCCACCTAATTTCCCAAATATTTTCACTCCCGTTACACACTTTTAGGCCAGACCCTGAACCAGTCCAAAAGCAGAGGTGTAGTAATTTTGCTTAGGACCTCTGTTCCCATCCTATGCCCCTACTGATTCCCCTATAGCTTTCATCCAAGAACTCTGCAGTGTCTTACGCCAATCTGATTTCTCTACATTGTTCTGGTGTGGGGATTTTAATTTTACCGTCAATGAGGTACTTGACCGATCATCCCAGTCAGCAGATTAACTTTCCTCTAAGGCCACAGGAGATGTACGTTTGTCTCTCCAGGCCCTGAGTACTGCCGATGCATGGATTTCAAAGGAATTTGAAGGGGCTATATGTATTTCCCCCCCCCCGGCTCATCATCATTATACCAGAATTAATAGGTTTTATATTTCCACTTCCCTACTCCCTGACCCTATTCCCTATGCGCGCCATGTCCTTTGTGCCTGGTCTAACCATGGCTTGGTTATGATTGATATTGCATTTCGGCCACCTACCACCTCTCCCTCTAACTGGAAACTTATTATATCACTTTTCACTGACCCTGGTATTTTGAAGAAGATCATGGATACCCTTGATACTTTCTTTGTGCATAACATTGCTTCAGACACCAAACTAGACTCAGGCTTGTCTTTCTGGATATGCTAATAAACCCAATAAGCTATTGGCCTCTAAATTACGTGCACATCAAAGACAGAATTCCACATAACAGATACAAGATCCAGGTGGTACTCTAACCTCTAATCCTATATATACCGACTTCTACCAATTTCATGAAAAACTGTACTCTGCCCCTGGTCCTGCTGAGTTTAGTTTGTTTCTCCAATCTCTTAGTCTTCATTGTTTCCCCCTCCCAGGCATCCACCCTGAATGAAGCTATCATTATGGAGGAACTGGATAATGCCATAGATAACCAAAAAATGGGAAAACCCCAAGTCCAGATGGCTTTACCTCACTCTATTATAAAACTTTAAAGGGATTCTGTTCCCACACCTCCTCCCTATGTTTAACCACATCCTTCAGGGAGGGAAGTTCCCTCAAGACATGCTTAGTGCATCCATTACAGTTATCCCTAAACCTGGGAAGGATGCCACCACCCAAGCAAATTATAGGCCAACTAGCTGGTACCCGCGACTTCATCTGCGGTGATTGTAGAAGTGGGTATATACAGGCGCGGGTAAGGTTTTCGTACTGTGTATAAGGTATGGGATATGAAATGTAAGTTTGTATCTTGTTTTTTCTGTAATTCAGAGAATACGTGAGACTTTTGTGTTGAAGTTAATTTGTATTTGAGCTGCTATATATACGGTGTTGTGAGAAACTTTACATAGTGACTTTGGGACAGAAGTATTTGAAGTTAACCCTTTCCCGTCGATGGCATTTTTTGATATTCGTTTTTGACTCCCCTCCTTCTAAACCCCATAACTTTTTTATTTCTCCGCTCCCAGAGTCATATGAGGTCTTAATTTTTCCTGGGACAAATTTTTCTTCATGATGCCACCATTATTTATTCTATATAATGTACTGGGAAGCAGGGAAAGAATTCTGAATGGGGTGGATTTGAAGAAAAAATGTATTTCTGCGACTTTCTTACGGGCTTTGGTTTTACGGCGTTCACTGTGCAACCAAAATGACATGTCCCCTGTATTCTGTGTTTCGTGATGATGCTGGGGATACCAAATTTATATGGTTTTATTTACATTTTGACCACTTAAAAAAATCCAAATCTGTGTTAAAAAATTTTTTTTTGAAAAGTCGTCATATTCCGACAGCTGTAACTTTTTTATACGTCCGTGTACGGGGATGTATAGGGCGTCTTTTTTTGCAGGGTCGGTGTACTTTTTAGTTCTACCATTTTCGGGAAATGTTATTGCTTTGATCACTTTTTATTCAAATTTTTATCAGAATCAAAACAGTGAAAAAACGGCAGTTTTGCACTTTTGACCATTTTTCCCACTACGGCATTTACCGAACAGGAAAAATATTTGTATAGCTTTGTAGAGCGGGCGATTTCGGACGCGGGGATACCTAAAATGTATGTGTTTCACAGTTTTTAACTACTTTTATATGTGTTCTAGGGAAAGGGGGGTGATTTGAATTTTTAATCCTTTTTATTTGTTTTTATATTTTTTTTTACTTTTTTTAACTTTTTTTTTGCATTTATTAGACCTCCTAGGGGTATTGACATGGGTGGGCGGTGTTGCGGATTGTCAGAGCGGTGGGGGTCGGCAAACATGGCTGCTCCGGAGCGTTACAGAGAGCCTCCTGGAGTATCGTTAAGGTGAGGGGCAAAGTGGTAAAGTATATGTATATGAGATTGTGTGGGGTTAGGGGCGAGGCTGCAGAGGGCAATATGAATTTTGTGGCTTGCTATGGTCCAAAGTGTGTGAGATTGCAGAGATGGTGGTGTGAGTTCGGGGTTTGTGGGGGTCCTGGCACAAACGTATGTGCGCTATTGTGACGAAAAGTACCCTATTGCGCAATCGGGTGTATTAACTATGTTTGAGGAAACTTTCAGCCAAATCGGTCGAGCGGGTTTTGCGTGATTGACTAACAAACATCCGAACATGCAAACCCACAAACATCCAAACTCACAAACTTTCACATTTATAATATTAATAGGATTTATCTCCTAAATAAAGATATAGAGTTATTTGCCTCCATTCTAGCTTTGCACTTAAATCAAGTTTTGTCATCTCTCATTCACGCTAATCAAGTAGGTTTCATCTTAGGCAGAAAGAAAAAAATCCAGCTCTTCTATTGCAGTCTACATAGAGTAGCCTGCAATAGAAAATCATTACAGACAGGCCAGAGAGCCTTCACAAGGCTCCCGGCTGTAATGCCAACAGGACACTGGCCCTGGAGCTTGCTCCTGAGCAGCCGCCAACTTTAAACACCCGGCATCCGCTGTACTAGTATAGCGGATGTCGGCAAAGGGTTCAGACTGTAATGACACTTTAGAAAACATGCCAATATTTAGAATGGCTATAACTAGGACATGCTTTTATGTGATCCTCAAATTTCTGCATTCTGTAAAACGATAATGTAGTGTTTGCTCCAAGATGCCCCAAACTTTGACCGCCTATTCAAAATCAGTCCACTCATTGAACACTTTAGTGCCAAACATGCAGCGTCATACAGAACAGAAATCTTAGTGAGGGGTACCATAGGAAAGGCCATTAGTTGATGCTACATGTGCTAGAGCAATTTAGGGTGGAAGAATACACAACATATTCCCTATAAATGTAAATGTGCTGGTTATGTAACTACAGAAACACACACAAACTTACCATTAGGGAGGCTAGAGACATGAATCCTATCAAGTTGTTCCATAGTTTGTCAATATCTTTTAATAACAATTGCAGCCTCTCACTGCATACTGCGGTGGACTTTATTCCCAATTCGACTCGCTTGGTGACTCTGTACACCTCAATCACACCTTGAGAAAGTAAAGAAACAATATGGGTAAGCAGTTGTTGGATTTTAGATGATGATTGAGAGGAGGAGAAATTATTCTATTATGGTATCATATCCATGCAGAAATGGAGAGCCCTCCACATAACTATTCTTAGTATCTCTCTAGGCATTCTCTTCTCTTTAATCTCTTCGGCAATTTGTGTCTGATGAAGTTCAGATGATAGATCGAAATGTCACATTTTGCACAAATGGATTTCTATATCTTTGATCATTCAGAAAGAAAGTAAATTTTAAATTTAGGAATCAAAAGTGCTAAAGACTTTCCTATTAAATATCCATGAAACCATACCTAAAAGATATTCCATCCCATGTGCAGACTGGATAACTTCTGTACAAACAGAGGAACTGCTGATTCCATTGAGAGCATCATTAGCTTTCTTAATGACCTAAGAAATGACAAATGGACAATGAACAAGATAGTTGAAACCTGCTGACCTTCCCTGTATCAATTAGTTCTTCCAAATGATTTTCTCTCAAAGCAAACTATAACTATAATTTTATACATTCCAACAGTATTAAAACAGTCTATAGCAGGGGTAGGGAACGTACGGCTCTCCAGCTGTTGCAACTCCCAGCATGCATACTTGCTCTTCTGTTCTTGGAACTCCCATGGAAGTGAATGGAGCATGTTGGAAGTTGTAGTTTCACAGCAGCTGGAGAATCGAAGGTTCCCTACCCCTGGCTGCAAAAAACCATAATGAAAAGTCTAGTCACCAAACCACCATTTAGCAGCTGAAAAATAGGAGTTCTTTTGGACAGGTTAGCCATGCAGACCCTTAATATTAAGACACAAGTACTTTGCTTCAACATTTTATATAAGTTTTGAAGACGTTTTTGTTGTGCACATTTATCTTTACCTATACAACTTCTAACATATTTAGCTCAAGAAAGGACAGTCTTTATGTCCACTTGCATGGATCAATGTTTGGGAACGAGTATTCGTAGGAATCTCAATTAAACTTTCGTAATTTAATGACCTGTGCTAAAAAGAAAAAAAAAATGCTGATAAACTCTTTCATGTCAAAGAAAAGACGGGATGATAAAAAAAAAAAAAAAAAAAAAAAAAAAAAAAGGTTATTGCCAGGCACACGCCTTCTTTACTGAAGGTGGTAGGGTTCAATGGAAGTATCTCAGCAACTGGTTTTAAACAGAAATAGTTCATGCCTTCAAGAAATGCTCAGACAACCTTCAGAACAGATTATAATGAATGTAATATAAAATGTATAGAATTCTTGTTCTTAAGGTTGATCCAATCTCACCCTTGGCTAAATCTGATCCTTTGCCCTACTCTCACCCTCCGTAGCTTCCAGTCCCTGAATAAACTGTGTCCTGAGAGGGTTCCTTCCTCCAGGATGAAGTATGCCCAGTTACAAACTTTTCTCAAACAGATGGTCTCTGGGGTATGAATACCACTACTTGACTTTGAACAGTTTTGTTCTTTGGTGGCTGCCCTGGACCTGTTTCACAGAGAGTCTTGATTTCATAACCGGAAGAGGGAGACATTTGACCCTTAGGGTGTGACATGAAATTTATAAACCCATTGCTACGGGTCTCCTGCTGAGATATGGAGTCTGACCCCTATGCTATGGGGCTTGCCACCCAGGTTATTACTCTGGATTACCAACCCCCCTCTGTCTGTCCTTTCTTGTTTTATGAAGTCTTCCCCTCTCCCATTTTTTCTTTCCTTTTCCTTCTCTTTTATTTTCTTATTTTCTGCATGACTGGTACTGCAACCTAGTTAGTCTTTATGGTGTATTCTAGCTTTGTTTCTTTCTCATGCAAAAGACCACCAATACTGCCATTATGAACCCTGTCATCGCACCATCTATAGTGAACCCAGCAACCAGTGCCAGAATGAGGCCAGTAGAATATAGATTATCTGATCCTAACCCACAACTGGCCCCTTATTTCATACTAGTCATCCTCACAGTCATCAGTTACCAGCCCAGGAAGAGTTAAAATAGAAAGTCATCAAGTCACGTGACTGTAAATATAACTTTTCACCACCTAAGGACCAAGCCAATTTCGTTTTGACATATTCTATTTTCCTTTTTTTTTTTTTTTTTCTTTTAAGCAAGACAGTATTTTTTATTGATACCATATTGGGCAATATCTAATAGTTTGATCACTTTTCGAAGTGTTAAAAAAAAAACACCATTTGATTGTTTGGATTTTTTTTCTCCGCTATGTGTTTACTGTACTTTTTTTTTTTTATTATTTCATTAGTTTGGACGTTAAATTGTATTTGAATTTTTATATTTTGTAAAAAAAAAAAAAAAAAAATTATATTTTTTAAAGTTTCCTTGGGCCTGATGACCCATACGATACACTGCAATACTATTGTAACTTATTTTCTGTGAAGGCTGGAAAAAGTGAAAAAATAAATAAAACAAGAACAAAAGCCTATACTCACCTGTACCCAGTACTCCGTGTTCCCAGGCTTCTGTCCAGTCCTGCAGAGCTCCATCGCTTCTTCCGGTGGAAGTCCACAACGCACATGACCACTGGTGTACGCAAGTGATGTCTCATGTCCTTTTCTTAAGGCCACTGATTGGCCTGGCTGGTCAAGTGATGGAACTTCCAACACTTCACCAGACAGTGGCCTGGGGCAACAGAGCACCGGGGAAAGGGGAGTATGTTGTTGTTGTAATTAGTATTATTCTCCAGATTCCAGAAAAAAAAAAAAAACCTGGGCAAGCCCTTCAAATATCACCGAGTGTGTGGACATTTATATTATATGTGGAGCAGAGAAAGACCATTCTACTGAGTGTGATAGCACTGATGAGACTATTATACTTCATGCGGAGCATGGATGGGGACATTCTATTGACAATGGGGGCCATTATATTACCAGTGAGGGCAATGAGGGGACCAGTATATCACATGTGGGAGTACAGAGTAGAGAAATTACATAACTGCTGACAAAAGGTTCAAATAAAGCCTTATTTTGATAGCATTTAAAGTGATTGCTGCTTCAGGGGGACTTATTTTTATCCATTTTATGTTAAACACTTGAAGAATACTGCTAGATTGCCTTGCTTTCCTTATGCATAGAAATGCTATTGGTGATATGAAATTGATGTACAAAATTTGAATGCTTTAAGTGGTCTAGTGCACAGACTATGAAAAAGTGTGAAAAATAAAAAGCATACTTACTTGTAGAGCACTTTCCAAACAACGTTGCCATTCGTAAGCATACCTCTCACTCTCCTTTAAAAAAAAAAAAAAAAAAAAGATTTATTAGACATACTATGAAAGCGAGTATGAATTTTTTTTTTTTTTTTTACATGCACCCTCCATAAGGTTGGTATACTTTAACAGTAAAATTCCAGAAAAAAGAGAAAGCAGTTGGCATATTCATTTAGAAAACATGCAACAACAGGAAGGGGCCAAATAATTTTCATAATCACTACTTACTAGTGCATCTCAATAAATTAGAATATCATCAAAAAGTTATTTTTTTTACTACTTCAACTGAAAAAGTGAAACACATATTATATTGAGTCATTATAGAGTGAACTTTTTCAAGTGATTATTTCTGTTAATGTTAATGATTATGGTTTACAGCCAAGGAAAACCCAAAAGTCATTATCTCAGAAAATTAGAATATTATATAAGACCAACTGTAGAAAAAAAATGCTTTAACACAGAAATGTTGGCCAAATGAAAAGTATGTCCAGTAAATGCCCTCAATACTTGGTCAGGGCTCCTTCTGCATGAATGACGGAATCAATGCGGCAATGTGGCATGGAGGCGATCAGCCTGTGCACTACAGAGGTGTTATGGAAGCCCCGGTTGTATGATAGCAGCCTTCAGCTTGTCTGTATTGTTGGGTCTGGTGTCTCATATTCCTCTTGACAATACTCCATAGATTCTTGCTGTCCAATCAAGCAAGCACAGTGATACTGTGGTTATTAAACCAGGTCTTGGTACTTTTGGCAGTGTGGACAGGTGCCAAGTCCTGTTGGAAAATGAAAATTCCATCTCCAAAACGCTTGTTGGCAGAGGGAAGTATGAAGTGCTCTAGAATTTCCTGGTAGACAGCTGCGCTGACTTTGTTCTTGATAAAACACAGTGGACCTACACCAGCAGATGACATGGCTACCCAAACCATCACTGATTGCTGAAACTTCACACCTCAAGCAGCTTGGATTGTGTACAGCACCTCCACTCTTTCTCCAGACTCTGAGACTGTGATTTCCAATTGAAATGCAAAATTTACTTTAATCTGAAAACCTCACCCTTCACCATTGAGCAACAGTTCATAACTTTTTGATGATATTCTAATTTATTGAGATGCACTAGTGTATAGAGATTGTTTTTTTTAAAAAAAAAATTATATATATATGTTCTGTGAATGATTTAAATGCTTATAATTTTTACCTCTACTTCTCCAGTAAGGTCTTTGTACTTGTCTCTGATAACAGGTAAAGTAGATTTCTCAGTAACTGTGTGAGAACGGTCTCTGAAAGGTTGATCTATAGCAGGGGGGATTCGATTTATTTCTTTATCTCCCAGGCTATGGCTCCTCTTATGAGATCCTGTAAAGATGTATAGCAGAACAATTTAACAACCAAATGGGGAGATTTTGTGGTCATAAACAAGATATCCTCTTATGAGCAATCAATTGAATTTTACCATTTAGACCATTTTCATATTAATTATTTAAATAAGGGAATAGTTCTTTCATGTAAGCTATTTTTATTTATTATTGATATTAATTATTATTACTCTAAGAAGTGTAGAGGGAATCTTCCAATATTTCACAATTTTACTCCTGGTGATAGAAAGGGTAATGTGTCTCATTAGGGAGAGACAGTATAGGGATTTATGATACAGGAATGCCCTGCTAAACATTCTGGGTAAGGAAAAAGCAAATAAGATCTCATTGGGGTAAAAGAGGAACTTGCTCCTAACACCACCTTTTGGAAGGTAGCTCCCCATACATTAATAAATTTATTTATTTTTTAACCTAGAAATAGTAGCAAAGCCAGAGTGACTTCTCCAAATGTCAGTACCATGTCCTCCATCCACGGAAGCTGTTTTGAGGTTGTTGCCTTTTATCAGTGAAGACCTGGGTACTGCTGGCTATGTAAACATGGGTTATGCATAACATGGGTTATGCTCAACGCGCAAGTTCCTCTTTTCCACCAATAAGGTCAAATTTGCATATTCATTACCCAGAATTCAGAGCAGACATGCATGGTCTAATAAATCTCTGTACTGTCTCTCCCTAATGAGAAGCATTACTCCTAACCTACATCTAGACCTCTCAAGTTCCTTTTTTCACCAATGAGTTCTTATTTGCATATTCCTTACTCCTGTTGGCAATTATGGATTGTCACTAGTCTATATTCCAACGAAAATGAGTCAACAAGCATTACAACAACAAACAAATACAACAAAGATTGTTTAGGACAGTAGCGCATGAGCCACAGTCTATCAGCACATAATATACTTTGGATATCTCAATGAGCCGAGGTGAAGCACAATTTATCTTAGAGAGGAGAAAACATTTATGTTTGGTGGTTGTATATTATTCAGAGCATGTCTATTATGTAGGTATTCCTAAAAACAAACAAAACAAAAATAAAGCTTGTAAGGGATGTTGAGTTCTTTCAATGACAGAAAATTTAAGATCATAAATATACTTCAAAATGTCCTTTGTTTCCAAGCATTAAGATTTAAAGTTTTCATTTTTTTAAAAAAAAACCAAACAAAAAAAAACAAAAACCTCAAATAGAGTTTTCATATTGATGACCCAAACCCCATAGTGGTTCTGGAAGTCTCCAGGCACTGCATATTGGGGTAGTGGACATGAAGTATGCACAGAGGCTGCTCCTATTTAAGTAATAAAGTAATAATAAAGTGGTGCGGCAAATTGCAGAGCTGTTATTACTGAAAGAAAAGAAACCTGTGCAAGCTCCCATCTACTGTGCCAGGTTCCAGTGCCTAGAAGAGCTTATCTGTGTGGGGTCCTGGTATTAAACCCCCACAGATCACATACTGATGACCTATCCTGAGGATTGGTCATTAATATGAAAACTCCATTTGGGGCCAGAAAACCCCTTTAAGCTAGGGCTTGGTACTCGAGTATAAGCCGATTTTTTCAGCACAGTTTTTGTGCTTAAAAAGTGCTCCTCGGCTTATATTCGGGTCATTACGGTAATTTTCTGCTAGCAGGCCAGGATAGCAGACCCCGCCCCCCCCCCCCCCCCCACTCCATCACACGCCGGGTGACGTGGCCACGTAAGCTCAGGCCCGCACCCGGCGTGTGTCTGCTTCCTGGCCTGCTAGCAGAAGTACCGTAAGTACTTCTGCAGCTCTTAATGTACAGCATCGTCGCGCTCCTAGTAGGAGCGCGGCGATGCTTTGAGCCCCGGCACCCGCCCCGTCCGGATGCCGGGTCTGTAAATGTAATGGCGCCGCTCTGCAGAGCGGTCGCCATAGAAACCGGCACCTCCGCTGTAATGCTTACAACAGAGATGCTGAAGCTTATGCCTGCGATCTCTGATTGTAGGCATAAGCTGTGGCATCTCTGCTGTAAGCGTTACAGCGGAGGTGCCCTCCGGAGATGTCCTCCCCCCTTAGGCCTGCCCCATACCTTTAAAGATGCAGGCCGGCTCCTGCGCAGCGAGCTCGCAGTAACCGACCTGTTCCCACGACAGCCGGGAGCCTAATGAAGGCTCCCAGGCCTGTCAATGCTATATTACTATTACGGCTGGTCTATGATCAGCCGTAATAGTAATGTAGAGAATCTCCCATAGACGGCAATACACTTGTATTGCCGTCTATGGGACTTGCAATCAAATGACTGCAGGTTCAAATCCCCCAAGGGGGGCTAAAAAAATTGTAAAAAAAAATAAAAATAAAAAATAAATTATATATATATATATATATATATATATATATATATATATATATATATAATAAAAAATTAAATAAATAAAAGTTCTAAATCACTCCTTTCCCTATAATTCATATAAAGGCGGGTTCACACCAGCACCTGATCTCAGTTATGCAGGTTTCCGTTTTCTGTCGGGAGAGGACAGAAACCGACATTCAGTGTCTGTTGGTGAGTGTCTTCTACTGCCCATGGCGAAACCGTTATGCATAACAGAGATTGGGCGCTAGTGTGAACCTGCCCTCAAAGTAGAAAATGACTGTGACACACATACACATTAGATATCTCTGTGTCTGAAAGTGCCCAGTCTACTGAATATAGGGGATCTGCAGTGCTCCTATTCCGTCAGGAAGGGGTTAATAGGAGCATTGCAGATACCCTATATTCAGCCAGGCTGAATTCCAAGTGGGGGTAAAAAACCCAGTCCTCAAGCTCAGGGAAGGGGCAGACAGACAACCAAAACACCCCCTCCCCTTCCCCAGCACCTACTGCACCCAAGAACTCGGCCATTTTAATTTTTAAAATTTTCCAGCAGCTGCTGCATTTCCCCCCTAGGCTTATACTCGAGTCAATAAGTTTTCCCAGTTTTTTGTGGTAAAATTAGGGGGGTCGGCTTATATTCGGGTCGGCTTATACTCGAGTATATACGGTACATAATTATTTTTTAATTTGTAGATAATTAAAAGTAATACATTTTTGCAAATATAAGTAATTAAACATTTTGCAGTTTTAAAGATTTTCTCTACATATCTTGTGGTCACAGTCTTGTGGTCTTGATCGGTTGCCATTAGATACCATGAATGCAGGAACTTTCTAAGGTCAGAAAATCAGCCATGATTTCTTTATTGTGGCCGGGATATCTTCTCATACATGTAGTGTCCCTGCCTGATAACCCGGGTACAATAAGAAAGTCATAGCTGGGTTCCTGACAAGTCCCAGACCATAGAAAGTCTCTGCATTAGTGGTCGTATCCATGGCAACCAATCAAGACAACAGACTGTCACCACTAAGAAAGTTAGAGAAAATCTTTAAAACTTTGCAGAATTTTTAATTACTTATATTTGCAAAAATGTTTATCTTTTAATTATCTACAAATATAGATATGATTATGTACATGGGAATACACCTTTAAGGATGCAGGGTAGTTTGTACGTTAATGCTGGGTGAGTTTTTGTTTTTTTTCATATTTGCCCTCCCAGTCTTCCAAAATTCATGACTTTTATTTTTTATTTTCCTGTCACTATAGCTATGTGAGGGCTTATTCTTTGCGTGAAGAATTGTACTTTCATATTCCATCATTTTGGGGTACATAAAACTTTGATTAGCTTTCATTTGCTTTTGGGGGTCCAACACAATTCTATCAATTTTTTGCATTTTGTTTTTACAGTGTTCATGCTGCATTAAAAAGGACATGGCGACTTTGCCCTACGGGTCATTATGATTACAACAATACCAGATTTATATTGGTTTTTATTGCGTTTTACCACTTTTCACAAATAAAACATCACTTTTTGAAAATGAATGAATTTCCTGGGGTCACCGTAATCTGACACCTATAACACTTTTTTTTTACTGTGTTGTAGTTTTAATTGGTGTCCATATTTGGTATGAATAACTTTTTGATCACTTTTTATTGTTAATTTTATGTGGAAGCAAAGTGACCAAAATACGCTTACTTGTATGTTTTTTGTTTTTTCACTTTTTTTTACAAGGGGACTTGAAGCTGGGATCTCAGATTCCCAGTGCAATATCCTGCAATTCATAGTATTATTGAATATTGCACATTAGTTCCTATGGCAACAATGCATAGGCAGTCTGGAGTTCGTGACCTCCTGGCAGTCATGCCAACCCCTTGGAACCCACAATCTTAGGGGGGGGGGGGGGGGGGGGGAGGGGGTATATAAGATCTTGCCTTGGAACCCCTGAATCCATGTTCACTGATCCACAGCCAAGAGCAGGAAGGAATGCCACAAACATAGCTCCTGTGCCCAGGGGATTACAGCTCTGTACTATTACGGCACTGAGCGCTAAAAATATGCTCATCAGACATAATAGTACAATGCAGAGCTGGAAGGGGTTAAACTTGGTCAAAATGATATAATAATTAGTTGGAAGACTGAAATATGAAATGTTAAATGGTCACTTTTCAGACAACTTAATAGATTATGTGATTCTGGATCAAAATGTAATGAACTTTATTTTGAAAACAACCTCCTGCCACAAAGTATCTACCTCATTCCTAATTTACTGTTCGATCTGTCACTGGGGTAGATCAGTCTTTAGATATCAAGAAGTCCCATATTCAGAGCCTTTCCACCCAACTGAAGTAAATGTTTAAAAGAAGAGACTTCCTTGGATTAGAAAGAACCAGCAGAATATCCTCTGAAAAAAAGGCCTAAATTGTGATTTATGGGATCTAATTTAATACCTAGAGTGTAACTCTTATGCTCCTAACTAAGGGATCCATAGCAAGAGCAAAAATTAAAGGGGATAAGGGACATCCTTGTCCAGCGCAGTTTTAATAATGAGATGATGAAGCAAGACTCCTGAGGATAATACCTTACTAGAAGAAACCGCATATAATGCAGATATAGCTTTGTAAATATTACCAGAAAAGCTAAAATTTTATAAGGATATTCTGCAAGTAATCACAATCTTATTGCTCAAATGCCTTAATATATAGAATTAAATTCAAATTAGTGATTTCTGTCAGGAGCCGAAGATACATTAGAAAGGTTCAGGACCCGGGACACTTGAGGAAAGCTAGCAAAAACATAGTTTACACATTATGTATAACATAATTACTCCAAGTACCTACCATGTAGAGTTAGTCTTCAAAGAGGGATGAAATTGCATTTACATAATGAAAGAAATTAATGTTATCTGTTATATCCCACAGTACTCCAACATAGATGCTCTGATGGTCCGCAGTCATAGTTTGTCTTGCAGCAGCAATGAAGTCTAGCCATGTAACCACTACAAATAATGGCATCAGCAGTCTTGTGCCATACACCACTGGCAGGCTGGCAGCAGTGTTCACACGGACACAGGGATGTCATCACAGAAGTGCTGGGAATCGCTGGACTGGAGGGACAGTACAGGTCCTTTTATACCATTACATCCCTCTGGTCACATTTTTAGGATTTCAGAAAACCTCTGGTCCAACACAGATCCTGAGCTTACCTTATTTCATACTAAAAGCTGCATATAGAATTCTAGTTACTACTTATATGAAATGATATCCAATTTTACATATAATATGGTGCAGAACCTAAATACTCATGTCCAAACAGTAGACATTCATATAAAACACAAACAAGTATGAATCTCACGTACCTTGAGCACAAAGATCCAAAGTTTCAAGCTCTGTCTTAATCATTTCTTCACTTGATTTCATTTTTCCTTGAGAGGTGGCCAAAAGAAAGTCAAATTTACTTATTTTTGGTTTTTCACTTTGGAATTCCCCAAAATCATCATTTCGAAGCTGTGGCGGAACAGTAGGCTCTGAAGTGGTAATGGTGTCGGCATTATGTCCTAATGCAACTGAAGACATATTGAGATTTCTCAGTGTGTCGTCATTAACCTTTTCTGTATGCCCATGGGAGTTTTCAACATCATGTAAGCCATCTTCGGAAACTTGGATATCACTAGAAAAGGTGGTTACTTTTGATATGGTTGTCAGAGTGAGATTTTCAGTGCTTCCAAAGGAGGTTTCCTTTTTTGCAAACAAAGCTGTAGAAGAGCCTGTACCGTGACCAGGGCTGAAAAAAAAGTCAGGCTGTTTTTTGGTAGCGTGTACGTTGTCCTTCTCTGACCAGTCAGAAATTGTCAAACTGCTTAGTAGGGAGCAATTGTTGTCATTGGAGCCTTTAAAATCATCTACATGCAAAATGACAAAGAACAACCAATATGTAGAATACTGATAATATATACATATAAAAAAGCATTACCCTGTAGTGATAGAAACACCACAGTAACATACATATTTGCATATGCCTTCCAATACTTATTATGTGGACACTTAAAAGTACACAGAATTTAAAGTTATAAAATAGCAGTTTCTATTACAGATGAGAGGACTGAATGGATCTTGGAATAATAAAAATTTTATAAAGCAAACTCACCTTTATATACCAATTTACAGTTTATACATAGCCTAAATATACTAATAACCTTAAGGCTAAGGCCCTACAGGACATCCTGCAGCAAAAAAGCGCTGCAGGGAAAACCGCGGCAGCAACGCATCGTGGTTCTTCCCGCAACGCTTTAGACAAAGTTTGCTGGCATTTATGTAGGTTTATTTGACATGCTGCAATTTCGAAAACCGGTTTTGGAAATCGCGGTGTATCCACATAGCGATTTTTACTGCAAAGTGGGCATGCGACTCGCTAGAATCCCATCCACTTTGCCCTGAATGTAAAACGCCGCAATTTTTCCTGCAGTGTTTCTGCCATGGGCAAAGTGCTGCATTTGTGTCCCGTGGGGCCCCGGTCTAAAGGGGTTATCCAGCTTCCAAAAATTCAGTGCAAATACATCCACAGCAGTGCTAAAAATCCCTCGTGCACCCTTTGCTTGGCTTTATTTTACTTGCTGCTCCTTGTATCACTGTAATTTACATGAAATGACTCTGTGGACAAACTACATTTTCTATTAATCTGCCTGTTCTAACTCTGTGTACCCTTCTCTGCTACAGGGTCTGTTTTGTATCTCACTTTTTCAGCAAGTGTTGCATTGCTCTCCTCCTCATACCTGACCAGGCAAATAATGAATGGCTTAAATATGACCTTTCACATTTCAAGCAGGCAGTGTGGGGCAGAGGGAGCGTTCCTTACCACCCATCAGAAATGCTGCACTGTAACAGTACCAATATCTCCAGCCCCCTGGGTGTGCAAGCTACTATGAATTCAGCTTTCCAGTGGTGTATAAAACCCGCAAGTACCAGAGACATTGAAAGGTCCTCTTTAAAGGAGCAAGGTGGTCACATTCTATTGTGACGTTTCATTTGCTGGCTGAACGTGTGTGTGTGTGTGTGTGTGTATTTTTATTGATGCATCCTGTTACTTGGCCCATTTTTTATTTTTATTTTTTAATAAAACTGGATAACCCCTTTAAAGTAAGTATTTGCTTTTAGAATTTGTTTGTAGCTCTGCTCTCATATATGGTTTTGCAGATTTTCACATTTGGACATTTATCTAGTTATAACCTGATGTAGAAACTACACGCTCACAATGAAATGCTTCAGGATGCATTGGATATACTGACACACTTTGCAAATATGACTATTATTCTGCATTGCAGCTCTTTAAGCAAACTGCATATTCACATGCAAATTAGTTGCAAATGGCTTTCAGGGCATATTTTATCTTCTCTGGGCTTCGCTCTGCGTTGTAGATTACCTCCCCTAACTACTGCCAGCACAATCCAATCTACATTGATTGACAGATCTTCCGTGTGGAGAGCTGGGTGGAAGTTAGGGAAAGTAATGTACAGCACAGAGCAAAGCCTGGAGAGGATAAGAAACTTATCTTGACAAAACTGCAAGTCAGAGTTATATTTAAAACGTGTGTAAAAACCACTTAAGGAACTGTGACTACAATTTTCAGACACTGTTTAAAAGGAGTATTGCAGAATATCGGTTTTTATTGACCTATCTTTAAGATGGCCCATAAATATCTAATATTCAGAGTGGCCAACAGCCTGCCGCCTCACCATTTAGTTGTATGGGGCAGCTTCCAATTCCCGTACTGAAGTTCAGACTTCAAGCACAGGCTATAAAAGCCATAATCTGGACAATGCTTTTAAGGAAGTTCTACATGATAAAGGATTAGATCTTTGTGACTTATTGACACATGATTCAGGGATTGACAAAGGAGTGGCATAAAGAAGCCCCAAATGTAGCTTGGACCATGTGACAAATCTGGGTCAAATTCTGCCTGGTCTGCTTTTGAGTTGTATTAATTTATGCAATATTAAGGCACCGCTAACGCAAAAGAATTTAGATAGGAATTTGAGACAGACAGTCTTCCACCTTGGACTCCAACTTCCAGCCCTATGTAACTTGCAGTATAAAGTCAGAGCAGAGCTTCAGCTTTCCGCTCTGGGTTTACTTGTTGATTAGCCTCAATACAATAGGGCTAATCCGCAGAAGTCTCAGGCCAGAGGTTCTGAGACTGAATCAGCCATAGAATCCACAGCCAGATCGAAAATCAAGCAAATGTATATTTGCCTATAATCACTGAGACAATCATGTGACCACCCCAGGCATATTTTCAGATTTTACGGTGACATTCCGTTTTCCTGTTTCTGTCAACGATACATTACAGCAGACATCAAGAAGGGGAGCCGTCTGACCCCCAGAAGGAAGTGATCTCTCCTGCCCATAAAGATCCAGACAGGAATGCAGGCAAGTATGATGAGGGAGGTCGTATCTGTGACTGAAATGGGTAGATGAAACGTCACCGGAAAGTCTGAAAATTTGCCTGAGCCTCAGCGATATAGGCAAATAAACATTTTTGGTAAAGTATGTTAGAAGTTAGGCGGTATAATCCGTGCAGGCACAGATTGTGGACATTGCAGTCAGGTCTCTGGGGTAAAATACAGCAGAGACCCGTTGGCTACGGTTTCTGAATGCCAATCATATTTAAGGACCCAACAGGCCATATTCAACCTTCAGGAAAGTATTAAAGTGGTTATCTAGTTTCTAAGATTGATTGCCTATTCTTAGCATAAGGATCAATATTAGATCTCTGGGGGTCCAACATCTGGGATCCCCGGTTTTGATGTACCTCCTCACTCGATATAAAAACTGTGGTGGGACTCCCACAATCTAATATTGATGGCCTATCCTAATGATCTTAGAAACCGGAAAATCCCTTTAAGGAAAATCTCCAAAAACAATGTTTGCATTCACTATAGTTTTATATCCTGTACATTTCAATCTTTTTACTGTTGGTTCTATATTATCCACTTCATTCTGGTCCTCAGCAGAGCAACTAACCAGCTGTCTACACACAAGATGCTATGTCTTTTAGGGAGTCTTATTACTAGTTACATGAAGCCGCTGCTAAGAAAATCACCTTCACTACCATTTACAATCATATATGAGCTAGAGGAAATTTTGTGGGGGTGCTTCTCTAACTATTGAGTGACAGCTGCAGACCACAAGACTGCATGAACCTTTCTTATTACAATAAGTAGGCAAGAGGGCCATGGCCCTAACATTTTCTTCTGGCACAGATTATAATTTTTGTCTGGAAACTGGCATAAATTGAAGTCTAAGTCAACTTCTCACTGTGGTGGGTTTCAGTTTCTGGGGCTACAAAGAGTCTCTATGTAGCCAAGGTCCTAAAGATTCAGATAGCCTAGTTAGTAAAGTTTTCTGGCAAGAAACAAAACTAAGTCTGAAAATGTAAAATGGCTGTACTAAAGAACAGTGCAATAGTGTGCTATAGACACCTTAAGGTAGGACACATGGATTAGTATAGTCTGCAAATTTTTCTCATGTTACTTTTCACAAGTAGAATGGGAACACAGCTGTATAAACACATATCTGTGATGGCAGTGGTGACAGGTATCTTCTATATACACACACACTCTCTCTCTCTAAACATCAGGTCATGAATACTTTGGGTGAACATGTATTCTCTGCCCATAACAAGTGACTAAACACCAGTAGATCACCTTTACACAGGACAATGATCCTTAACAACTGTTAAGACAAACATTACCCTTTGTAAACGTTTTTATTCATATAAATGCATGTGTGGTTTCTTCTACACCAACAAAAATTACCATTGCTAATCAAAAATGGAACAAAAGTGTGAGTAAAAGAAATGCATGGGGTAATGAGAGTTGCAATAGTACCCTTAAAATTGCAAAATGTATGAGACATTTCTGATCGTTGGGGTCCCAACACAGGTACCTTTGCTTGAATAAAAAGCCTTCCAGACTGCTGAAGAGAAATTGAGCGCTAATCAATCTTCAATAGTCTTATATGGATTGGAGCGTCAGGTAGCTCCATTAATGGAAATAATGTGGGGCCCAGATGAAGACACTACAGTGAGTTGTTATTGTGGGAATCTCTCTTTAAAAAGGGGATGTCCCATTACAGACACACATGACCAGCACTCCATTCACTTCTGTGGGGCTGCTGTTTGCAACCCTGAGGATAGTGGGTAAATGTCTGTAAATGGGTTCTCCTCTTTAATGCTAAAGACCCATGTTGCAAAAAGCTTTATTTTATTTTTTATTTTTTTTTAAGTCAAAGCCATGAGTGAATTTAGCCCCAGGATCTGCAACAACAAAATTAAACAGCTTTTCTGCAGCATGTAACCTAAAGGCAGTACTTTCTTGTCAGAACCAATTACCTTACAGCAGGGGTAGGGAACGTACGGCTCTCCAGCTGTTGCAAAACTACAACTCCCAGCATGCATACTCGCTCTGCTGTTCTTGGAACTCTCATGGAAGTGAATGGAGCATGTTGGGAGTAGTAGTTTCACAGCAGCTGGAGAGCCGAAGGTTCCCTACCCCTGCCTTACAGTAACAACTATATAAAATCTACCTTTAATTAGGGGACAAAATAAGGTCATTTAACATAACTTAGCAAACAACCAACAATCAAAACAAGAAACCAAGTGCAGAGTTCATGCACACAGGTGTAATAAAAGAGGAGTTTTCACATCCTCAGGGCACATGTAGTGTAATACAGCGCTAACAGCCAACAGTGCACTGAATTCGGCTTTCCCTTTCCGTGCCCCCGCTGAAGAACTGTGCCGTTACCGTAGCTCTTCAGTGTCAGAAAGGTGTTTCTGACAGTCTGTCAGGAACGCCCCTCACAGTAGCGTTGATTGCGCAGTACTGTGAGAGGGGGCGTTTTTTACCGCCCAGCAATGACGCGACATGTACTGATGATGATACGGCATTCCTCACCGCTCAGCGTCATGGCTGTGTGGTAAGAAACGCCCCCTCTCATAGTACAGCGCAATAGACGCTACTGTGAGGAGGGGCGTTCCTGACAGACTGTCAGAAACACCCTTCTGACACTGAAGAGCTACGGTAACGGTACAGATAGTTCTTCGGCGGAGACACAGAACGGAAAAGCCGATCGTGCGCGGAGTTCAGCGCACTGTCAGCTTTCTAGCAGTGTATTACACCGCATGTGCCCTAGCGACGTGAAAGGTCCTCTTTAAGGTTCCAAACTATTGGGATGTAAGGACGCTGAAATACAAGCAAGAAGATTGTCACAAAAGACTGTCACTGTTATAGCAAGTCTTGAAGCGGTCGTGTGTACAAGAGGAATAAACAGTATTCTTATCTAATAAAAATGGAGAAAAACAGAAGATTCGATTCAATATCACCTTCATTCAGAGGCAGCAGCTGAACCATGTGGGACAGTAGAGATGAGGAGTACAGAACAGTAGTGAAGGGACTAAAAAAAGTTTGGGATGATCTAAACATTTCCTGTCATCTGCAGCAGTGTTCCACTCAGTAAACTGTTTTGAACAGAATGTAATCTGTTATTCAATTCAGCAATTGGAGACCAAGGTGCATTCAGCAGAGATTTCAGATTTAGGCCGGGGCCCCACGGGATGGAAACGTCGCAAATTTGCCCAGAGGGAAAAATCGTGGCATTTTACAGTACAGGCAAAAAGTGGATGGGATTCTAGCAAATTCCACGCAGTGGTAAAAACCACTGTGCGGACATGCCGAGATTCCCAAATCCTACGTGGTTTTGGAAATCGCAGCATGTCAATTATACCTATGGAAACGCAGGTGGTTTTCCCATAGGTATAACTGCAACAGAAAGTCCGTGGAAGAAGACTCCGTGGACTGTTTAACGTGCTACAGAAAGAACTGCGATGCGTTCCTGCCGTACTTTATTTGCTGCGGGATGTCCAGTGGGGCCTTAACTTCAAAGAGGATCTTTCACCAGCTCCACTAATTCAAGTTCTTAGCATCTGTTAATAGGCATTGCTACAAATGCACAGTTGGAATTTTTTCTCTAGGCCTCATAGTTCCTGAGCAACAAGCGCAGGTAGTTTTGGTGCCTGATGTGCCATTTAATCTCTGATGTCAGGAGGAGTCAGGCAGGGAGGTGCAATTCAGAGATTCAATCAGAGGCAGCCAGTGTCAGAGCTCAGAGTCACACCCCTTGTCTGCTCCTGCATCACAGAATCCTCTGACAGTTTTGGTGCTGATATGCTATTTAGGCTCAGTACTAACAGCACTGATTGCTCGGGAAAGGAGGGAGCTAAAGACAAAATTGCAAGTGTGCCAAATTCAGTGAAACTGTGCTTATTAACAGATATTAAGAACTGGAGTTGGTAGAAATAGTGGAAGTTCCACTTCAAGAGCACTCCAGGCAATTATTTTTGTTCTCCACCCCTGCACCCCTCACCTGTTTGTGTGTCACTTTCCAGGCATCTTTCATGTATACTGACCTCATATCCCTACAATCCAGCTTCTCCACACTTCTGAACTGACTCCATCCTGACTTTTACATTTTTTTTTTCTCTCTGTGCTGTAGCATCAATCCCATGATGCCTCAGCAGAACATAACATGGGCACCTATAGGATTGCACCATCACTGCTGCTGAGGAACAGAAGAATTATCCTTTTCCTAACATACTTTCCCAAACAATCAAAGAGAACAAAAATATACAGTCAGAAAGGCTCCTCCATTATAGGTATAGGACACATCTGTCACATCAGCAGTAGCTAGTGATAGCAGATATTGTCCACGCCATGTACAACCAGTGTGGTACAATCCATACTGTCTGAATCAGAGAGAGGTCTGTTGCCTAAGAGATGGAGACTGCCTTAAGAGAAGAGAAAGCCATGTTATAATCAGGTGGTCATCCCGAGATCATATGACCCAAAAGGGTAGAAGACGATCCTGAGTTTTCAGATAGAAAGGAATAACTAAATAAAGGTAATACTAACGCTAGAGTCACACTAGCCTTTGGATTTCCGTTCTTTGCTTCGACTTAGGGACCCGAAAAATGGAAAACCCATCTACTTAAAGACTGGTTATCCACGGACCCCACGGACTGTAATTGTCCTCCAAGTTTGAGACAAAAGTCCTGCTTGTAGGATTTTTCTGTCTGTATATTTTAAGCAGAATGGGGGAGGAAATCCCCAAACAGTCACCCAATGCTGTTGTGACCCCGCAGCCTCAGTTAAATATATTGTGGGAATCGGTACAGAATGAATTTAAAAAAAAACCAAAACCAAAAAAACCAAAAACAAGATTTCTCCATCCAGATCTCAAATGACATTCAACAAAAAAAAAAAAAAAAAAAAAAAAGACTCTTTAATAGATGACCAGTCCTTTGGATATACCATCAATGGCAGATCTGTAGGAGACTGTCTTGGCTCCCCAGTTGATCAGCTGATTGAAGGGGCTGAAGCTGGGCAAAAATTTATAACCTCTTATTACTAGGCACATTTCTGTACACTCGATAGTGGATCTGCTTGGTACTACACCTACCATTTATTTGAATGGGACAGAGCGCAGCTGCTATACACTGATGAACACACAGCCCCTTCAAACAGCTAAATGATGGAGGTGAATGCTGTGTTCACTCTATATACTAAGGTGTGTGGTCATATCATCGCAGTAACTCCCCAATTGCACCTTCTTTCAGTTATTCCTAGAAGGATTTCTGTGGTTAAGAAGGATCTCCTGTGGCACTTTCTGACAGCTGCTAGAACAGTCATTCCCCAGCTTTTTACAGAGCTCTACTGCCCAATCCCTGGTTGGGTTTCTACAGGAGCTTCTCCTTATAGGGAGAATGGAGGCCCTAAGGGCGGAGGATTCCCCTCATCCTTTCAAATTTGACACCCTTTGGTGGCCATGAGTGGAGTGTCAGAAAGCTGCTGAGGAATCTTTCTTCTCCTGATTCAGAGATACCTTCTTTCCCTTTCCTCTTAGGAGGTGGCTGTTCATACGGTCCTTCCCCTGTTGCCCCCGCCCGTATGTGTCGTCCCGTTTGTGTTTCCATTCTGTCTGTTTTTCATTAAAAGACATTTTTTAAGATCCCATAAACCTGGACCTTTCGGCCCTTTGTTCTACTCACTAGGCTGTTTATGTATTGTTTTCCAAAGCGTTAGGTGGGGTACTTGGTTAGCCTGTTCTATAGAGGAGAGGCCTGCATGCCTTCGCACCATTCATTCGTTTACATGGTTCTTGTCCTTTTTCTATTGCATCTGCAAATCTTTAACATCGATTAAACATAAATGATAAAGGTGGCCATAGTCAAACCAGCCACTCATCTGATATGGACAATCTATCTTAGGGACAGATAAATAGGTTTCACATGACATATTGTTTAACTGCATGCTAGTATCATTTGGATTAAGGTACAGGGCACAATGATTGACTCAGTAATGGCTTTTCCTATATAAACAGGCTGTTCACACATTGTAGTCATGTGGCTTTGCAAAAAATCTTAGTGCAACAGACTGAAATATGTGATCACAGTCTAAAAGTCGCAGAAAGAATAAAAAGACTCCAGGTAGCATAACATCTATAGCAATTTATTTATAAGCCAGAAAGAAATACACACAAGAGAACAGAATTCAGAAGTGGATGCAATGGAGGAACCAAAGCTCCTCCAATACCACACTATCAGATAATAGCAACTGTAGTGAACAAAATTCACCAGTGTTATTTTTCAGAAACAGTAATAAATATAGATATATCAGAAAGGTTGAAAAACTCAGGAGAGCTACACATGGGTACAAAAGTCTCTTCCCTCAAAAATAAATACAAGTGCATTAATGCCCTCATCGTTTTAGTGGTATAGGAACAAGGAAAACAGTTTAGCCCCTCTAACAGAAGAAAACACAGGACATTATTTAAATACATAAATACAATACAAAGCAATGGCATTTCCACCAATAAACAGCCCATGAAACAGAGTTCACTACAGGGCAAGAAATATACAAGTCATGGCAATTCATAGTTTAACCATTCATAATCCATGAGAATTCCAAAACGCCGCTAAACAAATAGAAAGGGAAAAGAAAAAAAAAAAATAAAGTTCACAATGTATGGGCAAATGCACCATAAACAAAATTAATAAATGAATAACAACCAAACAAGCAACAAAAAAAAAATCAAAACAAAAACAAAAAAAATCCCACAAAACACACACGAAAGACCAGGATTTAAAAAATAAAAATAGAGGAGAAACTTCAAAAGGCAAACATGGGGTTACAGTGCATACACAGATGGCATACAATTCACCATTTACATGCCTCTTTAGCTCTGGGCAGCTTATTTTTATGCCAGTGGTAGGACTTTTGGCTTGAAACCGTAGGCAAACTGTTTCTGGTGGATCAAACGTTCATTAACTAGTGAATACCTGACCCACTGTTATTGGCAAAACGAATCCCCAGTTCTTTGCTGCAATACTGAATGTCACGTCACGTCCACATTTCAGCCTCATGTACTCGAATGGGGCAAAGCTTCTCGTTTATCTTTTCTAGATTGTTGGAAGGAAATCTCTCACCAATTATGAATGCAAGTATAGCAGAACACTGCAAATATTACAAATACTGCATATTAAAAATGTACATGGAAAACCGCCAACTTTTAAACAATCATAAGCTGGATAGAATTTTTACACCTAGCCATTGTTGACGTTTACCATTGATTTAGAGAGTTTTATATAAAAGTTCTAACTGTCATCTTTGTTAAAGATTACGGACATCTTTGCGCTTAAGATTTTTTTCCCGTTCTATTGTTAGTTCATCTAACTGGATCTTTCGATTTTTAACATTTTGCTGACTAAGCAAATCGTTGACATAGATGTTGTACTGCTGCTTCCGTAATGCAGTTCCCATCAGTGTCAGCTCTCTTGGCTCTGCTCCTCCCTTATCACATCGTTTGGCTACATACACACAAATGTGGGCATCATAGTACATGGGAAAAAGGCAAGTATAGTGAGCCCAAGCCTCAAACGTACAGGAATAAGACCAGTTTTGCCCAAGATTATGGCTCCGTGATAATATAAAAGGTATGTATATTGTGCCATTAAAAAAAATAAAAAATAAAAAATTATGGGTCGGTATGCTAGCCATTACAAAATACACCTTAGAGAAAGCACAGGTTCGTTAGCATGGAGCATTAGAGAAAGAACTGTGAAAAGTGTTGAAGTTGTACTTGGTAGAATAGAGAAAGCTAATGGTTTTTGAAATCTCAGCATTTCTGCTGTAGATTCTTTTCTGCAATATGTGGATAGGATTAGCCAGAATCCCATTCACTTTGCAGGTACTGTAAAATGCAAAGTTTTTTGCTGCAGTTTTGGGAAAGGGCATTCTACTGGACTGGGGTATCAAAAGGTTAATGCCTGCATTTAGAAGAGAGGAAAGGTTATGACTAGAGATGAGCGAGTACTGTTCGGATCAGCCGATCCAAACAGCACGCTCGCATAGAAATGAATGGACGTAGCCGGCACGCGGGGAGTTAAGTGGACGGCCGCCGTCAAAGCGGAAGTGCATCCATTCATTTCTATGGAGCGTGCTGTTCGGATCGGCTGATCCAAACAGTACTCGCTCATCTCTAGTTATGACACCTGCCCTGCTTCTTAGGAGGAGCGACAAATTTAAAAGCACCAATATCCCCTTACTATTACGGCTGATGTCAGCAAGGATCCTAAGAGTAGCGTTTCAAATTTCTTTTGTAAATCAATAAAAACAGGTGAAGGAGAACATTTATTATGCATCTTATTTAATATATCTTAGGTGCGTCTACCTCCTCTTCTTCTGCTTGCTAAACTGTTCAACTCAGCTTAAACCAATCTTTGTATATGGGCTAGAGCTCACAGGTAAATCAAATCAGGTAACAATCTTTGGAGAGGGGAGGGTGTCTGAGCTTGAGGAGGCCAATCTGGAATTATTGCCATTGTACATGTTGTATTGTGCAATTTACTTAACAGGATGTGTTGTACTATATTTGCAAGATGCTGAATCTCACTAAACCAACCCACCAACCATTAACATGGAATAAGTCATCCTACTCAGAAAACACATAGGTACTTGGGATGCAACATTTCATGTGAAAGCCGCTCAACTGGAGGATATGGAGCCACCTGGTAGTCATATCTGTAGACCCTTGCTATGCACACATCATAATTTGTGTAAATTTATGTATTCTTAGGTATTACTTGATGTGCTGTATTGTTTGTAAGGAAATGTTAAAAAAATACATAAATAAAAAAATCAATAAATAAATACAAACAAAAATACAAATAAAAACAAAGAAAACCTTACAAGACTAAGTCTGGAAGTGAATTGAGAAGTTTAGTAGGCAGGAAGAGGACAAACATTTTCCACAAATAAGGGCTCGTTCACATCTGCGCCCGGGAGTCCGTTCTGCAGGTTTCCGTCTCCTGCGCAAAACAGGGCAGGAGACGGAAACCTGCCGGCATTTGAATGGGTTTGAAAAGTGTCCGGCCATGAGCGCCGGTGAGCGTTTTATGCCCTCCTCGGTGAAGCCTTTTTTTTTTTTTTTTCTTTAAAACGGACAGAGTCGGACATGCAGTACTCTGTCCGTTTAAAAAAAAAAAAAAAACGGTTTTGTCGCGGAGAGCATAAAATGCTCACCGGCGTTCACGGCCAGACTCAGCATCACAGGTTTCCGTCTTCTGCATGCAGAAGACGGAAACCTGAGAACAGAGTGCCGAACGCTGGTGTGAACCCAGCGTTAGAAACACTCGACCAACAAAAATAACTTAAAAAAAAAAAAAAAAGCTTAAAAGGGATTGTCCCATCTCAAGGATCCCATCTATACTGGTAGCTTATGTAAATTGAAGACTTTTTCTAAATATATTGCTTTAGAAATTCTGCTTTGTTCTCCTGCTATGTGATCTTATTCCTCCCATTGTTTACACTGTGTTGTTATAACCACAGACCAAGGAGATTGGACAAGTGACCTCACATAGGCAGGACAATCTGTTCAGGTGTTTACAGTTTTGCTGATAAAGTCTATGTAAACACACAATTAACAGTCTTTTCTGTACAAGAATCTGTATATTATCTCATCTGTATAAGTATTGAAAGACTTCTCCAGCCCATTTAGCAAGAGAGAGGGGGAGGGAGAAGAAATACAGGAAGTGAGATGAAAAGACTGCCTGCATCCTGGAAAGAGACTGAGATGGGAGAACCCATCCACACGGTTATAAAACTTGGCATGCAGTCATGTCTCAGACAGATATATGAAGGATTATAGGTGTGGTCTGTTTAGACATTTTAGGTCTTGGCACAAAAATGCTTCTCCCACTGCCTAGTAATAATAATAACAACAACAACGGCAGTTCTTAGAGGTGACCTCTTCGTGACAGAGGACTGCAAGCATTCCTCTATGTCGCACTCAGCCATTTTGTGTAGGTGACAGGCTTCATTTCAGGCCCCATGTTGCGAAAATTCAACTTTTTTTGTTGCAGTGTTTGCTGCATTTTTTAAGCCAAAACAAGAGTGGATATAAGTAATTTGATATATTTGCCATTCCTTTTGTAGCCATTCTTGACTTTGGCTCAGAAAATCACAGCAAAACCTGCAAAGAAAAATTGCTGCCTTTCCTGTGTGGCCTCAGCCTTAGAGTGCGTTGTTGGACAGCGAAGCAGGATCATCCTTTCCATCAGGACCAATTTTGGATTGAGTCAGAGGAAAAAGTTACTGACTCCAACTTCAAAATAAAATTATATAATAATAATATTTTGTATATTTAATTAAAAAGCTAGTCTAATTGATTATTTTTAGTTAGAGCTTCACTCCTTTATAAAAGGCTGACAGCTATGGTCAGTGGGGAGGAATCAGAATATAAGCAGGGGCTTGCGACAGGCTGTGGCAAAACAGAAAAGTCAGAGATGGTGGTTTGACTTACTGACTCCACAACCATGTTTCCACGAACTCCCACCATCTAGGCCCTTCTGGCATAGCATTTAGGAAGTTTAGAGAACAGTGGTTACATGGAGGACACATACAAAGCGAACAGGCTCCAGATGCCCGGAAAGACCATCAGTAGATAACTGATCCACTGTCAAGCACAAGCAGCTCCCACAATTTTGTCCACTATCCAAAATTGCCAACTTTTATCACACACCCCTATCTTTGCCTAGACCAGTGGGTCTTAACCGGGGTTCGATCGAACCCTAGGCCCTATGCATGGTTCATTTTGTGTACCAGTAAAAAAACAAAAAAGAAACAAAACAAACAAATCAAATTCAAGACATAGGTATGTGGGTTTTTTTTTATCACTAAAGAAGGGTTCGGTGAATGCGAATATGAAACTGGTGGGTTTTGTACCTCAAACAAGGGTAAGAACCACTGGCCTAGACCATTAAAAGTAATTAGCATAATAAAACTTGTGGTCATAGCAACCATTACGTGTTCTGCCACTGACAACCAGCCATAGTCACCTTTGTTTGCACTGGTGTCACTGGCTTTGAATAAAGCATAGAGTCCACGTGGTGAGCAATACCTCTACTGCTGTTGACCTGACATGCGGAGCCTTTACATAATGACAGTCTGACTCCCCTAGAAGCAATATGAGGGGACCCTAACCACTCAGCAATATGTGCAGAAGATTGTACAGATACCACCAGTAAACTCACATTTTCGCTCTAGTATTTAATCCCATACATATACCACTGATCAAATCTATACAATAGAAGTCTATGGAGAGGGAAAATAGAGGAAGAGGAAAGAGGAGAGCACTCTGAACTATAGAGTGACAATTTTTCTTTCACATTACTATTCAGCCATCTGCTTACAAAATTGACTCATTTAATGCTGACGATTGGCTCATAACTTTGTCTCTCTTATTCCTCCCCTCTCCATAGACTTTATTGTAAACGGAGAAAAAAAAAAATGCACAAAAAATGTAAATATAAAAAACTATACAATAAAAAAAATACTATTAGTTAACCCACACAGTGATTTAAAAAGTCAGATGTAGTCCTAAACCACCTAAATGATGGGAAGGGGGAACAAGTTACACCTCTCATTAGGAGGTGATGTAAAAACTATTGTGTGTTGCCCACTGCCCAGGGGGATGAGCTGGATGCGGGATGCATGTGTTTAGTGTTGATGCAGCAGTGCTCAGTAATAGCAGGAAACTCCCCTTGTGCTCCAAGATCCTAATTTGAATAAATGTGCTTTTTCTTCTCATCCCTGGGGCTCTGAAACATACGAAAGGCATTTTTATTCTGCCAACAGCATCTACAGCACTATAGGAGCAGTTTAAAGGAGCTGGAGGTAGAGATAAACTCCCTTTAAGATAAAACCGGCTGCGACAGGAAAGAACTACATAAGGCTGGGGCCCCCTGGCACTGAAATGCCGCAATTCTACTGCGGAAACAAATTGCAGCGTTTTACAGTAAGGGCAAAGTGGATGGGATTCTGGCGAATCCCATGCCCAATTTGTTTTAGAAACTGCTGTGCAGACACACCGAGATTTCTAAAATCGGCACAGTTTTGGAAAATCGCAGTATGTCAGTTATACCTACGGAAACGCCAGCGGTTTCCCCATAGGTATAATTGTAACAAAGTCCGCAGAAGAAAAAACTCCTTGAACTTTCTGTCTAAAGTGCTGCGGGAAGAACCGCGATGTGTTGCCGCTGCGGTTTTCTGCTGTGGGATATCCTGTGGGGCCTTACCTAAGGAAGGAGATGTATAAGCTGTGTGCACAATTATCAGGGCATGCTCCAGTTTTAGAGCTTATGAAGGGAAAAGAAACCAGGTGACCCCCTCCCAAATAGTAGGGAATGTGATGTATCTCAATTTACTCCATACAGCTTACATATTCACTTTTCACCATTCCCAGTGCATTCACATCAGGGAAAACTAATGCGGTCATTCCCAAGGGAATTCTGCTTTATTGGCACCACAGAGCTCTACTAGCATGACATGGTGTCCTGATACTAAATATCAATCTGCAATTCAAAAGCCACATAGCACTCTTTCACATCTGCGCCCTATAGTGTGCCCAAACTTCGTGGCTATCTTAGCTAATGCATCATGGTACTTGTAGGTTGACTTACACTACTCACCTTTCACTATCTCCTCCCCCTAGCTATCCCGTCCACTATTAGCCCTTTCCAACTAATGAAAACCATCTTCCACCCCCTCCCCCCTTCCCATCATACTTATCAGTCTTCCATAGGTTGGACGGGTTTTTTATTTACTCTGCTGGCACACACACAATAGTCCTGATACTGCGCTACAATAAAAGGTCACTAGCGATGAGTCACTGCTCTCAGGTCAGCTAATTACAGTTTCCTATTAAAGGCTAAGAGTATTTTTTTTTCCCCAAGATGGCGCCGCATTGAGTGGCTGCCTCAATACAGAGCTCCAAGCTGAGAGCAACCTTTATCTTTCCTTTTCACTCTTTTTGTATGCATCTTCAAGAATCCTCTACTCAAGCAACCTAGCACTATGAATTAACAACTATAAATCGAATGGAAGACCCTGTGGAGTATATTTTGTTTTCCTTTTGTTTCTATTGTTAAAGCATGGACAAGACTCAAGACCTGATCAGCTGGATTTCCTGTGTCATTGTTACCATCCCCCCAGGAGCTAAGGACAGCATGGTCACCATGAGGCAGACAAAGCATGGAGGAGATACCTGCATGGAAGTGCGGACATCTTTCAAGGAGATGATTTTTGGCGTCTATTGCTGATGTGTGAAGATGCCTACAGCTGACTGATATTTCTTTTACTGTGGACACGTGTGACTCTGTTACAGCCTGGGAACTTACCATCACCCACCTACCCCACGAGTTTATGGAAGGTTGGCAAGAGAGCAGCACCCTGTCTACCTGGATGGCTTTTTTTGTGGTTAAAAATACACGTGGTTTTTGTGTGCAAAAATACACGTGTAAAATGTAGTTAGCCATTGAGTTCAATGGCTTTTTTTAAAAAAAAATTTTTTAATGCGCATATTTTTGCGCCCGCCAAATTACGCTAAAAAAAAAAAGCCATTGAACTCAATGGCCAACTATATTTTACACGTGCATTTTTACATGTGTAAAATGGACAAAATGAGAAGAGCGTTACATCGTGTGAAGGCTCCCTTAAGCTAAAGCCCCATGTTGCAAAAATACAGCACCCCCCCCCCCCAAAAAAAAAAAAAAAAAAATCTTTCCTTTTTACAGCACCAGCAGCGTTTTTTTTTTTCTAGCTGAAATCCGCAGCGTGGGGCCTAAGCAATAATGGTGGATTGTGTGATTTGCAATTGTAAGAGGTCGCTACTAGAGATGAGCGAGTACGGTTCGGATCAGCCGATCCGAACAGCACGCTCCATAGAAATGAATGGATGCACCTGGTACTTCCGCTTTGACGGCGGCCGGCCGCTTAACCCCCCGCGTGCCGGCTACGTCCATTCATTTCCATGCGAGCGTGCTGTTCGGATCGGCTGATCCGAACAGTACTCGCTCATCTCTAGTTGCTACACTCCCTAGTAACCTCTGGAGACAGGTGAGCTAGAAGGAACTGTGGAAGTTTCCCAATTTATGATTTTGTGTGTGTCGAGAGTAAGGTATACAGATACCCTACAGAATTGGTATACAGAAAGTCGAATATATCAGTGCTCAATTCCAAAAACGCCATAAAGCAAAGACAATTTCTGCCAACTCTACTATTGTTCGCGGAGTGGAAAATACCTTAAAAGTGCAATAGTGAACATAAAAAGCAGCAAACAAATATTAGAATACAGCATCGACATCAAATAAACACATGGCCCCAGATTTACTGCTGTGGATACAACTAGACACTGCTATAAATATGGCACATTCAAAGTTTTATGGCATAAGTCAGTCATTACATACTAAAATCATCAGTCACTATGGAAAAACTGCCATGTTTTTAGATTGCCTAAGTTTCCACAGTAACTATTAGCTAATCTGAGCCATGGTTTTCAATATAACACTGAAGTGGCTTATGAAGTCAATGTGAACTCATCAGAAGTTCAATATTGGTAAAGCTACAACTTTGCAAAATACTTAAATCGAAAAAAGTTAATGCCATTTCAAAAAGGAATACTGTTTCTTAAAAGACAAAAACAAAAGACATTGAAGTTGCTCAAAGAAGATGAAGCATTGTTCTAAGAGTTTTCTGACCTAAAAGTTGAGTGTGCATACTGAGAAGCTGATCCATCAGGGTTCGGCAACCCAACCCCATGTAGACCAGCTGTTGCAGCATCTACTTGGTGCTAGAAGTGGATAGTGGACAGGAGCACATACAGAACAACTCCTACTCAAATAAAAGCAACACTGCAGCCCTATCCATTGCATAGTGGCATTTCCCCATTCACTAGCAGCTTCTGGCAACCAAAGGTTGCTGCAATATCTGATTTATTTGCGGTCCAAGTGTCAGTTCACACAAGTGACATACTGCCAACCTGTCCTGAGTCACTAGTATGAAAATGCCTTTAAACCTCATAAAAAACATGACAAGTCCTTTCTGAAACTTACTAAAATTTGAATGCCAAATTTGAGTGAATTTTTGTGAAAGTCAGGAACAGAGTCGTCCTGTGTAGATATACCCAAATATGAACAAAAGTACTGTTTTGATCTTTGGGGCACTTGTACATATAGTCAACTATGAATATTCATAAATCCTTCTCTTCTACAGACTGCATGTGTTTCATTACCAACTTCTAAGACCTCATTTACATGTATTTTGGCAAATATTTTACATCTCCATTTATAAGCCACTTCCATATTTAGCTTACAAATTGTTAATGCAGAATGTGGACCTAAGATTCTAATGTGAATGAGACCCAACAGTGGTCCCAAAAATGTCAGCTAGGTGACCAGATTTAAAGAGGATCTTTCACCATCTGGGGCACACGTAGTTTAATACACCATTAGAAAACAGACAGTGCACCGAATTCAGCGCACTCTCTGCTTTCCCATTCTGTGCCCCCGGTGAAGAGCTATTGGTGCCGGTATCGTAGCTCTTCACCATCAGAAGGGCGTTTCTGACAGTCAGTCAGGAACGCCCTTCCTCACAGTAGCATCTATAGTGCTGTACTATGAGAGGGGGCATTGCTTACCGCCAAGTGATGACGCTGAGCAGTGAGGAATGGCCTCCCAGTATTTGTCTATGGACGATTACTATCAGGAGGGGGGGCGCTCCTCACCACTCTCACAGTACGGCGCAATAGGCACTACTGTGAGGAAGGGTGTTACTGACTGACTGTCAGAATGTCAGAAACGCCCTTCTGACAGTGAAGAGCTACGGTACCGGCACGGATAGCTCCTCACCGGGGGCACAGAAAGGGAAAGCAGACAGTGCACGGAATTCAGCACACTGTCAGCTTTCTAGCGGTGTATTAAACCACATGTCCCCAAAATGGTGAAAGGTCCTCTTTGAAAGTACATTGCAATTTATTTAGTATTATCCAGTTCTAAGAGTACTGAAGTACACCACTAAACCCAATTGGGGTTGCAGTGGAATTAGTGACAGTCGTACCATAATCTATCTGTATATTTAGGCTATGGATAACACTACAGATTTTCTATGGTAAATTTTCATTATTGTTTGAATGTTATTTCATTGTATAATCAGCACAAACCTCTTGCAACACGCAATACAATAAGCAGTCTGCGAAGTATAAATTGTACCCACGTGTTTCATGGATTATGTAAAGAATAAATAGTTGAAAATAAATAATTTAGAGTA
Organism: Leptodactylus fuscus; assembly: GCF_031893055.1. Classification (NCBI taxonomy): domain Eukaryota; kingdom Metazoa; phylum Chordata; class Amphibia; order Anura; family Leptodactylidae; genus Leptodactylus; species Leptodactylus fuscus. The sequence goes on along the minus strand of NC_134266.1, from coordinate 107,956,653 downwards.
AATTCTCAGTGAATAAATATACTAACATGTGCTACTAAACACAACATGCAAATAAATAACTATGGCGTTATATTAATACTGTTCACAAAGATACCCTTCATTTTAGTTCACATATTGGGAACTGAGAAAATAACACTGCATGAAATTCACAAATATCAAGTACTGCCTCCAGGTAACTACACCTACCTCATCTCTACCAAAGTAATCTAACCAATTCCTCACCTGCCGCAGGTGGATGCTGACCACTAACCGTTGGCAAATCCAAAGAACTATCAGACATAACATGCTTCAACTCCCCGCCCATATCTGACAGCTTCATGTCAAACTGGATGGAAAGTGCATCTTCAGAGTCATCTTTTCCAAAGCTGCTACCACCAATGGAAGGAAGATCCAGCGACTTAATTGACACAGAGTCCTCTTTGGCTTGTTTAAGGGCAACAAACTTATCCACAAAAGACTTTTCTGTATTGTTGTCTGCATTGGTGAATTTGTCATATTGGAAAGTAAAGTCATTATTTTTTGTACTGTTGGTTGAATCTTTTGTTTCTTCAAATGCTATTGAAGACCCTTCCAGAGAAAATTGATCAAATAATTCATATTTATTAAATGAGCTTGAAGATGTGGGTTGAAGGGTTTGGGAGGCAGCAGTAGATGTTACTTGATCAGCTGTGCTGCCTTCCAATTTAAAAACGTTATATTTGTCATCACGGTTTTGCTCCACAGAACTGGTATTACTTGTCATAAAGTCAGCAAAGTCATTCTGGCCACCAACAGATGTGCTGGTGCTTGGGCCAAAGAGTGTAAAGTCCCCAAAGTCGTCAAGCAGAGAGGAACTTTTAGGAGGTGCAGTGACAAATGATGATGAGGATGGTAACAACGGTGATGGTGATGATAATGAAAGTGGGGGTACAGGCAATGGTACAGGCTTGGTTAAATGAAATGCCTTGGAGAAGTTACTAGTTACCGAAGATGGGAACGAATCAAGATCAGAGGATGGTTTTACTTGTGTTGGCAATTTCTGTTGAGGACAAGTGGGGAATGTAAGTGATGGTTGAGTTTCTCTCAATGGAGTATCAAGAGGCGATACACTGTCTGCAGTCTTAAAATCTGTGAAACCATCATCTGCTCCCAATTTGAAGTCTGTAAAACCATCTCCTGCAAAATAGAAAAAAAGAAGAGAGAAAAACAAGTTAGACTTCATGTAGCATTAAATAAATAAAACACTGAGTGAAATTTACTTATTCTGGCATTTCATAAACCATTCTTAAAAGGGGTTTTTCCCCGAGATTAAAATAAATAAAATAAAATTACACTGCAGGTAAATGTTCTTTGCTTTGGCACGATGTTAGACCTAAGGGATCAGAAAGAAAGCCTCTATTGGGTTCAGTCACAAGAGAGGTCATTGTTCCCATAAAATCCATTTAAATGTCCACTGGAGTAAGATGTAGGTGGCAAGCCTCTTAAGTCTGGCACATGTTGGGCTGTTCTATCAGCAGACAAAAATATCGACACACAATGAAATGCATACTGTAGATTTGCAATATATTTTGCATAAATTTCTAGCAAAATATAGTTTTCACTCATAACATACTTCTGGCATGACAGACATAACAGACTAGTTCACACGGGGACATGGACGCTGATTTTGACAGCGGATTTCGCGGCCAAATCAGCGTCCATACAATGTATCCCTATGTGAACTGCTCGCTTTTTTTTTTCTGCTAGCGAGCTAGCAGAAAAAGAAGCGACATGACCTATCTTTCGGGCGGAAGCCGCTCGCGATGAGCCGCGGCTTCCGCCCAGCCGCAGCGCCCTCCATGTCGGCTCATTCATTTGAGCCGACAGCGGAGGTGAAAACCGCGACCGCGATGGTCGTGGCGGGAGCAGTTCACATAGTGTGGACATTGTATGGACGCTGATTTGGCCGCAAAATCTGCTGTCAAAATCAGCGTCCATGTCCCCGTGTGAACTAGCCCTAAGACGTACCTAGGTTTTAGAGGAGGAAAATAGGGAAAAAAAAATTTGGAAGCAAAGAATGGTAAAATATTTAATATATGGGAGTTGTAGTTTTGCAACAGCTGCAAGGCCACATTGACAGGTGACCCTGCAGCTGTACGGGGACGCATAGAGTGTTTTTTTTTTTGCAGGGCCAGAAGTACTTTTTAGTTATACCATTTTGGGGACTATCTATTGCTTAGATCACCTTGTATTGAAAAAAAACCCGGTGGTTTATGATATATGATTTTCTACTTTTATATACCGTATTTTTCGGACTATAAGACGCACTTTTTTCCCCCCAAACTAAGGGTGCGTCTTATAGTCCGAATAGAGAGGCGGATGCCGGCAAGGGATAGACGCCGGGGGCCTGAGACATCGCTGCGCTCCTCTGCCCTGCATGAAGCCAGCAGCGGCGATGCTATTCCGCTCCTCCGTCCCCCCGCTGCTGGCTTCATGCAGGGCAGAGGAGTGTAGCGATGTTGCAGGCCCCGGCACCTGTGCCGGCGTCTATCACTTGGCGGCTTCCGCCTCTCTAGTAGAGCGGATGCCGGGTCAGTATTGGTGGCCCCTTCTCCCCCGGGGCCAGTCCCCACCGGCCCCATACCTGTGAAGTTGCAGGCCGGCTCCTGCGCGGCGATATCGCAGGAGCTGACCTGTTCGGGTGACAGCCGGGAGCCTAATGAGGCTCCCAGGCCTGTCACTGCTATATTAGTATTGCGGCTGGGTCTATGACCAGCCGTAATACTAATAGACAGAATGTCCCATAGACGGCAATACAGTTGTATTGCCGTCTATGGGACTTGCAATCAAGTGACCGCAGGTTCAAGCCCTGGGGGGGAATAAAATAGTAAAAACAAAAAAAAAAAAAAAAAAAAAAAAAAAAACCTTTAAAAATATAAATAAAGTTCTAAATCACCTCCTGTCCCTAGAATATATATATATATAAAAGTAGAAAATCATATATCATAAACCACCGGGTTTTTTTTCAATACAAGGTGATCTAAGCAATAGATATTCCCCAAAATAGTATAACTAAAAAGTAGAGCTGGCCCCGCAAAAAAAAACTCTATGCATCCCCGTACAGCTGCAGGGTCACCCGTCAATGTGCCTTGCAGCTGTTGCAAAACTACAACTCCCATATATTAAATATTTTACCATTTTTTGCTTCAAATTTTTTTTCCCTATTTTCCTCCTCTAAAACCTAGGTGCGTCTTCTAGTCCGAAAAATACGGCATATATTTCTAGGGACAGGAGGTGATATAGAACTTTTATTTATTTCATATTTTTAAAGCTTTTTTTTTTCTTTTTTTTTTTTACTGTTTTATTCCCCCCAGGGGCTTGAACCTGCGGTCACTTGATTGCAAGTCCCATAGACGGCAATACAACTGTATTGCCGTCTATGGGACATTCTGTCTATTAGTATTACGGCTGGTCATAGACCCAGCCGCAATACTAATATATAGCAGTGACAGGCCTGGGAGCCTTCATTAGGCTCCCGGCTGTCACCCAAACAGGTCGGCTCTTGCGATATCGCCGCGCAGGAGCCGGCCTGCAACTTCACAGGTACGGGGCCGGTGGGGATCGGCCCCGGGGGAGAAGGGGCCGCTGATACAGACTACAGACCAAGGCATCCGCTGTACTAGAGAGGCGGATGCCGGCGAGGGATAGACGCTGGCACAGGTGCCGGGGCCTGAGACATCGCTACGCTCCTCTGCCCTGCATGAAGCCAGCGGCGGGGGGACGAAGGAGCGGAATAGCATCGCTGCAGCTGGCTTCATGCAGGGCAGAGGTACGTAGCGATGTCTCAGGCCCCGGCGTCTATCCCTTGCCGGCATCCGTCTCTCTATTACGGTGGGTGCCAGGCGCCACATTCGGACTATAAGACGCACCCTTCTTTTCCCCCCAAATTTGGGGGAAAAAACGTGCGTCTTATAGTCTGAAAAATACGGTACTTTCTATTTCAGCCCTTATGTGTCGTCATACCATGCCCAGACGACACAACTAAAGGGGTATTAACATAACCATATTTATAGATTACAGATGAGAGAGTAGTGAAATATTCGATATTGATATCAGTTTCGAGTAGCTCCTCAATATTCGAATGAATATCGAATCCCATTGTAGTGTATGGGGAAAAAAAAATGCTTGTTTCAGGGGAAACCACAGTTCGACTAATGAGAGTCACCAAGTTCACAATGACACCCCAGGAAATGATGCCAACACCTCTGTAATGCAACTGGGGCAGCAAGGAAAGCATGCCTGGGGGCATCTAACACACCCAAGTCCCAGGATTACCCCACTATCACAGCCTATCAACTGGACACTCCAAACTCAATATGGAAAGTGGAAAAATATTTGGAAACCTTCTTTCCTCCACAATAATATGGACAGAAATACAAACTTAAAGCTGGAGTTATGCAGCTAAAGAAACATTAGCATGCAACCCTTTAAATGACGTTGCGCATGACAACCACAGATGGTATAGGCAATGGGAAATCCAACAGCCCCCACGAGAGAGAGAGAGAGAGAGAGAGAGAGAGAGAGAGAGAGAGAGAGAGAGAGAGAGAGAGAGAGAGAGAGAGAGAGAGAGAGAGAGAGAGAGAGAGAGAGAGAGAGAGAGAGAGAGAGAGAGAGAGAGAGAATATATATATATATATATATATATATATATATATATATATATATATATATATATATATATATATATATATATACATATATACACACATACACACACACACGCACACACACTCACCAACCACTTTATTAGGTACACCATGCTAGTAACGGGTTGGACCCCCTTTTGCCTTCAGAACTGCCTCAATTCTTCGTGGCATAGATTCAACAAGGTGCTGGAAGCATTCCTCAGAGATTTTGGTCCATATTGACATGATGGCATCACACAGTTGCCGCAGATTTGTCGGCTGCACATCCATGATGCGAATCTCCCGTTCCACCACATCCCAAAGATGCTCTATTGGATTGAGATCTGGTGGCTGTGGAGGCCATTGGAGTACAGTGAACTCATTGTCATTAGAGATGAGCGAACACTAAATGTTCGAGGTTCGAAATTCGATTCGATACAGCCGCTCAATGTTCGTGTGTTCGAATGGGTTTCGAACCCCATTATAGTCTATAGGGAACAGATACTCGTTAAGGGGGAAACCCAAATCCGTGTCTGAGGGTCACCAAGTCCACTATGACACCCCAGGAAATGATGCCAACACCTCTGGAATGACACTGGGACAGCAGGGGAAGCATGTCTGGGGGCATCTAACACACCAAAGACCCTCTATTACCCCAACATCACAGCCTAACAACTACACACTTTACACACTCAATACCACATCTCTGACAGTAGGAAAACACCTTGAAACATGTGTATTTGGCACTTGCAGTGAGGAGAGCTTGTCACCAGCAGTGAATTTGGCCCTTGTAGTAAGTTGAGGTGGCACCAACATTTGTTTTGAAAATCAGGGTGGATTGAGCCTCTAACCAGCAGAGTTTGGGCAAATCATGGTGGAGGGAGCCTCTAAACACCCCAGTTTGGGCAAATTCATGTGGAGGGAGCCTCTAAAAACCCAGTTTGGACCAATTCATGGTGGAGGGAGCCTCTAACCAGCCCAGTGTGGGCAAATTCATGGTGGAGGGAGCCTCTAAAAAACCCAGTTTGGACCAATTCATGGTGGAGGGAGCCTCTAACCAGCCCAGTTTGGGCAAATTCATGGTGGAGGGAGCCTCTAAAAACCAGTTTGGACCAATTCATGGTGGAGGGAGCCTCTAACCAGCCCAGTTTGGGCAAATTCATGGTGGAGGGAGCCTCTAAAAAACCCAGTTTGGACAATTCATGGTGGAGGGAGCCTCTAACCAGCCCAGTTTGGGCAAATTCATGTGGAGGGAGCCTCTAAACAGCCCAGTTTGGGCAAATTCATGGTGGAGGGAGCCTCTAACCAGCCCAGTTTGGACCAATTAATGGTGGAGGGAGCCTCTAACCAGCCCAGTTTGGGCAAATTCATGGTGCAGGGAGCCTCTAAACAGCCCAGTTTGGACCAATTCAGGTGGAGGGAGCCTCTAAAAAACCCAGTTTGGACCAATTCATGGTGGAGGGAGCCTCTAAACAGCCCAGTTTGGGCAAATTCATGGTGGAGGGAGCCTCTAACCAGCCCAGTTTGGACCAATTGATGGTGGAGGGAGCCTCTAAACAGCCAAGTTTTGGAAATTCATGGTGGAGGGAGCCTCTAACCAGCCCAGTTTGGACCAATTCATGGTGGAGGGAGCCTCTAAACAGCCCAGTTTGGGCAAATTCATGGTGGAGGGAGCCTCTAAAAAACCCAGTTTGGACCAATTCATGGTGGAGGGAGCCTCTAACCAGCCCAGTTTGGACCAATTAATGGTGGAGGGAGCCTCTAAACAGCCAAGTTTGGACCAATTCATGGTGGAGGGAGCCTCTAAAAACCCCAGTTTGGACCAATTCATGGTGGAGGGAGCCTCTAACCAGCCCAGTTTGGGCAAATTCATGGTGGAGGGAGCCTCTAAACAGCCCAGTTTGGACCAATTCATGGTGGAGGGAGCCTCTAAACAGCCCAGTTTGGGCAAATTCATGGTGGAGGGAGCCTCTAAAAACCCCAGTTTGGACCAATTCATGGTGGAGGGAGCCTCTAAAAACCCCAGTTTGGACCAATTCATGGTGGAGGGAGCCTCTAACCAGCCCAGTTTGGACCAATTCATGGTGGAGGGAGCCTCTAAAAACCCCAGTTTGGACCAATTCATGGTGGAGGGAGCCTCTAAAAACCCCAGTTTGGACCAATTCATGGTGGAGGGAGCCTCTAAAAAACCCAGTTTGGACCAATTCATGGTGGAGGGAGCCTCTAACCAGCCCAGTTTGGACCAATTCATGGTGGAGGGAGCCTCTAAAAACCCCAGTTTGGACCAATTCATGGTGGAGGGAGCCTCTAAAAACCCCAATTTGGACCAATTCATGGTGGAGGGAGCCTCTAACCAGCCCAGTTTGGACCAATTCATGGTGGAGGGAGCCTCTAACCAGCCCAGTTTGGGCAAATTCATGGTGGAGGGAGCCTCTAACCAGCAGAGTTGGGGGAAATCATGTTGGAGGGAGCCTAGTATTAGCAGAATTGTGCAACGCTTATGGTGGATGAGTATGAGGATGCGGAGGAATTGGAGAGGTTGAGTACAGACATGGAGTTTCATGTTGGGGTGCTTTACACAGGTGGGCACAAAAATGACGGCTCTACCCAGTGGTGGTTCATTTTTATCAAAGTGAGCCGGTCGGCACTCTCAGCTGACAGACGGGTGCGCTTGTCAGTGATGATGCCACCGGCTGCACTGAACACCCTCTCAGATAGGACGCTGGCGGCAGGACAGGACAGCACCTCCAAGGCATATAGGGCAAGTTCAAGCCACAGGTCCAACTTCGACACCCAATACGTGTAGGGCGCAGAGGGGTCGGAGAGGACAGGGCTGTGGTCGGAAAGGTATTCCCGCAACATGCGCCTATACTTCTCACGCCTGGTGACACTAGGACCCTCCGTGGCGGCACTTTGGCGAGGGGGTGCCATCAAGGTGTCCCAGACCTCAGACAGTGTGCCCCTCGTTTGTGTGGACCGGTGAGAACTTGGTTGCCTACTGGAGGAACTGCCCTCCCTGCCGCCAACGTCACATGCTGGAAACATCTCCATCATATTCTGCACCAATTGCCTGTGGCAAGCATTGATGCGATTGGCCCTCCCCTCTACCGGAATAAAAGACGAGATGTTGTTTTTATACCGGGGGTCAAGGATAGCAAAGATCCAGTACTGGTTGTCCTCCATGATTTTGACAATACGCTTGTCGGTTGTAAAGCACCCCAACATGAACTCAGCCATGTCTGCCACAGTGTTAGTTGGCATGACTCCTCTGGCCCCACCGGAAAGTTCAATCTCCATTTCCTCCTCATCCTCCATGTCTACCCATCCGCGCTGCAACAATGGGACGATTCAAAGTTGCCCGGAAGCCTCCTGTATCACCATCACATCATCGGACAACTCTTCTTCCTCCTCCTCCTCCTCCATTAAACGCAGTGAAGCGGACAGATGTGTGGACCTACTCTCCAGCTGTGACGGATCGGATGCTATCCCTAACTCCTCTGTGTGATCTGAGTTATCCCTGATGTCAATCAGGGATTCTCTCAGAACACACAAGAGCGGGATTGTAAGGCTCACCATCGCATCCTCAGAGCTCACCCTCCTTGTGGACTCCTCAAAGACCCGTAGGATGTCACAAAGGTCTCTCATCCATGGCCACTCATGGATGTGAAACTGAGGCAGCTGACTTTGTGGCACCCTAGGGTTTTGTAGCTGGTATTCCATCAAAGGTCTCTGCTGCTCAACCACTCTATTCAACATCTGAAACGTTGAGTTCCAGCGTGTGGGGACGTCGCACAAAAGCCGGTGTTGTGGCACATGCAGGCGTTGCTGGAGAGATTTTAAGCTAGCAGCGGCTACTGTCGACTTGCGAAAGTGGGCGCACATGCGCCGCACTTTCACCAGTAGCTCTGGAACATTGGGGTAGCTCTTTAGGAAACGTTGCACCACTAGGTTGAAGACGTGGGCCAGGCATGGAACATGTTGGAGTCCGGCAAGCTCCAGAGCTGCTACCAGGTTCCGGCCGTTATCACAAACGACCATGCCTGGGCCCAGGTGCAGCAGCTCAAACCATATTGCCGTCTCATCGAGGAGGGCATCCCTCACCTCGGAGGCAGTGTGCTGTCTGTCCCCCAAGCTGATCAGCTTCAGCACAGCCTGCTGACGTCTACCAACGCCAGTGCTGCAACGTTTCCAACTCGTAGCTGGGGTCAATCTAACAGCGGAGGAGGAGGCGGTGGCGGAGGAGGAGGCGGTGGCGGAGGAGGAGGCGGTAGAGGAGGAGGAGGAGGGGGGTGTTCTTCTCGTGTCCCTGCCAGGAATGTTAGGCGGGGAGATGAGGTACACCGGGCCAGTTTGGAAGCAGTCCCAGCCTCAACTACATTCACCCAGTGTGCCGTCAGTGAAATGTAGCGTCCCTGTCCGCATGCACTTGTCCACGCGTCGGTGGTCAAGTGGACCTTTGTGCAAAGCGCGGAACTAAGGGCCCGCCTGATGTTGAGTGACACGTGCTGGTGCAAGGCGGGGACGGCACACCGGGAGAAGTAGTGACGGCTAGGGACGGCATAGCGAGGTGCCGCAGTTGCCATCAGGTCCAGGAAGGCGGGAGTTTCAACAAGCCGGAACGCCAACATCTCCTGGGCCAGCAGTTTAGCGATGTTGGCGTTCAAGGCTTGCGCGTGTGGGTGGTTAGCAGTGTATTTCTGCCGCCGCTCCAATGTCTGAGAGATGGTGGGTTGTTGTAAAGAAACGCCTGATGGTGCCTTTGATGGTGCAGGAGAAGGAGATAAGACAGGACCAGGGGAGGATGAGGTAGAAGTCAACAAAGTGGCGGAGGCAGATGAAGTGGTGTCCTGGCTCGTCCTCTGGAGTGCATCGCCAGCACAGTCAGCAGTGGCAGTGGCAGAGGCAGAGGCAGTGGCAGAGGCAGTGGCGTGAACGGCAGGCGGCCTTTGTCCTGCCGTTGCTGCCCGCCACCGATTCCAGTGCTTGGATTCCAAATGACGGCGCATTGAAGTGGTGGACAGGTTGCTCTTCTCAGAGCCCCTAATCAATTTCGAGAGGCAAATTGTGCAGACAACACTATATCTGTCCTCGGCGCATTCCTTGAAAAAACTCCACACCTTCGAGAAACGTGCCCTCGAGGTGGGAGTTTTTCGGGGCTGGGTACGAACTGGAACATCTTGGGAGATTCCGGGTGTGGCCTGGCTTCGCCTAAGCTGCTGACCTCTGCCTCTGCCTCTAGCTACCCTTTTTGGTGCTGCACCTGCCTCAACATCCACACTACTTTCCCCGCTTGACATCCCCCCTGTCCAGGTCGGGTCAGTGTCCTCATCATCCACCACTTCCTCTTCCAACTCCTGTCTCATCTCCTCCTCCCGCACAATGCGCCGGTCAACTGGATGCCCTGACGGCAACTGCGTCACATCATCGTCGATGAGGGTGGGTTGCTGGTCATCCACCACCAAATCGAACGGAGATGGAGGAGACTCTAGTGTTTGAGCATCTGGACACAGATGCTCCTCTGTTAGGTTCGTGGAATCGTGACGTGGAGAGGCAGGTTGAGGGACAATGAAAGGAGCGGAGAACAGCTCTGGGGAGCAGGGACAGTTTGGGTTATTGTTCTGTAAAGCTTCGGAATTTTGGGAGGAAGGAAGACAAGACTGTTGGGTAATAGGAGGAGAGGAGGCAGAGTCTGACTGGCTGCTGGACAATGTGCTGTAAGCGTTCTCTGACAGCCATTGCAAGACCTGTTCCTGGTTCTCGGGCCTACTAAGGTTTGTACCCTGCAGTTTAGTTAATGTGGCAAGCAACCCTGGCACTGTGGAGTGGCGCAATGCTTGCTGCCCCACAGGAGTAGGCACGGGACGCCCTGTGGCTTCACTGCTACCTTGCTCCCCAGAACCATTCCCCCGACCTCGCCCACGGCCTCGTCCACGTCCCTTTCCGGGAGCCTTGCGCATTTTGAATTCCTAGTTAGAAATTGGCACTGTATACCAGTAGTAAAAATTGTGGGTGCACGTAACCCCAATATATTCTTTGAATTCCCAGTCAGACACTGGCACTATATCGCAGTAGCAAGAAATGAGGGTATTTGTATTCCCAATATATTCTTTGAATTCCCAGTCAGACAATGGCACTGTATACCAGTAGTAAAAATTGTGGGTGCACGTAACCCCAATATATTCTTTGAATTACCAGTCAGAAACTGGCACTATATGGCAGTAGCAAGAAATGAGGGTATTTGTATTCCCAATATATTCTTTGAATTCCCAGTCAGACAATGGCACTGTATACCAGTAGTAAAAATTGTGGGTGTATATAGCCCCAATTCTATTGCTAGGGGACTTGCAGGGTATTTCTGGGGTGAAGGTGGGGGGGCACACCGTTGGAACGGGTATCGGGGTATATATCGGGTATACGGGAATACACTGACAGTGTATTCCATTCAGGATCCTGGGAAAGCTGGGTTGCGGCGATTGAGCCCGTCAGTGCCACGTTACACTGACAAGCTTCTCCCTGGAATTTAGCTCTTATAAGAGCTGTTGTGGTTGTCTTCTCCTTCCTATCCTAGCCTGTCCCTGCCTACCCAGAATCTAAGCCCTAGCTAGCTGGACGGAAACCTCCGTCCTCGGTGAATTGCAAGCTCAGAATGACGCGAACCTGGGCGGCGCTGTTCTTTTAAATTAGAGGTCACATGTTTTCGGCAGCCAATGGGTTTTGCCTACTTTTCTCAACGTCACCGGTGTCGTAGTTCCTGTCCCACCTACCCTGCGCTGTTATTGGAGCAAAAAAGGCGCCAGGGAAGGTGGGAGGGGAATCGAGTAATGGCGCACTTTACCACGCGGTGTTCGATTCGATTCGAACAGCCTAATATCCGATCGAACATGAGTTCGATAGAACACTGTTCGCTCATCTCTAATTGTCATGTTCAAGAAACCAATCTGAGATGATTCCAGCTTTATGACATGGCGCATTATCCTGCTGAAAGTAGCCATCAGATGTTGGGTACATTGTGGTCATAAAGGGATGGACATGGTCAGCAACAATACTCAGGTAGGCTTTGGCGTTGCAACAATGCTCAATTGGTACCAAGGGGCCCAAAGAGTGCCAAGAAAATATTCCCCACACCATGACACCACCACCACCAGCCTGAACCGTTGATACAAGGCAGGATGGATCCATGCTTTCATGTTGTTGACGCCAAATTCTGACCCTACCATCCGAATGTCGCAGCAGAAATCGAGACTCATCAGACCAGGCAACGTTTTCCAATCTTCAACTGTCCAATTTCGATGAGCTTGTGCAAATTGTAGCCTCAGTTTCCTGTTCTTAGCTGAAAGGAGTGGCACCCGGTGTGGTCTTCTGCTGCTGTAGCCCATCTGCCTCAAAGTTCGACGTACTGTGCGTTCAGAGATGCTCTTCTGGCTACCTTGGTTGTAACGGGTGGCTATTTGAGTCACTGTTGCCTTTCTATCAGCTCGAACCAGTCTGGCCATTCTCCTCTGACCTCTGGCATCAACAACGCATTTCCGCCCACAGAACTGCCGCTCACTGGATGTTTTTTCTTTTTCGGACCATTCTCTGTAAACGCTAGAGATGGTTGTGCGTGAAAATCCCAGTAGATCAGCAGTTTCTGAAATACTCAGACCAGCCCTTCTGGCACCAACAACCATGCCACGTTCAAAGGCACTCAAATCACCTTTCTTCCCCATACTGATGCTCGGTTTGAACTGCAGGAGATTGTCTTGACCATGTCTACATACCTAAATGCACTGAGTTGCCGCCATGTGATTGGCTGATTAGAAATTAAGTGTTAACGAGCAGTTGGACAGGTGTACCTAATAAAGTGGCCGGTGTGTGTGTGTGTGTGTGTGTGTGTGTGTGTGTGTGTGTGTGTGTGTGTGTGTGTGTGTGTGTGTGTGTGTGATGTGGTGAGACCTCCAAAAATTACTTTTCTGGCCCTTCATGTGAGCTCTTCCAAAGTTAGAGGCCCTTAAGCTGAGCTACCAGCAGAGATTGAGGCCTCTGAGGTGACTTGAGCCTTTTACTAGCAGAGTTTTAGGCCCTTTAAATGAGTTGCACCTTTCACCAACAGAGTTTTTTGCCCTTTGGGTGAGTTGAGCCTTGCAGCAGCAGAGTGTTAGCCCCTTAAAAATTGTTAGCCTCTAAAACGGTGGTTTCAAAACCATTACTTTCATTGTGTGGGATTGTTGGAGTGGATTGGAGTGAGGACCCAGACATTGACCTTGATTTTGAATGTGAAATTGACACCATTTTGGCACAAGTCCTGGGGGTAACTTTTATTTAGAGGACCGCAAAGGTGGAGAATTGGCTGCAACCACTACTACTGGTAATGGTCCTCTAATATCGGACTCTACATTACCTCTACAGGGTTCTGATCAGGTGTTAATAATCCAAACAACATGCTCCAGTACTTTAGCTGTAGATCAGAAACCACTTTCCCTTCCGACACCAGATTTAACCAAGCTTCACCATCATCATCCTGCTGAGATGGAGCCACTAAAGGAAACCTTGCCTTCAAAGGCATGTCCTGGAGCTGCGACTGAGCCAAATCTAAACACAGAGTCATTTGGAACTGAACAAAATTCAAAGTGTCAAAAGACTTTAGAGACTGTTGAAATTAATGGGATCCAGAATGAGGAGTTCATCACAAGGCTGGCAGACCCAACTCCAAATGCTGCAGCAGAAACCAACCAGCAGTCAGACTAAGATTGTCTCTTCTTCAAGTAAGGCACAAGATTCTTTGGAACCAGAACAAGAAAAGCCAGTGATTGCCATTGCAGCAGTGCCTAGGCCATCTTTCAGAGCAGTTCATTCAGAGATTGAATTGGAGAAAAATAAGAACATTTACTGTGATTGAGTCTTCATGCACATTAGTAGGCATGGACAACCTAACGTAAAAGATCCTCATGCTGAGCTGGCCTCATTATTGAACAAGATCAACCAGGATAATCAGGGCTGGAAACAGTCATCAGATCTTACCGAAAGGAATCACCCTCGGTTTGGAAAGAAGCCATCTAAACGTTGCACCTTTAATTGAGTTGAGCATTGCACCAGCAGAATTTTAGGCCCTTTGGGTGAGCTGAGCCTTTAACCAGCAGAATGTTAGGCCCTTTAGGTAAGTTGAGCCTCTAACCAGCATAGTTTTTGGCCTTTTGGGTGGATTGAGCCTCTAACCAGCTTAGTTTTTGGCCCTTTGGGAGAGTTGAGCCTTGTAACAGCAGAGTTTTAGTTTTTGGCACTTTGGGTGGACTGAGCCTCTAACTAGCATAGTTTTTAGCCCTTTGGGTGAATTGAGCCTTTAAGCAGCAGAGTTTTAGTTTTTGGCTTCGGGTGAATTGAGGATTGTAGGAGCATAATATTATGCTCCTATGGGATGAAATGAGCCTTTTAGGAGCATAATATTATGCTCTTGGTACGAATTGAGCCTTGTAGGAGCCTAATATTATGCTCTATGGATGAATAGAGCCTTGACGAGCGTAATATTAGGCCCTTGAGGTGAGCGTTAATGGGGTGATTATAAATTTTGTTTTTCACCTGTGATGTTGGAGGAGGAGGAACTGAAGAGCTGGAGCAAACACATGCAACTTCATGTTGGGGTGCTCGACACTGGTGGACATGCAAATGATGGGTCAATGTCAGTTCATTTTGATCAGCGTCAGCCGGTCAGCAATGTCAGCAGCGCTCATCAGTGATGATGCCACCAGCTGCACTGAAGACCCTCCACGGCAGGACAGCACCTCCAAGGCGTAAAGCGCAAGCTCCAGCCACAAGTCCAACTTTGACACCCAATAAGTGTAGGGTGCAGAGGGATTGGAGAGGACAGGGCTGTGGTCGGGCAGGTATTCACACAACATGCGCATATACTTGTCCCTTCTGGTGACACTAGGCCCCTCAGTGATGGTAGTTTGGCAAGGGGGTGCCATTAAAGTGTCCCAGACCTTGGAGTGTGCGCCCCTGCTGGGTGTGGACCGGATGGCAGTTGTTAGCCTCTTGGAGGAACTGTCCTCTCTGCCGCCAACAAGAGTTGATGGAAACATTTCCATCATATTTTGCACAAGTTGCTTGTGGCAATCATGAATGCGATTGGCCCTCCCCTCTACCAGAATGAAAGACGATATATTATTTTTATACCGGGGGTCAAAGATTGCAAAAATCCAGTATTGGTTGCTCTCCAGGATTTTGACAATGCGTTTGTCACTGGAAAAGCAGCCCGACATGAAGCCAGCCATGTGTGCCAGAGTGTTAGTTGGCATGACTTCACTGCCCCCCACCAGAAGGGTCTCTGTCCAATTCCTCCTCCCCTTTGCCTCATCCGCGCTGAAGCAATGGGACGCACTAAACTTCCCCGCAAGCCTCGTGTGTGACAATGATCTCATCTGCCACTTCCTCCTCCTTCTCCTCTATCATTACAGGCTAAGAAGCTGACAGGAGTGTGCACCAACTATCCTGCTAGGATGGTCTGCTCCTATCCCAGACTCCTCAGCATGCAATGCGTTATCTCTGATGGCGATGAGGGATTCTCGCATCACACACAGTAGCGGGAAGTTTACGCTCACTAGTGCGTCGTCACAGCTGACCCTCTTGGTGGACTCCTCAAAGAAACGTAGGATCTCGCTCAAGTCTGCCACCCATGGCCACTCATGGTGCAGAAACTCGGGAGTTGACTTTGAGAAACCCTTGGGTTTTGGAGATGGTACTCCATCAAGGGTCTCTGCTGCTCGCATACCCTGCTCAACATGTGGTACGTCGAGTTCCAGCGTGTGGAGACGTCGCACAACAGCCAGTGTTCGGGCAGATGTAGGCGTTGCTGGAGGGTTCGGAGGCTAGCAGCGGCTACTGTCGACTCACGAAAGTGGGCGCACAAGCGCCACACTTTCACCAGTAGTTCATGAACGTTGGGGTAAGTTTTTAAAAACCGTTGCACCACTAAGTTGAAAACTGGCAAGCTCCAGAGCTGCTACCAGGTTCCGGCCGTTATTGCACACGATCATGCCTGGGCACAGGTGCAGCGGCGCAAACCACATTGCCATCTCATCGAGGATGGCATCCCTCACCTCGGAGGGAGTGTGCCGTCTGTCCCCCAAGCTGATGAGCTTTAGCGCGGCCTGCTGACATCTCCCCACGCCAGTCCTGCAGCGTTTCCAGGGTTGTGAACCCCTGCCAGGAATCTTGGGTGGAGAGAGGAGGTAGGCCACCCCCACTTTGCGACCCAGTCCCAGCCTCCAATACACTCACCCAGTGTGCAGAGAGTGATATGTAGCGTCCCTGTTCACATGCACTTGTCCACGCGTCGGTCGTCAAGTGGAACTTAGCGCAAAGTGCGGAACTAAGGGCAAGCCTGACGTTCTGCGACACGTGCTGGTGCAAGGTGGGGATGGCACGCCGGGAAAAGTAGTGACGGCTAGGGACGGCATAGCAAGGTGCATAGCTGCCATCAGGTCACGGAAGGCCTGAGTCTCCACAAGCCTAAACGGCAACATCTCCAGGGCCAGCAGTTTGGACATGTGCCCGCTTAAGGCTTGGGCATATGGGTGGGTTGTGCTTTTTTTTTTTGCCTGCGGTCAAACGCCTGAGAGATGGTGGTCTGCTGGGAAGAGGCGCATGATGGTGTAGGAGAAGGACTGGAGGCAGGAGAAAGGGAGGATGAGGGTGAAGTCCCCAAAGTGACAGAGGCAGATGTGGAGGTGTCCTGGCTGGTGGTCTTGACTGCAGCAACAGCACTGGACACAGTAGAAGAGGCAGTGGCGGCAACGCCAGACGACGATTGTCCTGAGTTTGTTCTCTCCCACTGAGCCCAGTGCTTGCCTTCCAAATGACGGGGCATGCCTGAGGTGGTAAGGTTTTCAGAGCCCCTTACTCAGTTTGGAGTTGCACAGTGTGCAAACTGCACTAAATTTGTCCTATTGTTATATATATATATATATTTTTTTTTTAAAGGTTCTTTTTTTTCTCTCACTATTTTATGGGAGATGCTATTCATTACTATTGTGGCTGGTCAGGAGAGAAAATGTTAACAACAACGTGGATTTTTTAGTATAAAAACAGCGTGGCTATAGAACTCACTGCCATAGGAAGTGATGATGGTGGATTCATCGTGCAAGTTCATAGAGGGGCTGGATTCTTTTCTCGAATACAAAAATATTACCGGTTATAAAGTTTTAGATTTTGGCAAGGACAAGTTCTTCCACGGACTTATATCAATTGCCACATTGGAGTTGGAAGGAATTTAACTGGACATGGGACATTTGGCATAAGCCTCATGGAGAGTTTTGAGGGATTTTTTTGCCTTCCTCTGGATCAACAATGGAGAATTATAAGCTGGGTTTGATGAACCTGAGTCTTCATCCAACCTCCTCTACTACGTAACTACCGCATATTCTATTAGAAACAGTCTCACCCTACACCCCCAGCAACCATTCCACTCAACTGCTCTGTGCTCTTGACCTTTAACCTATTTTTCCACTGTCAATGGTGAAAATCTTTCCACCCTAATCTCTAAATCTCAATTTACCTCCTGCGTGCTTGGCCCGATCCAGTCACATATCATCCCAAAACTCACTGAAGTCTTTACTCTGGCAGTAACCCATGTCTTCAACCTATCCCCAAGCATTGGATCATTACATTCCACCTTCAAAACATGCCACAGTCACAGTATACTTAAAAAAACCGACCCTCAACCCGTCCTCTCCAGCCAACTATTGCCCCATCTCACTGCTCCTGTACGCTTCAAAACTGCTTGAGCAACATGTTCATTTCGAACTATCGTCCTATCACTCATCCAACGTGCTCTTTCACAGACTTCAGTGAGTCTACAGACCCCTTCATGCTACAGAAACTGCCCTAAACAAAGTCACTAATGACCTAACTGCCAAAGCCATGGTCACTCCAAGGGTTATGTAAAAAATCCAGCATCCAACTGTCAGGGTCTGGGGTTGCTAGGTGGGGTGGCATAAACACAAAAGTCCAGATTCTTGAGTCCAAAAACAAAGGTAGAGTTTTATTTTCATTCAAAAAGGTAGTGCAGCAACAAAAGGAAACAATACAAAAATAAATACCTGCCCGGCTAGGCTCTAACTAAACATAGAATAGGTTACCTCACCTAGAATTACAGAAATCAAGAGCCAGTTGAGTCATTCAGGACACAACTCCAAAAATATGACCTCTCTGCAGCTGAGTCGCTGTCGGAACATACCCAAAGTGTGGACTGGAGGGGGGTGGAATGACAGGTCCCACTAACAATCCTACATGCCATTCCTAAAAATCCAGCCCAGTAACTGGAACTTTGAAATAACCCTCAGCAGACGATAGTTATCTGCTGAGAAATGTTCTTTCTGGAGTTCTCATCTCACCCACCTTAGTAGTCTGGGTGAGATCTACACCCCCTCCATTACCTGACCAGCCATCGGCTTACACAACATAAAATTTCACTATTCTGTCCTCCTCCTCCTTGACCTCACCACTGCCATTGACACAGTAGACCACTCCCTCTTATTAGAAATGCTCTCATCCCTTCGCAACTCAGACCTGGCCCTCTCTTGGATCTCCTCATACCTCACCAACCGCATATTCAACATCTCCCACTCGGACACCAACACCTTGCCACGCCCTCTTTCTGTAGGTGTCCCCGAAGGCTCAGTCCTTCGACCCCTCCTGTTCTCCATCTACAACCTCGGCCAACTCATAGAATCTCATGGTTTTCAATACCATTGCTATGCTGACGACACTCAAATACACCTCTCTGGACCAGACATAACCTCCCTGTTGTCCACAGTTCCAAAGTGTCTAGCAGCCATAGCCTCCTTACTCTCCTCCCACTCTCTCAAACTCAACATGGAGAAAACAGGAGTTCATTATCTTCGCCCCACCTCATATGGCCCCTCTACCTGATTCATCTATTATAGTTAATAGAACCACGCTTAGCCCTGTCCCACTAGTCCGCTGCCTTGAGATAACCTTGGACTCTGACCTATCCTTCAAGTCCCACATCCAAACCCTCAACACCTCCTGCCGCCTCCAACTCAAGAACATCCATTTAATGCGCTCCCTACTCATCCCTGAAACTACAAAGAGGGAAGTCCATTTCCTCATAATCTCCTGTTTAGATTACTCTAACACTCATTTTCATGGCCTCCTAGCAAATACACTCGCTCCCCTCCAATCCACCTTAAACTGTGCTGATCGCTTATTACACTGCTCTCTGTTCTTCATCAGCCACACGCCTCTGCCAGTCCCTTCACTGGCTACCCATTACCCAGCAAACAGAGTTCTAGTTACCAATCCAGACATACAAAGCCATCCACAACCTGTCCCCTCCATACCCAATTTCCCGCTACCTGCCCACACGTAACCTCAGATCTTCCAAAGACCTCCTATTCTGCTCTGCTCTTAACCACTCTTCACACAACCGTCTCCAAGAATTCTCCCGTAAATCCCCTCATACTCTGGAACTCCTTTCCAAGAAACATAAGACTGACAGACACAATCACAAGCTTCAAGAAAGTTCTGAAGACACACCTATTCAGGAAAGCCTAGAACCTCCAATAACACTACTGCCACAACATCACCATCTCAACAACCTCTCCCCTCACCTTCTGTCTCTATCCCCCTTTCCTCAGACTGTAAGCCCTCTATCCCACTGTGCCAGTCAGTCACTGTTTGTATTATGTTTGTTTTGTACATTTTGTGTACCGTATGTAAACTCGCAGATGTACAGCACCATGGAATTAATGGTGCTATATAAACAAGCTAATAAAATAATTTAGTCTCTGTACAGACAGACAGGAGCAGAGAAGGGGTGTGATTCTGAGCTTGAATTCAATACTCAAAGGCAGCCAGTGTCACACACCCGTCTGACAATGCCCCATCTGACATTAAAAAGCTTAAATAGCACAACAGGCACCAAAACTAACTGTACTATTAACAGACATTAACAACTGGAACTGGTAGAGGCAGGGAAAGGATTTCTTTAAAGCCCAAAAGACTATGTGAGAAGGACGATTACTCTGCAATTGATATGACCAAGAACAGTCCCCTTCATATGTGTCAACAATAAAGTAAAACCACAAACAACAAAAGAATGGTTAATGACTTGGAAACTGTGCGAATCCAAAGTAGTATGAATCATTCCTGCAATACAATACCTTCCTTTTTTAGCTTAAAAAAAAACAAAACAAAAACCCACACCTGTGAAAATCCAATCAAATAGATTTGATCACATTTACCTGAAACATTACTGGTGGGTTCCTTACTGCTTTTCACGTTGAGAGTTTTAAATACTGCATATTTATCAGTCACAGTAGAGGAGTTTGCTACAGTTCCAGACACTGGAATTAGTGGAGTGGGCACACTAGGGATAAAAGAAGAAATAATAAACTTAAGAAATAGGTATTACATGGCTTTAGTTAATATACATACAGACTTTTCCTGAATATATTGCTTTAGAAAGGCAGCTTCGTTTGCCTGCTGTGAGAACTTATACCTCCCACTGTTTACGCAGCATTGCTGTAACCACGGAACTGTGAGTTAGGACAAGTGACGTCACTCACTTGTCTGCGGCAGGACAGCCAATTGCAGTTTGCTGATAAAGCAGTCTGTTATCTCTCAATGTCAACACACAGATAACACTAAGTCCATTCTCATCAGCATATTATCTGATCTGCAGAAATATTGTGATACCTCAGTGTCCTGTTCAGCAAGGGGGGCAGTGGCGTAACTACTGGGGTAGGGCTGGGGTCATTAGGGGCCTGGCGACAGCCGCTATCGCTGCAGTTTTTTTCTTTTCTTAATAGGCTGTTACCGGCTGGAGTTACTCCAGCCAGGATCGGTAAGTGACGTCACGGGCCCCACAAACCTCATTATTATACTCGGGGGGGTCTTTTCAGAATATAATGATCGGAGGTCCAGGGGAGGTAAGGAACATAAAAACCATGTTACTTACCTTTCCGCGCTCCTCACAGGTTCGGGCCTACTTCTGGACGCTCCCTGATATCAAATGGCCGGTCATGTGATGTCCTGGACGTCATTGAAGAAGGCCCACTCCACCAAGGACTGCAGCGGAGCCGGAGATGGGTAAGTAACAGTGTTTATTATGTTGGTATTCCCTCTGGGTCTCTGATTATTATACTCTGGGGTCTGAAAAGACCCCAGAGTATAATAATGGTTCATGGGTGTCCACAGTGGGGCATAATACTGTGTGCAGGGGCCACTATGGGTTATAATACTGTGTGCAGGGGCCACTATGGGGTATAATACTGTGTACAGGGGCCACTATGGGGTATAATGCGGTGTGCAGGGGCCACTAAGGGGAATAATAGAGAGCACAGGAATGGGGGGGTGTCTGTCAGGGCGTTCGGTGGGCGTCGGTTGGGAGTGGTCATGTCAAAAGTTTGCCACGGGGCCCCGCCGTTCCTAGTTACGCCACTGAAGGGGGGGGGATATAGTAAGTGAAGAGACAACAGGCAGAATGCTGAAACAGTAAGATGGGTAAACCCCTTTAACTTTTGTTTAAAGAAAAGTTAAAGACAATTTACCAATATGCTTTCTGTATCAATTTTCCCATGATTTTTTAGATCTCTACTTCCAGTCATTCTACTTACTTTCAGTGTATAAAAATCACAGTAAACAGACAACTATTCTGTCAGCATAGCCGAAATATACAAATATGCAACTTATAAACTGAAATTAGGAACTGCAAGCAGTTTTTTAGTAAGCACCCCCCCCCCCCCCGCCCCAAAAAAAACACAAAAAAAAAAACCACATACCATCTAAACCAAGCATTAGGGCTTATTCACATGTCCATGATAATCAGACTAGTTTTATTTACTATGTGTACCTCCATATCATTAATGATATATTTATGTATTGTTATACATCACAAACTGTCTATTCCACTTCGCTGATATGCGTCATGCTTTTGCTACTCTCTGTATCTACTTGTTTATCCACTTTATGCCCTTACATGCATTATATTTGCTACTTTTTGCTCCTGTCCCCCCCCCCCTTTTTTTTTTTTTTGTCTTTTTTGTCTTTATTCATAGCTTGCTTGCAGAGACAAGCTTACTCCCTTATACCTCCCCCCCCCCTTTTTTTTTTTTTTTTTTTTTTTTTTTTTTTCTTCCCCTTTTCTTCTCCCCTCCCACATCAGGGTATATATACCCCTCATGGCACTACAAGGCCTGACTTGGTTCTAAGGCTGTTGCTGGACACTTCCTGCTGTAAGTAATTCCTCATTACCCATTAGCATTACACTATAGCCCTTACAGGGATCCACAACCAATATACAAAAGAATGTGTTTATTGCAACCTATGACATGCTATATGGGGATTTCTTGTTTTATCACTATACTACCACTTTACCACCTTACTTAGCAACTTTAAGTTTGCGCATCACCATCTTACTAGGATGTTGGTCTAGGTTTTGGGGACCCCCAACTTTCCATATGTCCAAAGTTTTTGATTTAGCCTATGTAGAACTGCACATGACTATACTTTTTTTTTTTTTTTTTTTTTCCCCTTTATTCAGAGCTTGCTGGGACAAGCATGCTCCCCTATACTTGATATTTGATATCTATCATATGACTTTTTATTATGAACATTACCACCTTTCCATCTATCTGTTTACTCATGTATGTATCTAGTTATCTGTCAACCAAATCTTACCATGGTTCTCTGTTTCTTTTTCTAAAAACTTTTGCTTAGAGCTGCTGAGACAATCATATCTCCTATACCTGATATTTTATATGTACTATGTTATTTTATTATGATTACTACCGTTTTTTTCTATCTATTTATGTATTTATTCATTTATTTATGATTAAGTTTTATCATGTTTTGATTATTGATTTTAATTCTAGTATTTGTCTGTTACTGTATATTTTAGTGGCCTGAAGAAGACACCCGCCCGGTGTTGAAACGCGTAGCCGTTTTAAGCTGTTGTTCATGTCCTTGGAGCAATAAAACAGAACCAATTCATCTTAATCTTGCATATCGTCATTTTTATTTTTCAAGTCTATTACGGATTTTGCTGCCTTTAGCACTCTGCCAGTTGCCGGTTTTTCTATATATCTTTTCAATAATCAGACTAGAGTATGTGTGAACTCATTGATATTAGTGAAAATATGCTGACGTCCATTTGGTTTTAGTGGTAGAGAGACATTTTTAATTTTGGTTAATTTTGCAGACCACAGCAAACACGGCCCCATGGACACGGCCCCATTTTTCACTTTATATGGCAGTAACTTTGGCAGTTACTTTATCTTGGATGTTAGAAGACTTACAAGTGTAAATGCGATTTTCCAGATTTACAGGATAAAATTCAGGAAAAAATTTTTTTAGAGCCCACTTCAGGTCCGAAGGGCTTTCTAAAAAGGAACCCTCCATCAATCACTTTCAAATACATGGCAATAGCCCATACGTGGTTGTAAATTTCTGTATGGGTGCATTGTGGGGCTCAGAATAGAATGAATGATATTTGGATTATACAAGTCAGATTTTGCTGGAATAGTTTTCAAGTGCCATGTTGCATTTGCAGGGCCCCTAGAGTACCAATACAATGGAAACTCCAAGAAATGATCCTATTTTAGAAAGTAAACCCAAGGAATTTCTCAAGGAGTATTATCATTTTGAGCTCAAGCATGCCTCCCAAAAAATAATGTACAGAGTGAATATTGAAATTTTAAGAGAAGTATGAAATTTTGGTGTTCAATACATTGTGTCCAGTTTGTGTCAGGGACCTGCACTCCTAAAACTATTAAGTGGGCTATACCAGGTGGAGAGATGTTGTATATGTGGGTGTAAACTGCTGCTTGGGAACACAACAGGGCTCAGAAGGGAAGTAGCAATGTGATTTTTAGCTTTTGGAGTACAGATTTAGGTTAAGGCCCCATGGTGCGGAAACACAGATTTATTTATTTTTGCAGATTTTGTTGCGATTTTTGACCCAAAGCCAAAAGTGGCTTATACGTTGACTCCGCCCATTCCCAATCATCTTTCCATGTGCCCCCACAAAGTATAATCCTCCTACAGTCACCCAAACACTATATGCCCCCACATTATAATGTTCCCTTCCAACTGCCCCATAGTATTAAGTCCCTCTCCTGGTGCCACAGTATAAACTGGTGGAAACTAGAGGGGACATGAAACTGGGGCAGCTGGAGGATGACATTAAACAGTGGGGGTAGTTGGAGGGGGGCAATAAATTGACAGCTGGAGCGGGACATGAAACTGGGGGCAACTAGAGGGGGACATTAAAATCGGGAAGCAGACATTAAACCGTAGGGGTAGCTGGAGAGTGACATTAAACTGGGGGCAACTAGAGACAGACAGGTCCCCCTACAGCTTCCTCTACGGTTTAATGTCCCCCCAGTCTAAGTGCCCTCTTCATCTACCCCCAGTTTCATGTCCCCCCTCCATTTCTCCCTCAGTTTCATATCCCCCTTTATTTGCCTCATTTCATGTCTCCCCTCCATCTCTCCCCCAGTTTCACGTCTCCCCCCTCCATCTGCCATCTCTGCCCTAGTATAACATTCCCCTTCAATCTCTGCCCCTAGGTTACTGACACACACACACATATAGACAGACAGACATAGATAGACACACACACACTCTCCACCCTGCAGCTCACCTTACATCTTTCAGTACCTTATGACACGCATCTCCATCTTCAGCCGGCACTAAGACACGCCCCCTAGACAGCCTCCCCTCCCCAGACACGCCTCCCTAGTCAAAGCTGTGCGGGCCGGACTGAATCAGTCAGAGGGCTGGATATGGCCCGGGGGCCGGACTTTGCCCAGGTCTGCCTTAGAGGGACTTTCTGGATGCTAGGTTGTTTTTGCAGAGCCCTGGAGGTGCCAGTAAATTGGAATTCCCCAAGAATTGACCCCATTTTGTAGGGGCAATTTTAGTCTCTACAAATATGACATGGAGTCCATAAACCAACAATCTAAGTCAGGGCTCCAAAAGCACATAGCCTTCCTTCACATCTGTGCTCTTCTGTATGCCCAAATGGCAGTTTATGCCCATATGTATGGCACTATTGTGCCCCAAGATAATGCACTTAATGCAATGTGTGGGTACAAACTGTTGTTTGGAAACAGCTGGGCATAGAAGGGAAGGAGAGCCATTTTGGTTTTACGTGCACAGTTTGTTTTCTGAATGTCATGCCACTTTTGCAGAGCACCTGAATTGCCAGTAAAGTAGAATCCGCAGACTTTAGAAACGACACCCGGACGATGTTTATTCGAGGGGTTACGTCGGACTCTTACCTACCTACTAAATCTCCCTGTCCAGGTAAACATACCTCCAAACTGTTTTTTTTATACCTGTGTATGGCAGCCAAAACCCTCATTGCCATGCATTGAAAGCGCACTCTGCCTCCCACAGGCTCTGATTTAGTGGCTCGCCTGAAAGATGTACGTAGCATGGAATTTTTTTTCGGCTTCCCTGAACCACACTCTAGACATATTTCAGGCAGTTTGGTCATCCTGGGACGCTTATTGTGCTCCGACCAGCCTTCAATCCCCTTCCCCTCATGTTCTTCCCTTTGTGGTCTGTGTATCCCCTGTATATTTTTTGTATTCTTTATGCTCTGGTTTTTTTTCGTTACTTTGTTCCATTGTTACTAGAGTGTCTTATTTGTTCTTTGTCCTTTCTATTTTTTTTTTTCTTCTATGTATGTAAAAAATTTTCAATAAAAATCACAGTTGATAAAAAGAAACTACACCACTGAAGGGATTTATCAAGTGGTATAGCAAGCATTTTTAACCCTTGAGCGTTGCATTCATTTAATTTCCAAGAATGAATGCACAGTTGATAATGAAAATTGCAATTTTTTCATAGATATGCCATTTCAGTGCCCCATATGTTGTGCCCAGCACCTGCCAGCAGATACAAACACACTAAAAACTGTTAAGCCGGTATCCCGGGCAAAACAGCTTTTGGAGAATTCATCTCAGATACAAGCCAGGCACAACATATTACAAACAGAAATAACATATTCTTTGAAAAACTGTCACTTTCACCTTTGTCCATTCAGAAGCCGCTTTACTAGTCCAATCTTAACAATTCATAAGGACAGTTCAACTGTGTACATATGAAAAAACAAACCCCTTGCTTACCTGCTATAAGAGGTGGATTTTGTATTACTCTGAAAATCAGGGAAAGAATCGTCAATGGATCCAGACTTTGAAGCATCTTGAAAATCTTGGAAATCATCATCGTCTGCTTTGAAAAGCTATACAAGCCACAATAAACAAGTATGAGAGGTTAATCACAACCATTTCTTTGTTCTAACATATGTAAGATAAAGCAACTTTGCACTAGGTCTTTGTATAAAACAGGGATTTTTTTTTTAGAGTCACCAAGCAAATTAATGTATCTCCATACAAACATACAAAGCACCATTTAGGGTGAAACTCCCTTTTACGTGCCCCATACTTCTTTCCATCTACGTGAATGCGTAAGGGAGCCTTCACACGGAGTATACGCTCCGCTCATTCTGAACGTAAAACACGTTTAGAATGAGTGCGTAAAAACCAGCTCTCATTGACTTGAATGGGTGCCGGCATATGAGATCTCCCCATTGAAATCAATGGGAGGCTTTTTTCCCTATTTCTTTCAATGTGATACGTGCGTATCTGAGTGAAGCTAGTCATCAGTTTTGTGACATTTTTTTGTATTATTCTGGATCAACTTGGTAACTTTAGAAATTGGACTTCTTTACTATATTATATGGAAAATGAAACGATACCAAAGAAAACAAACCCTTGTATAGCTAGACATGGAAATTCATTAAATAGGTTTCCCATTATTGACATCGATTTCCTATGAACAGGACAGGGGATTCGTGTCTGGCTGCCAGGACCCCCAGTGATCAGGAGGATTAGGGGACCGAAGATCAGGTGGGCAACCAAGTCCCCCTAAGGCCTCATCGTTAATGCAGAGCCAGTGCACTTGCATGACCAGCGCTCCATTCACTTCCACGATATTGCCAGGACTATAATCTCTGCCAACGTCCACAGCCCCATAAGAGTGAATGCAGCGTCACTGAAGCAAGTACACCGTTGCTCCATTTACAAGTCTGCCATAGGGGGACTTCTGTTCCCCAGTGATCAGGTGGGTGACGAACTAATCCCTTATCCACAAAAAAGGGGTAGGTGTCCATAACAGAACAACCCTTTAATGGGGTAAAATTGGATTTGTGTCTATCATTTTGAAAACAGTGTCTTGCTAAAATGTCATCACATGCCAGATTTTAAGAGTACAGATAACACTGGTACTTACTGGTTGAGGGAATGAAGAAGGCATAAAAGTGTTCTGTGCAACATCGCCTGAAACTGCCAATCCACTCTTCCGTGTGACTGTAGGCTGGCTAACTTGAAGAGGCTTAGCCACAGAAGGCCTTGATGATGCTTTGTGCAGTTCATCCACATTGCTTGGAAAAGTTACTGAAAAGCTACTTAAAGTCGGTATAGGTGCAGATGTAAACTGATTCAGTATCTCCATATTCAAGGCATTGTCTCCCCTCTGAATGTAGAAATAAATTAAGAATGAATTAATGGGTAGATAATAGATTAATGGATAGAATATCAAAAATGTATATGTAATGAAATATCTTTCGGACACATCCTTTTATCGTCACAGAAGCACAATGATACTAATACAGCATATTTGCCAGTTGCCTTGAACAAGTTTAGGATACATTGACAGAATAATTAGCTAATTAGCTACAGGCTAGAAGGTATTCTCTAAGTTATATAACATTCAAAAGTGAAGGACAAGTCATTAACCATTTGCTGTACACATTCAATAAACTGAGGATTCTGAGAGAGAGAAAAAAAAAAAAAAAAAAAAGTTGAGAGCATCGGACACTTGCTGTGTCCGTGACATTTTGCATTGATTTAAATGGACATCGGGTGCGTTCTTTTATAGTCCATGCCTGTCCTTAAGTGTCCATTCCCAAAGATGTCCGACTTTTCAAGCAGACAGCAAAACCCGACATGTAGGTTTTTGCTGTCTGCTTGAAAAGTCGGACATCTTTGGGAATGGACACTTAAGGACAGGCATGGACTATAAAAGAACGCACCCGATGTCCATTTAAATCAATGCAAAATGTCACGGACACAGCAAGTGTCCGATGCTAATGTCCGTGCAAGATTTTGAACGGACATTAGCAGCGGACACTAGCTGTTGGACACCGACGGTAGTGTGAACACCCCCTTAGTCTTAACAAAAAAATGCGATTCTGGTCCAAAACGTAATTCACATAATTTAAAATGGTTACGGTTTTCTGCCTGAAAAACCTCTCTAAAGTTGGTGCTACTATGTTTCCCCCTTTTAGCCAATGTGCTGTTCACTCTGTTACGCTGAGTGGACTTTATAATATAAAAAAAAAAAAAAAAAAAAAAAACACACAAAAACAAACAAACAAACAGAAAGACCCTGCAGCCCTGTATTTAAGCTTTTCATGAAAACTCAGGTATCCTTTAAACCTCATCTCAAAAGCCCTGTCAATAAGCACTTCAATGACAAAAATTATTCACTGCAAAGACACAGTAAAACCGCATTGTATTTAGAGAGAAATACAAGCTTAACACACATGACGACAGGGTAAATGCAACAGATGTTACTTGAAATGGTCAGTTCCATAATACATATCCACCAAAACAACTGGTGAAGAGTTACCTGAGCGATGCCAATCATTGCAAGGACAATATAAAGTTCTTCTTTTGTAAGTTTCCCAGGAGTTGTCTTATTTGCCATTGCCCAAATCTGCCCTAAGGTTTCCCGAGGAAGCCCAGAGGATAGGAGAATTGGATACAACTTGGCTGTATCAATTCCTGATGTGGAAAGCGTTGCTTCTAATATACTTTTGTAAAGATCTTTAGTAGGTGATGGGGGAAGAGAAAAAAAAAAAAGTTTAAAAAACAAACAAAACAAAAAGTAATGCTGTTATTTTCTTATAAGCAATCATTCATTATAAGCAAGGCAACTTTCACTGAGGGATTTAAAAAAAAAATAAAAAATGATAGTGTGGCCCCATTGAACGAAAATGAATGGTTTTCAAAATGTTACTGAAAAATATGAAAAGTGTGACGTGCAAAAGTATTCAGCCCCCCAACCCCCCCATATCAATACTTTGTACAGACACTTTTCGCTGCAATTACAGTTGTAAGTCTTTTGGGGTATGCCTCTACCAGCTTTGCACATCTAGAGTGAGATTTTTACTAATGTCTCTTTGAAAACTAGCTCAACCTCAGCCAGATTGGATGGAGAGCATCTGTGAACAGCAATTTTCAGGTCTTGCCACAGATGCTCAATGGGATTTTGGCCTTGACTTTGACTGAGCCATTCTAACATGAATATTTTTTATTTAAATCATTCCACTGTAGCTCTGGCTGTATGTTTAGGTTCATGGTCTTGCTGGAAGCTGGTCCTTCCCAGTCTGAAGACTTTTGCCGCCCCCAACATGTTTTCTTCTAGGATTGCCCTGTATTTAGTTCCATCCACCTTTCCACCAACTTTGACCAGCCTCCCTGTCCCTGCTAAAGAAAAGCCTTAGTACAGCATGATGTTGCCACCACACCATATTTCACAGTGGGAATGGAGTGTTCATGGTGATGAAAAGTGTTACTTTTCTACCACATATATAACGCTTTGCATTTAGGCCAAAAAGTTCAACTTTGGCCTCATCTGACCAGAGCACCTTCTTCCACGTTTGCAATTTGCTACAACCCATATAGGGGACACAGCAAACGCCACTTCTTAGGTCTTTATGGAAGAGTGGCAAGAAGAAAGCCATTGTTGAAATAAAGGCCAGATTTGTGGAGTGTATGACTTATAGTTGTCCTATGGAAAGATTCTCCCACCTGAGCTGTGAATTTCTGCAGCTCCTCCAGAATGACCATGGACCTCTTGGCTGCTTCTCTGACCAGTGCTCTCCTTGCTCGATCTGTTAGTTTAGTTGGATGGCCATGTCTTGGTAGGTTTTCAGTTGTAGAATACTTTTTCCATTTTTGGATGATGGATTGAACATGCTCCTTGGGATGCTCAACACTTGTGATATGCTTTTAAAACCTAACCCAGCTTTAAACTTCTTCACATCTCTGAACTGTATGGCGAGTTCCTTGGTCTTCATGATGCTGTTTGTTCACTAGTGTTCTCTAATAAACCACTGAGGCCTTTACAGAACAGGTGGATTTATAATGAGACTAAATTACACAGCTGGATTTTATTAACTAATTTAGAGACTTCTGAAGGCAATTGATTGCACTGGATTTTATTGTGGGGTATCAGAGTACAGGGGGATATATACACTTGCACGGCAGACTTTTCTGATTTTTATTTGATTAAAATTTTGAACACCATGTATCATTTCCGTTCCTCTTCACAATTATGTGCTACTTTGTGGTGGTCTATCACTTACAGCCACAAACAAAAAAGTGGTATGGCTTACTCAGGATAGTATTTAGCCTTAACCGTAAAAGGGACTTTGGTTTATATGGTGTATTTCTATTGCCTGGACATTCTATGTGGAATAAAGATCTTTTCTACTCATGGCTACTTATAGCCTGGCAAATGAGAGACTGCTTATCCTAGAGGAATTGAGAGGGAGGTTGCTGCTATCCTAGAGAATGCAGGGAATGTTATATTGGAGATCTCCAAAGAGAAACCAAATGAACGCATCTTAGACATGCTGCTCAGTTTACCAGCTTCATGTAGAAGGTTAATTTATACATATCTACTAGGAATGACACAGGAACAGTACAATAAAGGTTTATAAAAAATGGTTATATGACGGGGATTTAAATTATTTACTGAAAATACAAATCAGGAGAGGTCACTGAAGAACTCATGGAAACTTATGCAAATTTGTCAACTACATTGCAAAACAGTAAGAATTTAAGAAATCAACAGATTGGTAGCTAGAAAAAAAAAATTGTATCTAGAATACTCAAGAGATAGGTTGTAAAAATGAACTGTAAATACCTGGTACAAGGCAGTCATTGTAAATCCAAGAAGGCAACATTGGCTCAATGGCGTCCGGTTTTGGAAATATTGTGACATTAACTGCTTAAATAAAGAAAAATAAAAAAACATGCACAATTACATTGAGGGGGTATACACAGATACTGTGTCACATTTATTACAAGGGAAGTGGGCAGTTAATACAATTAATATAGAAGGCAACAACTGATCATCAAGAGTAACCCTTCCTGGTGTGGAGACTCCACCATCTCTGCTCTAAGTAACCAGGGCCAAGGAATTTTAATATAATATAAGGTTAATTGCCACCTTTAAACCAAGAAGTTGGTGTTATCTGTTAAAGAGGACCTTTCACAATCGGGGGCACATGCGGTGTCATATACCGCTAGAAAGTAGACAGTGCGCTGAATTCAGCATACCATCGGCATTCCTGTTCTGTGCCCCTGGTGAAGAGCTATTGGTGCCTGTACCATAGCTCTTCACTGTCAGAACTTAGGTCTCACAGTACAATGCTATAGACGTTGCTGTGAGGAAGGGCGTTCCTGACAGACTGTCAGAAACAACCTTCTGACAGTGAAGAGCTATGGTGCTGGCACCGATAGCTCTTCACCAGGGGTACAGAACGGGAAAGCCGAATTCAGCGCACTGTCGACTTTCTAGCAGTGTATTAAACTGCATGTGCCCCAGATGGTGAAAAGTCCTCTTGAACTGAAACAGGACAAATAAAAAAAAACTAAAAAAAAAAAAACTTCAACTTGCAGCTTTATTATGGGTCCATGCTGTACTGACCCATTACACAGCATCTATACCAATCTGTATCTCAATAAGGAGGTACAGTGGGAAAAGTAGCCTTTACCACGGGAGCATAAGCATAGCTTACAGTAATGTGTAGAATCTACCTACACAATGCCCATGTGTATTTATAGCCATATTACCTGGTTTTATGGCATGTAATACAGGGGGTGGATGCATTTTTGCATCTCTGGAAAATCCATCCAAGTTTCCCTTAATGGCTTCCATTGCATCGTCTCTGCATTTTTCAGTGGTCTAAGAAAAAAAGAATGTAACTTGAAAAATATGTATTACATGACTGAATTATGTTAAAAATAACAATTGCTACAAACCATATGCAAAATTCTTATCAAATCACTTACCACACATTTATTGCTTTTACACTGGAGTCTTGAATGCAAGTTTACTACTGCTCTATTTTAGTAGACTTGCCAAAAAGCTGCTGCTAAAAACCTCTTCTTAAGGGGTTGTCCCATGAAAAGCATCCTATCTATACTACTAGTTTATGTGAATTTAAGACTTTTCCTAAATACATTGCTTTATCAAAACTTCGTTTCTATGGCCACTGGGCTTTTTCTGCTCATTTCCCAAGTGAGGTAGCTGCCTACTCTCAGGGGGGGAGGGGCTGACAAGCAACAGAGCTCCTCAGATAGGGGAGGGAGGAGGTGAGAGCTCCGGGATTACTGTGCTGTCTATCTTCAGCTTTTCCACTTATCAGTCAGTTTAATTGAATTTGGCTGATAAGGGCTGAGATAACGAGTCTGTTACCTCTGTATGTAATGCAAGCTGACTCAAATCCAGCTCTTCTACAACAGTTTCCACATCAGCTTTATACTGTGGTAATGCATTTACAACCAATTCCTCATTACTGACTGAAAACATAGCAGATAGAGCAAGTGAAACCCCGCCCACCAATGTGTCGAGAAATCCAGGAAGTGAAGAGAGCCCAGAGCCTTCAGGCTGCAGAACAAGAGTTATGGGAATACCCCTTTAATAACTATGAAAACAATGGTAACAACTTTGGGACCCTTTAACTTACACAAGTGATTATGAGAGCTACACTGACACTTTATTTTTCGTTCATGGTAAACTGATATTTTTGAATTTACTCATGAAATAGGGAATTTGGTGGAAATTTGGAAAAATTAGGCGATTTTCAAAATGTGAAACACTTTTTCAGACAAACCACCTAAATACATTAATAAATATTGTCTACTATATCTCTGCTTAAATTAGCATAATCTTTCAACCTTTCCCCGCCATCCACGTATTTATAAGTCTTCCCAGGATGGCACTTTTTTCTTCAGAGCAATTTGCTGGTGAAAACGCTATTTGGCATTGAGAACCCAATGCAGATCTCAATTCCTGAAAGTGTTTTTAAACAGCAGGTTGCTCTTAATCTGTAAGAACTATCATCTTTAAAATTAATCCAAGCTCATCTTCCTAGTACTAACGGATCCTGAGATACGTGGGTCTTAAGAGCTGCTGAAGGAGGGGGGAGGGGGGGGGGGGGGGGGGGGGGAGTCCCATCATTGCCCTCCCTAAAAATTGAGAGTAGGGGGTACAGCAATGATGGGACTGAGCTCCTTAAATACTCATGGGTGTAATCCATCTGGACATAGAGCCTCACTCAGTTTTTTTTTGTTTTGTTTTTTTCCTTTTGTGGACCCCTAGTCCAAGTGAACATTAACCAGTAGTTTAGTATAGCACAGGACTGTAAACTGCTTTTGTTATCATTACAGAGGCAACCTCACAGAAGAAGGAAAAGGGAGGAACTGGCATGGGAACAGTTAGCGTGATGTGAATCAGAAGGCTCTTTCACTTTGATCACCAAAATTTAACTCTTACGGTGATCAAAGTGAGAAGGGAAGCTTTTAGGTTCTTTACAATCAAAGTACACCTCCTGGACTACAACCCTAGGATGGAGAAGCCTGCACTTATCTCTCCTATAACAGCAGTTGGAAATCACAGCTGTTCGACTTTAATTAGCATGTCTGCAGCACTGGGCATCAGCTAGAGCAAGATTTAGTACAACTAGTATACAAGTTTACAACTAGTATATGAAATCTTACTTTGGGTTTCACACTGCTAAGCAATCTCAACTTCTGCTTCTGTTCTTCGAACTGTCTTCGCTTTCTTTCTTCTTCTAACATTTTTTGCTGCTGTTCAAACCTTTTTCTTAAAAAGGGGGGGGGGGGGGGAGTAAAAAAATTAAAAAAACAAACCCCCAAAACAAAAAAACAAAAAACAAAGAAGAGACACAGCATCAGAGGATGAAGAGGCCAACACTGATTTCCATGTAAGCAGCCTTGTTCTGACAGCAAACAGATAAGGTACCATTCACACGTTGAAAAATGAAGAGGAGTTCCTCTTTATTTTCTGTCCACAGGCTACCCGTGTCAGAACGCCGATGTAGAGCATCCACATTCCATTGTGGCTTTTTGTCGTTGATTAGGCCCAGGTGTATGCGTCTAATCAGCGGGGAGTCTCACACCACGGACTCAGAATTAGGGTTTATAGAGTTGCCCATCTTTAGGATTGGTCTTTGCTACCGTAGTTGCTATTGACCATAGCATAGGGGCAAGGAATAGGATTGTACATCATATTTATGGAGCACAGCAATTCAAACTTCTTTAGTACTAGAAAAAAGGCTGTGGGAACAAGTTCATGCACACCAACAGCATTTTGGCTTATGCAATTGTGATTTTAGGAATTTTAAGGTTTATCAAAATACAGCATGCTCTAGGAATGGCAGAATTGCTACTAATGTCTTAGTTTCAGACTAGAGAGCACTGAACTGTAGCCAAATTTATGAAAATGTATGATGAGGTTTGATAAATCTGGGGTAGACTTTCTAGAGCAAAATTACACCACTAATTAGTGGTCTTATTTTGGAACACGGTGTTTGAACTTAAGCCACAACCCTTTTTTGCACAAGATTAGAGATGAGCGAGTAGTGTTCGGTCGAGTAGGTGTTCGATCGAATACTACGGTATTCTAAATACTCGTACTCGATCGAACACTACTAGCTGTTCGAAGTTTAAGGTTTGATGCAGAACCAGCGTTGATTGGCAGAATGCTATACATTCTGCCAATCAATGCTGGTTCTTCTCTTACCTTTCCGAAGTCTTCTCCGCGCTGCGTCCCCGCGCCTTCTTCCAGGTGGAATTCACTCTGCCTAGGCATCCAGCCTAGGCAGAGCCGACTGCGCATGCACGGGCATGCCCTCGCATGCGCAGTCGGCTCTGCTCAGGGGTCGGGCCGGGCAGAGCCGACCGCACATTCGCAGTCGGCTCTGCCTACGCCCCGATGCCTAGGCAGAGTTAATTCCAGCCGGAAGACGCTGCGGGGGCGCTGCGCCGGGAGAAGACTTCAAGGGGAATGCAGCCCGACCATCACTCGTGGACATGGTAAGTATAATTGTATCAAATTTTGCCTACCCCTGAAACGAGCATTTCCCCCCATAGACTATAATGGGGTTCGAAATCCGTTCGAACAGCCGAACAGTGAGCGGCTGTTCGAATCGGATTTCGAACCTCGGACATTTTAGTGTTCACTCATCTCTACACAAGATGTAAAAGTGTAACACGCTTGATAACAATGGCACACAGCAGGTTAGTTTTAAGGCAAATTTTGATTGTTAAATCTCCCACAATAAGCATGGATGTACAATAGAATCTTCCTGCTTGGCTCTTATTTCTGAGAGATATTTCTTTTGTGCAACTCATTCCAAATGAATGGGCCTAGTCGATAGGGAGGAGTCGAGGGCGAGCTGAATCAGTCGCGGAATCTGCCTGAAGAAAGGGCAGGTCGCTTTTTTTTCCCCCAGAAAACAGAAATGACCGGCTCTCGTTGATTTCAATGGGAGGCGGTTTTTTGAGCCGGATTCTGACGCAGATTCACTGTCAAAATCTGGCCTAAAAAACCCAGTGTGAACTTACCCTAAGAAGGTCAATTTTGTGATTTTGTAATACAGCTAATGATAAACTTGACTTTCATACTACATAGAGCAGCCCATAATTGGATGTACACTAGAACGCCAGATTTGTTTAGTAGATTACACTTTTTTTTTTTGTGGTCATTTTATACACTAAACAGTGTCTAGCACATGGTTATACATTATGGTATACAAACTTACTGTTGTTCTTCAACAAATTGCTTCTGCATGTCAGGAGTGTAGGTTGGTCCTGGAGGTGCCATGCCTAAAAATCCAGCTTGTCCTACAAATGTCATTGCCGTAGGCTGCATTGGACCCATCGGTAATCCACCCTGGCAATAATGTAGGTCTGTATTACTTAAATGGATAGTTTACACATCACATGTATAAAAGATCTTGGTACCTACAAACTTTTGCAGTGACAACATATATTTGCAAATATTCTGTTTTTTATTTTGTCCCTTAAGAGTGGGAAGGATAAAGTTAGAAGTGAAGGAAGAAAGAAAGGGGGGGGGGGGGGGGGAAAAAAAAAAAAAAAAAAAACACAACCAAACACACACATGAATGTTCCAGCCAAATTGACTGGTCTTGCCGGAGTCTCAATCTTGCAAAACATGCAACATCCATGGAAGGCCAGTTGTATAGATAATCTCATCGAAATCCTGGGAGGGGAGTCTAACATACCCTTATAAACTATGTGTGACATGCTACCCAAAACTCCTCCTGACCTTACAAAAGGACAGTTCACGTTTCAGCCTGTGTGACCATTACGCCCCAGTTCTATTCAATTCTATTCCATCTAATGGCTTTCATCTGGTATCCACATATGCTGAACTGTTATAATTGGACTGAAACAGAAGCCATGAGAACATTTGTTTCCGAGGATTTGATAATGATCTCTGTTCGATCTCAAAGAGGTAAATATTGTTTTCCTTAACATGGCACGGCAGTCAACCTGCGACAATAAACCACCAAAGACACAGAGTTACTGAGTCTAGAGATGAGCGAACACTGTTCGGAACAGCCGTTCCAAACAGCACGCTCCCATAGAAATGAATGGAAGCGGCCGGCACGCGGGAGGTTAAGCGGCCGGCCGCCAGCAAAGTCTGCGTGCCAGGTGCTTCCATTCATTTCTATGGGAGCATGCTGTTCGGATCGGCTGATCCGAACAGTGTTCGCTCATCTATATTACTGACAAGTGGCTACACAGCATGAAAAGCACAAAGTATAAAGTGCTTGTAGCGAGTTCTTATCCTGTGCAAAACGCTATGGACTTTAATATAGAGTCATTCATAGGTCAAAACTTGATAGTTGAACCACGTATCAAAAATCTATACATACATACATACAAAAAAAAAACAAAAAAAAACCACACAACATTTGTTAGCCATGACCTCCACCTTGTGCCCCTGCAACAATATCAACAACACGCTCATTATATGGCGTCCCAGTGAGCTGTTGAGATTCTGGAACAGTCACAGGCACGGCACAAGTTCAGCCAGTTTGAGAGTTGCTGAAATGCCGGAGCAGGCTAATCATCGACGGCAGCAATTTACTGAATATAGGTGGATCAGACGTCAACAACACACAAAGTTGCAGGCAGAAGCTAGTATAATTAATATGGCATAATTAGATGCACTTTGTTACATTGTTTCTTTCATAGGAATGTGGAAAAATAGAGTAGTTGGAGTTTGTGGTTTAGACTAACTCCACAGCACTGTTCTTACCCAATATAAAACATTGGTCACCTGTCGTCACACAAGACGATTCGTGGTTTCTTGTACAACGGTGGAAATTTACAAAAGTCTTAACTGCATCAGCTCTCATTGTCCATGTCTGTGTCTCAAAGGAGTCATGTTGGAGATCCCTTACTAGCTCTCTTTGAGCATCTCTCCCCCCACCATCCATTTTTGTCATGCACTCTATACGACAAGTATAGGTGTCTTAAACACTCTTGTCTAGATATGCAAAACTTCCGAAACAGGTTTTACATATTAATTATTTAAGGACCAACCATGCTTAAATATATGTCCCTCACTAAAAGGTTTTAAACCTTGGCATGTCGTTTTGCATCAGATCTCCATAGCCACCACACCATTTACAGTTTTGTAAGTAGAACCATAAGAAAAAGTAACTGGTGTCACAATATGACAATGCAACAAAATTTAAGAATTCTTAAATTTGTTGAAGTCATTAAAATTTAAATTATATAATTTTGGTATTACCCTGAAGGCAGTGACCTGCACAATATATGAACTGTGTTAATTTTCACTGGACCATGAAAACAAAACCAGAAAGAAAAATCGTTCATGAGTTTTTTTTCTACAAATTTAACACATTGTGAATGTATTTTTTTCAGCTTCTCACGGCATTCACAGAGCAGTAGACAGCTCTATTAGAAAATGCTATTTTTTTTTAGGGGGGGGGGGGGATAAGCCATCAAACCACTCTGTGAAATGGAAAAAAAAAAAAAAAAAAAAAAAAAAAAAAGTTATGGCTTTGGGAAGGAAGGTAGGAAAAGCTGGTTTCATTAGTCGTTTGGGACCACGACATTTTTCAGTTTTATGTACAACTACTGATAGTATGTCAGTAGTGCGTGTAGCCAACTCTTCATGGCTCATTCACATGATATTTAAAAGCAGTTGGTGTACAAATAGTAATAACTTGAGATTTGTCGCTATGTAGCAGTAAATTTTAAAAATGCCCATCTCTTTCTAGCCTAAGGCCCTGACAACTCCAGAAGCATAAACTTTGTAGTTGCATATAATTGAAGGGATGTCTGCAAATAAAGTTATATTATGCACAAGCCTGGCTAGAATGTGAGAATCTTCCTAACTTGAATGTAAACAATGTCCACCACTATAATAAGGCTCCTAGACTGCTAGGTGTTAGAATTAGACGTTGACTGCTGTGTTGAAATGAACAGCGATTTTGACATTCGATGCATAGGATATGTCTTCTGTGATATTGGTATAAGAAAGAAGTCATTATAGAACAGCAATTTACATTCTCACTGCATATATTCAAAGTACAGTATATTTATACAATAAGAAAAACAAGTTTACCTGCATAGCCATGGCTGCTTGGGGAATCTGAGGGCTATATCCAACAGCCATCATATTTTGCACGTTTGGTTGCATTACAGGTACCATAGGAAAACGAGCTGTTTGTTGTTGCATTGGCATCAAGCCTATAACAAGGTAAAGTGGATTTTCTATCAACATAATTTACCGAGAGAGATTAATATACATACATATACATATATATATATATATATATATATATATAATATATATATATATATATATATATATATATACCAAAAAAAACAACAACCACCACACACATTGCCTTATCCTACATATATGGCCTGTCACTGCCACCAACTGAAAACAATGGGAGGAAGATTCCGGGTGAAGTTTGGCATTCAATGATCCGTTAAGGGTATGTTTACAAAGTAAGGGTGCATTCACCCTTCAGTTTTATATTTTATTCATTACGAATCCTGGTCTTTTATGACCTCATTATTCTGAGTGTCTGTTTACTTTTTTTTTTTTTTTTTTTTGTTTCTCTATATTTGTTTTTGGTATAGACACGTTATCTTTGATGTAGGACCTCTATTTGGTGTGTATAAAAACCACGTTTTTTTTTTTCTTCCCTCTCATGTGCTAAGTTTTTTGTTATCTAGTACCCAGCAATAGTTGACCAACACAAAAATATGTCCTGGGGAGCACTGAAAACCACTGCAGGAAAAAGGAGGGCTGAATCATTTGATAACATATAGCCTGCCAGGAATGCAAGAGTCCAGATTGTCACTATTCTGAGGAAGTGAAAAAAAGATTAAAAAACCCTGAAATGAGGAGTTGTTTTTGGGGTGTGATACTTTTCTCTCATCGGGTTGGATACGCGGTCAAACTCAGTTGTGCTGTAAGCTCTTGTACTCCAAGGGGAGAATACCACTGTAAACTTGCTGGAGATACCAGAAGAAAATAAAAGACAAGGGGTATACATTTGGAGAGAATAAAAAGGATATACTGTTACACAGTAAAAGTATATACCATTGTCAACTATGTACTGTATTTCATACGCCTAATCATTTGCATAAAGTTAGTTTCCAGCTTAAAGGGGAGAACAAGTAGAATTCTCATTTAAACATTTATGGCATTTCTAGGGTTATATGCTCATATGCTGAAAAATCTCCCAAAGCCCTGTCTCATGGTCACACAGAATGAAGGACTGGTGATGCAATAGTTCTTGACATTCATTTCAACGGGAATTTGCAAAAACGAAGACTGTCTGCTTTGCCATTTTCTAAAGAGTCATAATTGAACAGATAAGAGCTTCACACATGCTCCTGTCCTTCATTTTCAACAGCGACAAGACATGGGTGGGAAGACTCCTGTTGTTCAGAGTCTTGACTCCCAATGTAGGACTCTACATCTATTGCACATTTCCCTGTAGCATGGATCTGAAGCGCTGATTGAATTTAAAGAGTAGCACATTGCATAGGTAAGAAAATCATGGATGACCTGATACTTATACGATAGTGCAGCACTTTGCACAAACCATACACTTTTTGTCATACAAGGTTTACACAACATATTTAATAGATATAGATCAAACAATATATACAAACCTTGAGGAGATCCAATTCCAGTTGCCAGTGGAAACACAAAGCTGTAAAAATAATGAATCCATGTTAACAGAAAGGAATGGTCTTTAAAAGAAATAAAAATATATATGTATACAGAAAAGAGCCTAAACAACATTGTCATAGGAAAGTTCGCCTGATTATTTGTTCTCTATTTGAATTGAAGCAAAGATATTGAAAATACTAATGTGACTCTATACCTTCCAAAAGGATTTCTACCACACACATCAGCTATCCATTTACAACCATTGCCTGGCAAGTTAGTTTGTGCATAAAGGCCTTAAACTTCTGCCAGATACCTGTGACTATAACTCATCTACGACAAAATTTCAATTCAACATCCCCCAACTCTTTCCTCTGAGAATGGGACAGACTGTTCTGGCAGTTTTAAAATGTTATCTGTTTGTATGATATCCATTTGGCTCAGGTATGTATAGCTATTCTCAAGCATATCCCCTTCCCGCTGGTGACATTTTAAAATTTTTGTTTTTCATTTCCCACCTTCCAAATCCCATAACTTTTATTTTTCCCGTTCTCAGAGCCATATGAAGGCTTAATGTTTGTGGGAGTAATTGTTCTTCATGGTGCCACCATTATTCTGTACAATGTACTGGGACATGCGACTTATGAGCTTCGTTTCCACAGCGTTCACTCTGCAGCCAAAATGACATTGCATCTATTCTATGTCTAGATACTATTCCAGGGATGCCAAACTTATGTTTTTGGGGGTTTTTTTTGTTTGTTTGGTTTTGTTTTTTTAAATCCCTTAAACAAAAATTTTTTTTTTTTTTTTTGCAGTTTTAAAGTCACCATATTCTGATACCGTTACTTTTTAAAAATATTTTCATGTGCGGGGATGTAAAGGGTGTTTTTTTTTTGCAGGACCAGGTGTACTTTATAGTGCTATCATCTTGGGAAAGTCTCTCTTTTTGATCACTTTTTATTCAATTTTTTTTTTAATCAGCAGTGAAGCAGAGGGGGAAGAAAGAAAGGAAAGGAAAAAAAAAAAAAAAGGGATTTTTTTTTTGGGGGGGGGGACACTTTTGCACATCACGCTTTTCAGGTTTTATTTGATGACAATTTTAAAAAAACATAAATCATTTTAGTTCCACTTAATTATCTGCTACTGTGTGTTGGTCCATCATTTAAAATCTGAATTAAATACATTTAAGTTTGTGGTTGTAAGGTGACAAAATGTGAAAAAGTTAACAGGAGTATGAATATTTTTGCAAGGCACTATAAAATATATAATTTTACACTATATAACCCCCAAATGTAAAGCACCATGGAATTAATGGTGCTATATAAATAAATAATAATAATAACTATATATGATCATGTGATACACACAGGTGTCGCTCAATGTCACAGCACAAGAATCAGACATCCGCCTGGTAATCAGCTGTGTACCTGTGTGGAATCACATGTCCATGGTCAGAATTTTAACCACTAGAAGTAAGCCCTCGTTCACATCAACATTCGTATTGCATCCGCGGGAGTCCACATGAGGACCCCCCTGAACGGAATACCGAATTTAACTGCAAGCAGTGTGCCAGTGAAAGCACATGGAGCCCATAAATTATAATAGGGTCCGTGTGCTTGCTGCT
Source organism: Leptodactylus fuscus (assembly GCF_031893055.1). Taxonomy (NCBI): domain Eukaryota; kingdom Metazoa; phylum Chordata; class Amphibia; order Anura; family Leptodactylidae; genus Leptodactylus; species Leptodactylus fuscus. Next base: position 107,915,022 of record NC_134266.1, on the reverse strand, counting down.
AGATCTCCGCAGGGATCATGCGGACAGGAAAGTAGTTCACAATCTACTTTCCTGCCCATATGATACATGCGAGCAGTGCGTGGCAAACAGACAGACTCTTCTAGTCTATGGGGTCCGCGTGCTTTCACTGGCACACCGCTTGCATTTGGTATTCCATTCAGGGGGTCCCCATGCCTACTCCACGAACGGATTACCAAATGCAGATGTGAATGAAGGGTTAGAGAATGAATGACTGCATGCAGAGATTTAAAAAAACAAAAATCAAAACACACACACGAGGAATTAATACAGAAAGTATGTTGGAAAATGGTGAATCTTTTTATTGTACAAACAATAACATTTGTCTCTTAATATTGGTCTGAAAGTGGCCAACCCCTTTAAGGCAATTACTTAGAGGAAATAGAATCAATGATAGTAAGGCTCTGTGACCGGATGACTTCTCATCCCTATAGTATACTGTCAGTAGTATAAAGTCATGCCAAACCTCCCACAGATGTTTAATCACATTTTTCAGGGGGAGCAACTAGGCATCTATAATAGAGATGAGCGAGTAGTATTCGATCGAGTAGGTATTCGATCGAATACTACGGTATTCAAAATACTCGTACTCTATCGAGTACTACTAGCTGTTCGAATGGAAAAGTTCGATGCAGAACCAGCATTGATTGGCCAAATACTATACAGTCGGCCAATCAATGCTGGTTCTTCTCCTACCTTTAGAAGTCTTCTCCGTGCAGCTTCCGCTTGTAGAGCGGACATGCGCAGTTGGCTCTGCCCAGGCCGATGCCTGGCAGAGTAAATTCAGAGCCGGAAGATGCCGCAGGGACGCTGCACAGAGAATCCAGCCCGACCCTCACTCGTGGACTTGGTAAGTATAATTTGATTGAATGTTGCCTACCCTGAAACGAGCATTTTCCCCCCATAGACTATAATAGGGTTCGATATTCGATTTGAGTAGTCGAATATTGAGGGGCTACTTGAAACAAATATTGAACCTCGAACATTTTAATGCTCATCTCTAATCTATAACACTGATTCACAAACCTATTAAAGATTACATTACCAATTACAGGCTCAAAACTTTGAAATACAGATTCAAAAGTTATTTTCTATCCTCACCTCCTACTTGAACTGGTTTTATTCAGGCAGGCCTGCAATAATGTTTAGAAGCTTTGCAATATTATACATTAGCTGAATGGAGAATTTATTAAAGGGGCTCCAGTTCATGGTCTAAGGTCATTAGCATATGAATAAAAATGGACTTATTAAAAATCTACTGAGGCAATTTACATACTAAAGGTAGGTGTGGAATAGCTTTTCTAAAGGCTATGCAAGGATGTGTTTATCTAAAAATGACATTTCCCAATGACAGAGCCCCTTTAACCCCTTAGCGACCCATGACGTACTATTACTTCATGAGTCGCATGGGGATGTATGAAGAGAGTTCAGCTCTCTCCATAAAGGGCAGATGCCGGCTGTATAATACAGCCAGGACCTGCCTCTAACAGCAGTAGTCGGTGCCCGCACTGATCGCTGCTGTTAACCCTTTACAAACTGCGGTCAAGCGCAACTGCAGCATGTAAACTGTGCAGGCGGAACGAGAGCCACCATTTTCCGCCAATCGCCGCCCTCCTGAACGTGACCGGAGGGCGGCTATGGGTTGCTATGACAACCTGAAGCCTAGTGAAGGCTTCAAGGCTTGTCAATGCATTAGCTCTATTGCACGCTGCCAGAGGCAGCATCTAATAGAACTGCTGTGATTTTGCTATTCACTGCAACACAGTAGTATTGCAGTGAATAGTATGAGCGATCAGACCTCCTACCTAAGGGGTCTGATATATATATATATATATATATATATATATATATATATATATATATATATATATATATATATTTGTGCGTGTGTTCAAATCACCCCCCTTTCCCTAGATCAGATACGAAAGTAAATAAAGAACATTAAACATAAACATATTAGGTATTTCCGCACTCCAAAATGCCCGAACCCCAATTGCACCTCATTCTGAATTTTTTTTTCAAGCATCCCAGTACATTGCACAGCATATTGAATGGTGCCATTACAAAGTACAACTTGTCCCGCAAACAATAAGCCATCATGTGATTCTGAACTGAAAAATGAAAAAGTTATGGCTCTTGAAATGTGAGGAGGGAAAAATGAGAATGTGAAACCAAAAAATGGCTTGGTCCTTAAGGAGTTAAAGAAACTTCACAGTATGCAAAATAAAAATGCAATTATTACCACTCAGTACACATGGTCATTAAGACAAAATAAAGAGACAACACAAAAACATACAGCATCAATTAAAAGGAGTCAAATAATTGTGAACATTTTTCGATTTCTCTTAATGAAAATATTGAAATCGCATCAAATGCTCGGTTGGCCATCATTGCTCATATTCTGATGGTCTCACAATGAAAGGCGAGTTGATAAAGTTAGAATCAGTGCCAATAAGAACATCAGGAAGCAAAATATGTAAGTTTTTTATAAAACCATTCCGTGAACCTAAGCACTGCTATCTCTAAAGTTGTGTCAGTGACACAATTTTGCGGTGGTCTCTTGTAAGAATAGGAGACGAGCCAGGAGTAGAAGACAAAGGCAGTAATGGAATGGATGACAACGCTGTGCCCAAAGCACAGGGGGAACGCCCCCTGTGCTTTCTGAGCACAAATTAGCATAATGAAGAAGGAGAAAAAAAAAATAATCTCAAAAAACACCTGGACCTGAAATATAAAGGCTATTCCTATGTGTTTTTAGTTTAAAAACACTTTTTTTTTTTTTTTAAAGATAGAATCTCTTTAAAGAGATTCTACCATTGAAATGAATTTTTTTGGCGATCACACATCAGAATAGCCTTTAGAAAGGCTACTCGTCTCTTCCCTTTAGGCATGGTCTCCGCTGCACCGTTCCATAGAAATACCAGTTTTTACGGGTATGCAAATTAGTTCTCTCACAGCAATGAGGGCAAGCCCCAGCGCTGAAAATGCAATGGGGGCGTCCCCACTGCTGCTCGAACACACGCTCCAGCGACGCCTCTATCTTCGGCTGGATCCCCACCTTCTTTAGTAGTCTTCCTTTGCGTCACCTCCGACGCGAGTGAGACACCAGCAGAACCGAGTGCACATGCCGGCCGGCGGCCATTTTTGGGAGGCCGCTCCTGAATTGAACTACAAGAGCAAGAGCAGTCTCCCCAAAAAAAAAAAAAGAAAAAAAAAAAAAAAAAATTCGTATTCCATCCTTTCCCTAGAATACATACAAAAGTAGAAAATGACTGTGAAACACATAGACATTAGGTATCCCTGTGTCTGAAAGTGCCCGGTCTACTGAATATAGGGTATCTGTAGTGCTCCTGTTCCGTCGGGAAGGGGTTAATAGGAGCAGATACCCTATATTCAGCCAAACTGAATTCCAAGTGTGTGTGTGTGTGTGGGGGGGGGACAGACAACCAAAACATCCCCTCCCCTTCCCCAGCATTTACTGCACCCAAAAACTCCAACCATTTTAATTTTTGAAATTTTCCGATAGCTGCTGTAGTTCCCCCCCTCGGCTTATACTCGAGTCAATAAGTTTTCCCAGTTTTTTTTTGTGGTAAAATTAGTGCGGGGGGGGGGTCGGCTTATACGGTAATTAAATATTTTGCAGATTTTCAAAGATTTTCTCTAAATATCTTGTGGTCACAGTCTTGTGGTCTTGATCAGTTGCCAATGGGTACGACCATGAATGCAGTACCTTACTAAGGCCAGAAAATCAGCCATGATTTCCTTATTGTGGCCGGGATATCTTCTGATACATGTAGTGTCCCTTCCTGATCACCGAGATACAGTAAGAAAATCATGGCTGGGTTTCTGACAAGTCCCAGACCATAGAAAATTTCTGCATTTGTGGTCGTATCCATGGCAACCGATCTGACTGTCACTACTAAAATGGTTAGAGGAAATCTTTAAACCGCTGCAGAATTGTTACTTATATTTGCAAAACGGTTTAACTTTTAATTATCTACAAATATAGATATGCTTATGTTGATGAGAATACCCCTTTAAAGCCCTAATGTTTGAAAGCCAAGAAGAGAACCTTCTGGAATAGAGGTTCCACGTATTGTTCCAGGGCAATATTTCCCTGGTGAAGTCCCCAAACCGGTAAGAAAGGGATAACCCAATAAAGATGAAACGTCTGTACCAAAGCGAGGGATACTAAAGGCCTGACCTCTGCATGAAGGGATACTTCAAATTGTACCACACTACTACCTCTCATTCTTCTAGATTACATTTCTTGAGGGGTGTAGTTTCCAAAATGGAGGGGGGGGGGGGGGGGGTGTCACATTTTTAGGGGTTTCCACTGGACTGCTACCTCAGGATTTCTGAAAGTGTGACATGGCACCTGGTTTGCTCTGTTACCTACTGTGTTCCTATACATCAGTTTACATCCATTTTTAACCCCTTGTGGAAATGTAAAAATTGGGATTAAAGCAACATTTTATAAAAAAAAATAAACAAGTCCCCAGTCCAGATTAAACTGTGGTAGCATGGAACATGACGTCTGAAATAAAAATTTCAGCAAAATCTGCCCTCCAAAATCCCAATGACACTCCAATCTGGACCATACCGGGTGCCCATACATCAGTTTACACCCACACATGGGGCATTTCCATAGTCAGGAGGACTTTCACAACAAATAGTTTTATGCACTCTCTTTTATAACCCCTTGTGAGTAGGTGTATTTTTGGGCTAAATTAAATTAGTGAAAAAAATTTAAATGTGTTGTCAAGGTCTGAGGTTGCTAGGTGGGGTGGCATAGACACACAAGTCCAGTTTCTTTAGTCCAAAACAAAGGTAGAGTTTATTTTCACTCAAAAAGGTAGTGCAGCAACATAAGGAAACAATACAAAAAAATAAATACCTGCCCGGCTAGGCTCTAACTAAACATAGAATAGGTTACCTCACCTAGGATAACAGAAATCCAAAAGCCAGTAGAGTCATTCAGGACACAGCTCCAAAAATATGACCTCTGTTTTACTCTCCAGCCAAGCTCTGCCCAAGTATTGCTGCTGGAGCTGGCTTCTTAAACCTCCTTGACGAGGAGACTCTCTGCAGCTGAGTTGCTGCCGGAACATCCCCAAAGTGTGGACTGGAGGGGGGTGGAATGACAGGTCCCACTACCAATCCTACCTGTCATTCCTAAAAATCCAGCCAAATACTGAGCAGCAGACGAAAGTTGTCTACTGAGAACAAACATTCCTGGAGTTTTCTCATCTCACCCACCTGAGATGTACACTCCCTCCATTACCTGACCAGCCATCAGCTTACAGTGTATATTTCACCTCCATTTTTGTTCACACACTTAAACGCTTAATAAACTTCTATAAGCAGTTTTGACTTTAAGGGGTGCAGTTTTGAAAATGGGGTGATTTATGGATGTTCCTATTACAGAAGCTACAGCTCGTGAGCTCTCTCCATACATCCCCATGCGACCCATGCAGTAATAGTATGTCATGGGTCGCTAAGGGGTTAAAGAATAAAAACTGAACCATGGAAGCTCAATCATACACAAATCTATTAAGTACTAACAGGAGGACCTGACTTTGCACGAGTATATTTAATTTTTTGCTTGTGTAGTGGCCCGATAAGAATTGTCCAGTTTTGCACTCATGCATTTTGTATATCGTTTGTGTGTGTCCATAAGCGTTATGTGAATCTCATTTCGGATATCAGTGAAAAATCTGTGATCGGTTGTTATGAAGACCTGGAGTAAAGCCTGTGTATATGACCTTATATATAGAAAGCAATGGAACCGCACACTTCTAAATAGGGAGTATGGGTGCTAGCAGACGCCATGACTCCTCTGCGCACTCTGCTAGCTTCTAGATCTTATCTGAGGAAGGTCTAATATGACCGAAACGTTATGTTCACTACAATGATCTAGTGCTTTCTTTATGCTTTACAAACTCATTCATGGCGTATATGTACCAATAAATTTTCACTTTTCATGTTCATACGGTGTGCAGCAGCATTAATCTACACTGTGTATATGACCTTGTGTAACAGTATCAACCACAGCGCCCTGCCCCTCTAAGGCTGACAAAGTATTGAAGAAAAATGGCTATGGAAACCTGAACTAAAACTCTGATATGTGGTACTCTTTGCAGAGCCGTGTATCTAATCTTCCGGCGTGTGGAACTGTGTGCTGATGCACATATCTATTCCACTAGCATGTGGTACTGTGTGAAGTGGCGCGTATCTAATCCTCTGGCATGTGGAACTGTGTGCAGACACGTGTATCTAATCCTCTGATGTGTGTATCAGTTTGGATAGTGCATGTAGAGTGACCGTCTGTATTGCAGTTGGAATATGAGTAAAAGACTTGCAGGTTTATATTGGCTAATGGGGGGGGGTTGTCAGAGTGTTGGGAAAGCTGTATCTCCGGAACGGTATGTCTGAGTGAGTTGCGGCCTCGTCTTAAACCTTCCCAGACACCTGAAGTATCTGTGTGCCAAATTTGGTTAAGATCGGTCCAGTCATTTTGTCTGTTCTCTATGCGTAACCAGACAGACAGACAAGAATTCATTTTTATAATATAGAGAAATAATAGCATGAATAGTAAAAGCAAACAATAGTGAAGCAAAACTACGACAGATGATGGACAATGCTAGCAGTTAAAATGTTTAAAACATGAGGACAACATTACAAAGCCAAAAATAGCCATCAGACATCTCCTGTTCCCAACACTGATGCACAGGAGGTCAACCATCCAATATATAATTAACCACAAGGAAACTTTAACTGCCAGAACACGCCATCTATGGTTACTCCGCTCTTTTGTACGGAAAATAAGTAGGTTCCTAACGCTATGTTCATACTAGTGCTGCCTTTCTGTCCTGGTCCATCCATTTTAAAACTGAATCCAGCAGACAGATGCCGCACAGTAGTAACTGGATTCAGTGGGATTAATTCCAGGTTATTCTCATTATTGGCTGGGCAGTTTTGCATTAAGTTTTTACTCTGCTTTAACTCCTGTTTTTTTTGCCTGGTTTTCACTCCGTTATTTTTGCTGGATAACTGCATGCAGCTTTTAAATGCATCTCAGGGCTCGTTCACATCTGTGCCCGGGACTCCGTTCTGCAGGTTTCCATTTCCTGCACAAAACAGAGAAGGAGACGGAAACCTGCCGGCATCTTTCAAACCCATTCATTTGAATGGGTTTGAAAAGTGTCCGTCCGTGAGCGCCAGTGAGCGTTTTATGCTCTCCGCGGCGATACAGTTTTTCTTTAAACCGGACACAGAGTCAGACATGCAGTACTCTGCGTCCAGTTTTAAAAAAAAAAAACCACAACAGTTTTGCCGCAGAGAGCATAAAACACTCACTGGCGCTCACAGCTGGACTCGGCATGACAGTTACCGTCTTCTGCACGCAGAAGACGGAAACCTGATAATGGAGTCCAGACGCTGGTGTGAACCCAGCGTCACCTGTATGATAACCATAGAACTTCTGGTGTACTGGCTGTTATAGAGGTGAGAATAGTGATGCCTAGCATATGTTATTACCATCAAATACCACATGCAATTCTTCAGAAAAGAAAGCACTATGAAAACCCAGTCTCTTAATGGGAGAGCGAAAATACATTTGGGAAAATCTATAGTAAGGGAGAGGTGGTTCCAGACCAGCAACAAGTCCAGAGGTCTACTAGGGCAGACCCACATGAAAGATAAGTCTACTTTGAAGGAAGGCAGGATGCATGTTGTTGCTACATTGATCACATCTCGAATGATTGAGGACTTGCAAGTTTTCAAAGTAATGTCAAAAAGTCAGGAAAGAATATTTGAAGCATGTCCCCCTCCGAGGCCTGGCATCAGCAACAGAACAAGAGCACAATGGGCATCATATCCCACCTCTTGGAGATTGCTTAAAGGGGCTCTATCATTGGGAAAAGTCATTTTTAACTAATTATAATATGAATATGAAAAACGGGTTCATTCAAAAACCACTGAGGTGATTTACATACAAAGGGTATGTGTGGAATAGCCTTTCTAAAGGCTATGTAAGGATGTGCTCATCTAAAAATGACTTTCCCAATGATAGAGCCCCTTTAAGACACATGAGCTGTGACCGAGGGGCAAATGAGTCAACCTCTGGGCATCTGAAAAAGTGGCACAGAGATAGGACTCCCAGTTGCAAACATAGGTAGGAGGTAAGCGGTCAAGGGGTGAACCCAACATGGACTCATCTCACACACAACTCAGTCTACCCTGATATGGGTATAAGAGGATGGACATGGGAGAGCCGATTTGCCCACTAGAACCCAAACAGCAGTGTTCTAGGAGGCCTGCCCAGGTTGCTCAGTGAGAGCTGCACATCACTGCCGATGAAGTGTGACACCCTGGACTATCCAGCTCAGAACCCTAGGTGAAAAGAATGGGTTACTGAGAATCAAGAACATTGGAGAAAAACAAGGGTCTATATGTGTGGAGGTAAAAAAAAATTGCAAGACCATTTGTATGCATGTGAAACTGTCGGGTGGGCTAGGGTGTTCCATTGCTCTATTTCTCTAAGTTTTTACACATCAAACCCATATACATTCATGAACGGAACTGGATGCAAATATGGACACTAGAGGACCTTCTCCATATTTTGCAGCGCTTCACAACAGCCTGGGACACACAGGTGCAAAAAAAAAAAAAAAAAAAAAAAAAAACACAACTGTGCATATGGGCCCATTAATGTAACTGCACTTTTGTCCACACATGTGGATCATAAGTATGGTTGTGTGACAGAGGCATAATTTAACAATTTACCTCACTTACAATTAATGAATGATTTTAGGACATTCCTCTTTTTAAATGCCACAGAATTTTGGTTTCAGCAGATAGCATATAGTTAGTGGCAAATACCGTACTTTAGTCAGTGGAAGGGCGAGACCGGATGGAATGGATGAAAAATGACTGAAATAACCTCCGAATCCAAGGTTAGACCTAACGCTTATTTTTCTATTCCTAAAGCTGTACGAGAACGTAGTTTTTGCGGGATAAGTTTTGCTTTGTAATAGTTCCATACAATGTACTGGGAATTCAGGAAAATAAATAAATAATTACCGTATATACTCGAGTATAAGCCGAGGTCCCTAATTTTACCACAAAAAACTGGGAAAACTTATTGGACTTATTGGAAAATTTCCAATAAGTAAGTTATTTCCAATAACCAGCTTATTTCCAGCTTATATTCGAGTATTAATTTTCAGTGGGGGTGGAGTTAGAAAACTGTTTGAGCCACTTTGTTATGGTTTTTGTAGCGTTCACCAAGCAGCCAAAATTACTTACTATCTACAGTTAAAGGGGCTCGATCAGCAAAATCATGCTGATAGAGCCCCACATATGCGTGAATAGCCTTTAAAAAGGCTATTCAGGCACCGCCAAAGTTATATTAATCTATAATAATTAATATATATATTAATTATAATAAACCGTGCACGATGCGTAAGTAGATCACATTCTTTTTTTAGGGTATTATTTTAAAACTGGGGGGTAGTTTAATATAACTTTAGCAGTGCCTGAATAGCCTTTTTAAAGGCTATTCACACATATGTGGGGCTCTATCAGCATGATTTTGCTGATAGAGCCCCTTTAAGGCATTACCAAATATGTATAGTTTTGGTTACATTTTAACACCTCCTTTCTCTTGGAGTCACCATATTCAGTCATCGCAACTTTTTTTTTACATTTCAGTATGAAGGCATCATAATACATCTTTGAGGGGCCAGATAAACTTTTTATTCATACTATTTTGGGGTATGTCTGATGTTTTGATCACATTACTCAAATATATTTGGGAGGATAAACGTAGAAAAAACGGCGGGTTAGCTCCTTCTAATCCCTCCCCACTTCTCAAATAAGTTGTTCACCGTATGGGAAAACAATTTTAACTTTGCAGTTTGGCGATTTGAGAGAAGGGAGTACTTAAAAAGTGAGTGAGTGCGAGTCTGATAACCAAAATAATATACTGCAATGCTAATGCAAAATCAATCCTAACGCTGCATGAAATAAAAAATAAATAAATAAATAAAATTGAAGACAGGCCTAGGATTCACAAGTGAAACTCTATTCATGTGTTCGCTGGATTGACTGGCCTGAACATCATGCCAGGAAAGGGACTTCTAGCATAATAGCTATCTATGCTAGTAGAAGTCTCTGCCTCCAAGCATACATACTGTCCCATACTGATTATACTACTTACAGCATACATAACTATTACGCTTGGTATCCCTCCCCTGACATGATGTTCAGGCCAGTACATATGGCTAATAGACAAGACATTCAAGGGTGAAACTTGGTCATGTGAATCTAGGGTTAGGTTAAGGCCCCACAATAAGGAAAGGCTGCTTTCTTGTTTTCAATTTTGCAAATATTTTTATTATTTTGCCAAAGCTATGAGTTAGCGTTGTAGTGACGTTCCGTTCCCACAAATGGATTGTCACCGGATAACCAGCAAATGTCCCTGGAGCTGTCACATGACCACCCTAGGGATATAGGTAAATATACTTTTTAGATAAATTATATTATTTAGAAAGTGGGGGGAGGTGTTTAGATTAGATTCAATCCCGGACAACCCCTTTAAAGGGATCCTATCATACAACCCTTATTTTTCCCCCCCGAGTTACATGTCGGAATAGCCTAAAGAAAGGCTATTCTTCTCTGCGCCGCCGTTCCGTAGGAATCCCGGTATTATTAGGAGGGGAGGGGGCGTTCCTCTCCGTTCACACTGTACATCACAATAGGCGCTGCTGTGGAGAAGGACGTACCTGACTGACTGTCAGAAACGCCCTTCTGACTGTAAAGAGCTACGGTACCAGGACCTTTTTACCCCGGGGCACAGATTGGGAAAGCCGACAGGACGCTGAATTCAGCGCACTGTCGGCTTTCCAGCAGTATATAGAACTGCCTGTGCCCCGGACCATGAAAGGTCCTCTTTAAAAGCAGTATTCCAATAAATAGACATCCTATCATCATGAAACTGAAATGAGAACTCTTGACCTCTATTACATAACTATATATATATATATACACATATATATATACACATACACATCCATAGAGAAAGCAGGTGACAGGAGCTCTTTGTCAGTACTGGAAGCTGCTTGATAACGTGGAGGAAGCAGCGACTACAATGAGGTGACCCGGCTAAAGAGGACAGGCGCGGGTGAGAGCGCCCTTATCTATCCGCACACCCAACTCTCTGACGTCAGATGCCTTCTTCCATTCTACATGTGAATAATATAATCCGTGTACTCGCCTTCCCCTGCCGCTGCCGGTTCCCCCGGCTCCAGGTCGCATTGCCATCTTTCCGTGCTGTAAATAAAGAGGAACGAAAACCACTTCCGGCAACAAAGGACCAGTCACTTCCGGTTTCTATTACGGCGCAATAGTTCTTGTGCCAAAGTGAATGGTTGTGGACTGGACTTTGTCTTATGTAGCCATGTAATACAGTGAGCTGCGGGATTTAGTTAGCACTTTGATGGACCTGCGATGTCAGGCGTTTCCTTGTCACACTCTCAGGGTCCTAGCAGGAAAGAAAGTGATCCTTGTCTCCTGAGCCACGCCCCCTGAGGCTGCACCTGTACGTGCTGACTACCCATGTGCACTGACCACTGAATGACAGTACAGTCAAGCTTGTTCTTAACCCGTTCCTTTCATTTGCTTTTCATTTATGCATTATTATATTTTTACTTCCCTACTTACAAACGGTATAACTTTTTTTTTGCATTTCACAGACTTATTTGAGGACTTATTTTTTTGCAAGACAAATTGTACTACAACTGATACCATGTAATCAAGGATACTGAAAAAAAAAGCAGGACAGGGTGGAATTAAAAAGAATTTGGCCCATTTTACCACATGTGCCTCCTGGACATAATTGACATTTACATCAGTGAGGGGACTGTGGGGGTCTAACGTAGCTAGGGGTTCAGCACATGTGGGGCGAACTTGTCCAAGTGGGCCCCCCAACTTAGGCCCTATTCACATCTGCGTTCAGGTTTCCATTCGCTGGGTCAGCTTGGGGACTTCCTGTGCGGAAACCTATACTGCGCACGCTCTGACACCATTTTTGTCATAGTTCTAAGGGGAACTGAGTATACTGAGCATGCTCAGTTCCTCTTAGAACTACGCAAGCGTACTGTGCATTTGCAGCATGGTCGCGAACTGCCATTGACAGAAATGGCGCCGGAGCATGCGCAGTACAATCTTAGTATAAAACGGGGGTAGGGGGGGCTTTTAAAACACTATTAGCGGTGCCTGAATATCCTTTTTAAAGGCTATTCAGGCATATGTGTGGCTCATACGGCATAATTTTGCTGATAGAGCCCCTTTAAGAAAAGTTATTTGTCTCCTACCTTTAGATGTCTTCTTCGCCCCGCCGTTCTGTAGAAATACCGGTTTTCGCCGGTATGCAAATGAGTTCTCGCGGAGCACTGGGGGCGGGACCCAACGCTCAAACAGCACTGGGGGCGTCCCCAATGCTGCCAGAGAACTCTCCAGCGCCACCTCCATCTTCTTCAGGAACGTCCTTTTCCTTTGTCTTCTTCCGGCGCAGGCATTGAAAATTGTAGGCTGCGGGCAGAGCCTACTGCGCATACCCGCGGCCACAAGAAAAATGGCCGCTTACACAGGAGGGCCATTATACTTAGCATAGGGACAAAAATGGGCCATTATACCATGGTGAGAGCACTAGCCAATATATTGTCTGGGGGACATTACAGCATATGGGAGCTATTAAAGGGATTCTACCATTAAAAAACTTTTTTTTCTAGGTAACACGTCAGAATGGCCTTTAGAACGGCTATTCGTCTCCTACCTTTGGAAGTGCTCTCCGCCGCGCCGTTCGTTCAAAATACCGGTTTGTACCAGTATGCTAATTAGTTATCTTGCAGCGATGGGGGCGTCCTCCAGCGCAGGAGATGCGATGGGGGCGTCCCTATTGCTGCTCAAAAAACGACTCCAGCGCCGCCTCTATCTTCTTCTGCATCCTCCTCTTCCTTCTTCGGCTTGACGTCGGACGCATGCGCAGTACGCTCTGTTCGGCGAACTTCGCCGAACGTACTGCGCATGCCTGCAACCATAGTGCCGACACCGCAAGTTCGGAGGCATTAACCCCTCCGGCGCCATGGTCAAAGGTCCCGGAGGCGCCATTTTCCATAGGCACCGCCATTTTGTCGGTGATCGCCGGCTCCTGGAGCATGCTCCTGGGCCGACGTCACGTTGGCATGACAGTCGGGAGCCTTGTAAAGGCTCCTGGCCGGTCTGCAGCCTCTTTCTTTTGCAAGCTGGTCTATGCAGCCTGCAAAAGAAAGGATGATTTATTGCAATGCATTAGCATTGTAATGCATTGCATTAGTGATCAGACCCCCTGGGGTTCAACACCCCTAGGGGGTCTAATAAATGCAAAAAAAAATATTAAAAAAAGTAAAAAAAAAATATAAAAAGTATTAAAAATTCAAATCACCCCCCTTTCCCTAGAACACATATAAAAGTAGTTGAAAACTGTGAAACACTTATGTCACGGAGCAAAGGTATACGTCTTCCTCCGGAAGGTCTTTTGAATCAACACGGACGCAAGAGGTCGGGAGACAACAGCAATTTATTGTAATCCACAAAGTTAGTAGCCGGCGGCGGTCACATCAACCGTAATAACAATAAGTCCACAGAAGTCACAATCCAATGATAGCTTTGGTTCCTTGGTCCTGTAACTAAATCCTGGCTCTCTACAGAGCTGTGCACAGGCCGGCTAACTCATACTAACTCCTGCTACAACTATATACTAAGACTGTTACACCTATATCTGTGGGTGGGAAGGGCTGAGTCACAGATCCTTCCCCCCTCACCTATGCCAAGGAGAGCAGACTCCCTGTCTCTTTTGAACAATGCACAGTCCAACATCTTCTTGGAGACAAGGATCAGATTATCTCCACCCATTGTCCTCACTGGTCCTCACTAGTTAGAGGGATTTGCATACAATGTGCTAACACACTAGACCCTAATCAGCCAACTACACACTGATGTTTACAACAGGTTAGAGAATACATTCCACATGAAATATATATTACACATTGCCTATTGCCGGACTCTAACCATCCCGTGACAACCTACATGTTAGGTATCCCTGTGTCCAAAATCTCCCGCTGTACAGATCTATACAAATATTTTTCCTGTTCGGTAAATGCCGTAGCGGGAAAAATAGTCAAAAGTGCCAAACCGCCGTTTTTTCACTGTTTTGATGCTGATAAAAATTTGAATAAAAAGTGATCAAAGCAATAGCATTTCCCGAGAACTAAAAAGTACACCCGGCTCCGCAAAAAAAGACGCCCTATGCATCCCCGTACACGGATGTATAAAAAAGTTACGGCTGTCAGAATATGGCGATCTTTAGAAAAAAATTTTTTTAACACAGTTTTGGATTTTTTTTAAGGGGTCAAAATGTAAATAAAACCATAGATATTTGGTATCCCTGGAATCGTAACGAAATCCTATTAATATTATAAATGTGAAAGTTTGTGAGTTTGGATGTTTGTGGGTTTGTGTGTTTGGATGTTTGGATGTTTGTTCCTCAATCACGCAAAACCCGCTCCACCGATTTGGCTGAAATTTTCCACAAACATAGTCACTACACCCGATTGCGCAATAGGCTACTTTTCATCACAATAGCGCACATACGTTTGTGCCAGGACCCCTACAAAACCCAAACTCACACCACCATCTGTGCAATCTCACACACTTTGGACCATAGCAAGCCACAAAATTCATATTGCCCTCTACAGCCTCGCCCCTAACCCCACACAATCTCATATACATATACTTTACCACTTTGCCCCTCACCTTAACGATACTCCAGGAGGCTCTCTTTAACGCTCCGGAGCAGCCATGTTTGCCGACCCCCACCGCTCTGACAATCCGCGACACCGCCCACCCATGTGAATACCCTTAGGAAGTCTAATAAATGCAAAAAAAAAAGTTTAAAAAAAAGTAAAAAACATATAAAAACAAATAAAAAGGATTAAAAATTCAAATCCCCCCCTTTCCCTAGAACACATATAAAAGTAGTTAAAAACTATGAAACACATACATGTTAGGTATCTCCACGTCCGAAATCGCCCGCTCTACAAAGCTATACAAATATTTTTCCTGTTCGGTAAACGCCGTAGCGGGAAAAATGGTCAAAAGTGCCAAACCGCCATTTTTTCACTGTTTTGATTCTGATAAAAATTTGAATAAAAACTAATCAAAGCAATAACATTTCCAGAAAATGGTAGAACTACAAAGTACACCCGACCCCGCAAAAAAAAGACGCCCTATACATCCCCGTACACGGACGTATAAAAAAGTTACGGCTGTCGGTATATGACGACTTTTCAAAAAAAAATGTTTTAACACAGTTTTGGATTTTTTTAAGGGGTCAAAATGTAACTAAAACCATATAAATTTGGTATCCCTGGAACCGTACCGAAACACAGAATACAGGGGACAGGTCATTTTGGTTGCACAGTGAACGCCGTAAAACCAAAGCCCCTAAGAAAGTCGCAGAAATGCATTTTTTTGTCAAATCCACCCCATTCTGAATTTTTTCCTTGCTTCCCAGTACATTATATAGAATAATTAATGGCGGCATCATGAAGAAAAATTTCTCCCAAGAAAAATTAAGACCTCATATGACTCTGGGAGTGGAGAAATAAAAAAGTTATGGGGTTTAGAAGCAGGGGAGTCAAAAACGAAAAACCAAAATCAAAAAATGCCATTGGCGGGAAAGGGTTAACTTCAAATACTTCCGTCCCAAAGTCACTGTGTAAAGTTTCTCACAACACCGGATATATAGCAGCTCAAATACAAAGTAACTTCAACACAAAAGTCTCACGGATTCTCTGAATTACAGCAAAAACAAGACACAAAGTTACATTTCATATCCCATACCTTATACACAGTACGAAAACCTTACCCCCGCCTGTATATACCCACTTCTACAATCACCGCAGATGAAGTCGCGGGTACCAGCTAGTACAGAATACAGGGGACATATCATTTTGGCTGCACAGTGAATACCATAAAACCAAAGCCCGTAAGAAAGTCACAGAAATGCATTTTTTCTTCAAATCCACCCCCATACAGAATAATTAATGGTGGCATCACGAAGAAAAATTTGTCCCGCAAAAATTAAGACCTCATATGGCTCTGGGAGCGGAGAAATAAAAAGTTATGGGGTTTAGAAGGAGGGGAGTCAAAAACGAAAATCAAAAAATGCCATCGGTGGGAAAGGGTTAAAGAGGACCTTTCATGGTCCGGGGCACAGGCAGTTCTAGCTACTGCTGGAAAGCCAATAGTGCGCTGAATTCGGCGCATTGTCGGCTTTCCCGTTCTGTGCCCCGGGTAAAGAGCTATCGGTCCAGGGTACGTCCTTCAAAGGAACGCCCCCTCCCTCTGCTCACAGTACTCGTCCATAGACGAGTATTATCAGGAGGGGAGGGGGCATTCCTCCCTGCTCACACTGTACAGCGCGATAGGCGCTGCTGTTTTGAATAACGTACCTGACTGACTGTCAGAAACGCCCTTCTGACTGTAAAGAGTTACGGTACCGGGACCAATAGCTCTTTACCCGGGGCACAGATCAGGAAAGCCAACAGTGCGCTGAATTCAGCGCACTGTCAGCTTTCCAGCAGTATATAGAACTGCCTGTGCCCCAAACCATGAAAGGTCCTCTTTAGAAACTCATTAAAAGCTTATGATTGTAGTTCACCCTCATCAGGACTCATATAAGAAAATTTAAATATTATATATACATTTGTAAAAAAAAAAAAAAGATAGTGAAAGTTTTTTTGTCCCTCTCTACACCCATCAAAATAAAAGGCAGATAATGATATACTGTATATGTACCACAAAATAATTAATAATATCACTTGTCCCACAAATACAAGGCCGATATGGCTACATCAATGGTGAAAGCAAATACAAATGTGTGGCTCTTGGATTTTGGCGACATCAAAAAAATTTTTTTATTTGAAATGTGCTCTTATGTTGCAAAGCAGTGAGATAAAAAATAACTTATACATATTTATTAATATAATTAATGTAAATGTTCGGATCCATTGAATGAAAAATAGTTAATAAAAGATGGTCATTTAGTAATATGTATAATATGCTACAATAAACAAGCCCTCATACAGCAATGTCTATAGAGAGGTAAATAGACCTTGATGCTAAAACATTAGTTTGGTGCCTAAAGGGTTAAGTCTTCAGCTGCATTTGTCACCATGGCAACTACAGCTAGTGACATCCAATAGGATTGCAGGATAGGAATTTGAAAAAAAAAAATCAGTTGGCTGTGGTCAGTTAGTAGACAGTGAGAAGGACATCCAGGTGCTAGAGCAGTGCAGAGGTGATGACTTTGTGGTAAGTGACCGGGATCTAATTCTAATACCGAAAATCTTAAGATATGACCGATCATTGCACAGACTTTATTACAGATAACAGCGAGGGGGTGGCTGTTAATAAATGACCAGTATTAGCCTCTGTTCTCATGAGCTTCTCTCTAAGCTGCCATATACTTGCAAGGGGCCGTTCACATCACCGTTGCTAATGTTTGTTGCTATTACCTGTCATTATTACTAGCTAACTTACATGGTTTTATCTTTGTTTCCATATAGGATGAACTGCATGAATGTGTCAGAGATAACCAGGTACCATGAATGTAAATGTCAGTGTGAAGGGTGACCACAAGTGTGGTAAGTATGTCTATACATAGTATGTGTAAGGGGTACAGGAGAAAGATAAAAGGTGCAGGGGGTAGAGGAGGCAGTAGAGAAGTGAGAGGTGTGGAGGAGTAGAGGAGACAGTAGAGAGGTGAGAGGCAGAAAGGGTAGAAACAAAATGCATTGAAGGAGCAAGGCACAAAGGAGTAGGGAAGAGAGGAAAACAGTGAGCGGAGAGGCTGGCAGAAGAGTTGTGGAGGGTAAAGGAGAAAGGCACAGAAGTGTAGAGAGGAGAAGCTTGAAGAGAGAGAGGTAAGAGGCATGGGGAGACAGAGGAGACAGGTGCCAGGCACTGAGGGTTAGAGGAGAGAGGTACAAGGTGTGAAGGGGAGGAGAGAGGTTTAGAGGAGAGAGGCACAAGCGTAAGAAAAAAATAGGAAGGTATAGGAAGAGAACACAGATTGGCGAAGAGTGCTAGCAATAGAGGAGAGAGGCACAAAGCTCAAAGGCATAGAGGAAAGAGTTACAAAGCTTGAAAGAGTAGAGGAGACAGGTGCAAGGAGTAGATGGGTAGAGGAGAGAGGTGTAAGATAATGATAACATAAGGTAAAGTATACAAGCATGGGACGTGGAGTGGTAGAAGAGAGGCCAAGGTACAGAAACTTAGAGAAGAGAAGCAAAACTAACAAAGGTGTAGAGAAGTGAGTAGCAAGGTGCATAAGATTTGAAGAAAATTAAAGGAGCGAGGTGCGAGCAATAATGGGATAGAGTAGAGAGGAAAAAGGAATGCAAGGTTATAGGACAAAGATAAGGGGCATGAATGGATAAACGGGACAGGCTGGAGGCATGGAGGGGTAGAAAGAAATAGCTATGGAGTGCTAGAGTAGTGGAGAAAAGAAGAATGATATGTGGAGGGGTAGATTAGACAGGCAAGAGTCTCAGGAGCAGAGGACAGAGGTGCGGAGGGGGAGAGAAAAGAGGTCTAGAGTGGAGAGAGACATGGATGGATAAAACAGAGAGACCTGAGGTGGGAGGAATAGAGGAGAGAGGCTTAAGGTGCGATGGAATAGAGGAGATTGGAGAGAAGTGGAGGGCTAGAGGATAGAGGCAACAAGTGCAAAGTGGTATAATAGAGAGGTGAATAGCATGGAGGGGTTGGAGAAGATTACATTACCCCTTTAATACTTCATACTAAAAAACATGTAGCAATCTATGTAAATAGTGTATATATATATATATATATATATATATATATATATATATATATATCTATATATATATATATATATATGTATACAATACATATATGTATGTATATATATGTGTTTGTGCTAATTGTTTATGTAGATATAAAGTGTAAGTATAAGAGGTGAGAGGTGTAGAGGAAAGAGAAGAAAGGTGCGAGGAAAGGAGGGAGAGAGGCACAAGATGTGGAGGAGCAGAACACAGAGGCATGAGGTGTGGAGGAGTAGAGGAGAGAGGTGCCAGGCCCAGAGGGTAAAGAAGAGATGCGTGAGATACAGAACGGTAGAGGAGAGAGGCAAAAAGCAGGAAAGGGTAAATAAGAGAGGCAAGACATACGGAGTTGAAGAGGACAGAAGTGACAGACTTGGAAAGGGTGAGGTTCAGAGGCATAAAGAAGAGAGGCACAGAACATGGAGGGTACAATCGCAAGGCACGGAAAATTAAAGAAGCAAGGTGCGATCAGTGGAGGGATAGAGTAGAGAGGAACAAAGAATGCAAGATTATAGCACAAAGGTAAGGTGCATGAATGGGTAAATGGGAAAGGCTAGGGGCATGGAGGGGTAGAAGATAGAGGTATGGAGTGGCAGAGTATTAGAGGAGAGAAGAATGAGGTGTGGAGGGGTAGAGGAAAGAGGCAAGAGTCTCTGAGGAGCTGAGGAGAGAGGTGCGGGGGGGGGGGAGAGAGATAAGAGGTCTAGAGTGGAGAGAGGCATGGATGGATAAAAGAGAGAAGCCTGAGGTGGGAGTAGCAGAGGAATAGAGGAGAGGGGCCTGAGGTACGATCGAATAGAGGACATTGGAGAGATGTGGAGGGGTAGAGGAAAGAGGCAACAAGTGCAAACTGGTATAATAGAGAGGTGAATAGAATGGAGGGGTGGAGAAGATAAGAATGACATAACCCCTCTAATACTTCATACTATGAAACATAATAATAATACATTTTATTTATATAGCGCCAACATATTCTGCAGCGCTGTACAATTTATAAGGTTCAGATACAGACAGACATACATAACAAAGAACGTCATTTCACACAATGGGACTGAGGGCCCTGCTCAAAAGAGCTTACAATCTATGAGGTAGAGGGGGTGACACAAGAGGTAGCAGGGGCGGCATTGCTTATACAGTGTTCAGACAATTTTGTGCATTAGGAATTGTGATAGGCTAGTCTGAAAAGATGCGTCTTTAGTTTGCGTTTGAAACTGTAGAAGTTGGGAGTTAATCTTATTGTCCGGGGTAGAGCATTCCAGAGAAGTGGTGCAGCTCGGGAGAAGTCTTGTATACGAGCGTGGGAGGTTCTGATAATAGAGGATGTAAGTGTTAGATCATTGAGTGAGCGGAGAACACGGGTTGGGCGGTAGACAGAGATGAGGGAAGAAATGTAGGGAGGTGCGGCTTTATGGAGAGCCTTGTGGATGAGAGTAATAACTTTATATTTTATTCTATAATGAATAGGCAGCCAGTGTAGTGACTGGCACAGACCAGAGGCATCGCTGTAGCGTCTAACCTGATAGATGAGCCTGGCCGCTGCATTCAGAATAGATTGTAGAGGGGAGAGTTTAGTGAGGGGAAGACCGATTAGTAAGGAGTTACAGTAGTCAAGGCGAGAATGAATCAGAGAGACAGTAAGTGTCTTTAGTGTATCTCTGGTAAGGAAAGGGCGTATTCTGGAGATGTTTTTGAGGTGGAGGTGACATGAACGTGCGAGTGATTCAATATGAGGGGTGAAGGAAAGGTCTGAGTCAAATATGACCCCGAGGCAGCGGGCATGCTGCCTAGGAGTTATAGTAAGGCCTGAGACTGCAATGGATATATCAGGGACAGATCTGTTAGATGGTGGAAACAGTAGTAGTTCAGTCTTAGAGAGATTTAGTTTCAGATAGAGCGAGGACATATTAGAGACAGCAGAGAGACAGTCACTGGTGTTCTGTATGAGTGCAGGGGTGATGTCACGGGAAGATGTGTATAATTGGGTGTCATGTAGAAATCTATGTAAATAGTGTATATATGTATATAAAAAATATAGGTGTTTGTGCTAATTATATATGTAGTCATGTCAAGTGTAAGTATAAGAGGTCAGAGGTGTAAAGGAAAGAGAAGAAAGGTGCAAGGTACGAAGGGAGAGAGGCACAAGGTATGGTGGGGTAGAGGAGAGAGGTGTCAGGCCCAGAGGGCAAAGAAAAGATGCGAGAGGTACAGTACGGTAGAGGAGAGAGGAAAAAAGCATCTAAGGGTAAATAAGAGAGGCAAGACATGCGGAGGTGAAGAGGAGAGAGGACATAGCTGACAGATTTGGAAAGGGAGAGATTCAGAGGCGTAAAGAAGAGAGGCACAAAAGCATAGAGGAGATAGGCACAGAAAATGGAGGGGTAGAGGATAGAATCGTAATATATATATATATATATATATATATATATATATATATATATATATATAGGTGTTTGTGCTAATTATGTATGTAGCCATGTCAAGTGTAAGTATAAGATGAGAGGATGAGAGGTGTAGAGGAAAGAGATGAAAGGTGCAAGGTACGGTGGGAGAGAGGCACAAGGTGTGGAGGAGTACAAAACAAAGGTATGAGGTGTGGAGGGGTAGAGGAGAGAGGTGCCAGGCCCAGAGGGCAAAGGAAAGATGCGAGAGGTACAGTACGGTAGAGGAAAGAGATGAAAGGTGCAAGGTACGGGGGGAGAGAGGCACAAGGTGTGGAGGAGTACAAAACAGAGGCATGAGGTGTGGAGGGGTAGAGGAGAGAGGTGCCAGGCCCAGAGGGCAAAGGAGAGATGCGAGAGGCACAGTACGGTAGAGGAGAGAGGCAAAAAGAATCTAAGGGTAAATAAGAGAGGCAAGACATGCAGAGGTGAAGAAGAGACAGGACAGAGGTGACAGATTTGGAAAGGGAGAGATTCAGAGGCATAAAGAAGAGAGGCACAAAAGCATAGGGGAGATAGGCACAGAACATGGAGGGGTAGAGGATAGAATCGTAAGGCATGGAAAATTAAAGAAGCGAAGTGCGAGCAGTGGAGGGATAGAGTAGAGAGGAACAAGGAATGCAAGGTTATAGGCAAAGGTAAGGGGCATGAATGGGTAAATGGGAGAGGCTTGAGGCATGGAGGGGTAGAAAGAAAGAGGTTTGGAGTGTTTGATTAGTAGAGGAGAGAAGAGTGATGTGTGGAGGGGAAATGTAGAGAGGCAAGAGTCGCAGAGGAGAGAGGTGCAGAGGGGGAGAAATAAGAAGTCTAGAGTGGAGAGAGGCATGAATAGATAAAAGAGAGAGGTCAGAGGTGGGAGTGGCAGAAGATTAGAGGAGAGAGGCTTGAGGTACAATCGAATAGAGGAGATTGGAGAGATGTGGAGGGGTAGAGGATAGAGGCAACAAATGCAAACTGTTATAGTAGAGAAGTGAATAGCATGGAGGGGTGGAGAAGAGAAGAATGACATTTATGTATGTAGTCATGTCAAGTGTAAGTATAAGAGATGAGAGGTGTAGAGGAAAGAGATGAAAGTTGCAAGGTACGGAGGGAGAGAGGCACAAGGAGTGGAGGAGTAGAGGACAGAGGCATGAGGTGCGGAGGGGTATAGGAAAGAGGTGCCTGTGTCAGAGGGTAATGGAGAGATGCGTGAGGTATAGTACGGTAGAGGTGTAGAGGAAAGAGATGAAAGGTGCAAGGTACAGAGGGAGAGAGGCACAAGGTGTGGAGGAGTATAGGACAGAGGCATGAGGTGCGGAGGGGTATAGGAAAGAGGTGCCTGTCTCAGAGGGTAATGGAGAGATGCGTGAGGTATAGTACGGTAGAGGAGAGAGGCAAAAAGCATGAAGTAGAAGTGACAGACTTGGAAAGGGCGAGATTCACAGAAATAAAGAAGAGAGGCAGAAAAGCATAGAGGAGAGAAGCATAGAACATGGAGCGGTAAAGGAAAGAATCGCAAGGCACAGAAAATTTAAGGAGCGAGGTGCGAGCAGTGGGGAGATAAAATAGAGAGGAACAAGGAATGCAAGGTTATAGGACAAAGGTAAGGGGCATGAATGGGTAAATGGGAGAAGCTTGAGGCATGGAGGGATAGAGGAGAGAGGTATGGAGTGTTAGAGTAGTAGAGGAGAGAAGAATGATGTGTGGAGGGGAAAATGAGAGAGGCAAGAGTCTCCGAGGAGAGAGGTGCGGAGGGAGAAATAAGAGGTGTAGAGTGGAGAGAGGCATGGATGGATAAAAGAGAGAGGCCTGAGGTGGGAGGAGCAGAGGAATAGAGGACAGAGGCCTGAAGTAGAGAAGAGAAGAATGACATAACCCCTTTAATACTTCATACTATTAAACATGTAGAAATATATGTAAATAGTGTATATATGTATATAAACATATAGGTGTTTGTGCTAATTATACATGTAGTCATGTCAAGTTTAAGTATAAGAGGTGAGAGGTGTAGAGGAAAGAGATGAAAGGTGCAAGGTACGAAGGGAGAGAGGCACAAGGTATGGAGGAGTAGAGGATAAAGGCATGAGCTGCGGAGAGGTAGAGGAGAGAGGTGCCAGGCCCAGAGGATAAAGGAGAGATGCGAGAGGTACAGTACGGTAAAGGAGAGAGGCGAAAAGCATGGAAGGGTAAATAAGAGAGGCAAGACATGCGGAGGTGAAGAGGAAAGAGGACAGAGGTGACAGACTTCAAAAGGGAGAGGTTCAGAGGCATAAAGTAGAGAGGCACAAAAGCATAGAGGAGAATGCCACAGAACATGGAGGGGTAGAGGATAGAATCTCAAGGCATGGAAAATTAAAGGAGTGGGGGTGCCAACAGTGGAGGGATAGAGTAGAGAGGAACAAGGAATGCAAGCTTATAGGACAAAGGTGCATAGTGGTATAGTAGAGAGGTGAATAGAATGGATTGATGGAGAAGATAAGAATGATATAACCCCTCTAATACTTCATACTATGAAACATGTAGCAATCTATGTAAATAGTGTAAATATGTATATATAAATATAGGTGTTTGTGCTAATTATATATGTAGTCATGTCAAGTGTAAGTATAAGAGGTCAGAGGTGTAGAGGAAAGAGATGAAAGGTGCAAGGTACGGTGGGAGAGAGGCACAAGGTGTGGAGGAGTACAAAACAAAGGTATGAGATGTGGAGGGGTAGAGGAGAGAGGTGCCAGGCCCAGAGGGCAAAGGAAAGATGCGAGAGGTACAGTATGGTAGAGGAGAGAGGCAAAAAGCATGTAAGGGTACATACGAGAGGCAAGACATGCGGAGGTGAAGAGGAGAGAGGGCAGAGGTGACAGATTTGGAAAGGGAGAGATTCAGAGGCATAAAGAAGAGAGGCACAAAAGCATAGAGGAGATAGGCACAGAACATAGAGGGGTAGAGGATAGAATCGTAATATATATATATATATATATATATATATATATATATATATATATGTGTTTGTGCTAATTATGTATGTAGCCATGTCAAGTGTAAGTATAAGAGATGAGAGGTGTAGAGGAAAGAGATGAAAGGTGCAAGGTACGGAGGGAGAGAGGCACAAGGTGTGGAGCAGTAGAGGAGAGAGGTACCTGTCTCAGAGGGTAATGGAGAGATGCATGAGGTATAGTATAGTACAGTAGAGGAGAGAGGCAAAAAGCATGAAGTAGAAGTGACAGACTTGGAAAGGGCGAGATTCACAGAAATAAAGAAGAGAGGCAGAAAAACATAGAGGAGAGAAGCATAGAACATGAAGCGGTAAAGAATAGAATCGCAAGGCATGGAAAATTAAAGGAGCGAGGTGCAAGCAGTGGGGAGATAAAATAGAGAGGAACAAGGAATGCAAGGTTATAGGACAAAGGTAAGGGGCATGAATGGGTAAATGGGAGAAGCTTGAGGCATCGAGGGGTAGAGGAGAGAGGTATAGAGCAGTGGTGCCCAATACGTCAATCGCGATCTACCGGTCGATCGCAATGGACGTATGGGTCGATCGCGGGATGCAGCCAGGGATCCCCGGTGTCTGCTTGTTCACAGTGCAGGCTGAGAGTCGACTCTCAGCCTGCGCTGTGAACAGGCATTTCCGACACTTGCAGGCCGCTCTTAGGGATGGAGAGGGCCGGGGTGCTGCTTGTTCACAGCGCAGGCTGAGAGTCATCTACGGACACTAGCAAGCGGGGCTGCCGCAGCCCCAGCCTGACAGTGTCCAGAGATAACTGTCAGCCTGCGCTGTGAGCAAGCAGACAGCAGGGATCCCTGGGCGGCCACAGAACTCCTCTGTCTCCTGCTCTCGCGCTCCACAATGCCCCGCCCATATGCCCGGACCCACCCACAGACACGCCGGTCCCGCCCACATGCCCGCCCGGCTCCGTCCACAGGCCCGCTCCGGCCCCGCCCACAAGAAGTGGGTAGATCTTTCAGCTTGGTCATATAATACAGTAGCTCACTTGCTGACAAAGTGTGAGCACTCCTGGTATAGAGTGTTAGTGTAGTAGAGGAGAGAAGAATGATGTGTGGAGGGGAAAATGAGAGAGGCAAGAGTTGCAGAGGAGAGAGGTGCTGAGGGAGAGATAAGAGTTCTAGAGTGAAGAGAGGCATGTATGGATAAAAGAGAGAGGCCTGAGGTGGGAGGAGCAGAGGAATAGAGGAGAGAGGCCTGAAGTACAATGGAATAGAGGAGATTGTAGAGATGAGGAGGGGTAATGGATAGAGGCAACAAGTGCAAAGTAGTATAGTAGAGAGGTGAATAGCTTGGAAAGGGAGAGAGTGACATAACCCCTTTAATACTTCATACTATTAAACATGTAGAAATCTATGTAAATAGTATATATATGTATATAAACATATAGGTGTTTGTGCTAATTATATATGTAGTCATGTCAATTTTAAGTATAAGAGGTGAGAGGTGTAGAGGAAAGAGATGAAAGGTGCAAGGTACGAAGGGAGAGAGGCACAAGGTATGGAGGAGTAGAGGACAGAGGCATGAGGTGTGGAGGGGTAGAGGAGCGAGATGAAAGGTGCAAGGTACGGTGGGAGAGAGGCACAAGGTATGGTGGAGTGGAGGACAGAGGCATGAGCTGCGGAGGGGTAGAGGAGATAGGTGCCAGGCCCACAGGGTAAAGGAGAGATGCGAGTGGTACAGTACGGTAGAGGAGAGAGGCAAAAAGCATCTAAGGGTAAATAAGAGAGGCAAGACATGCAGAGGTGAAGATGAGAGAGGACAGAGGTGACAGACTTCAAAAGGGAGAGGTTCAGAGGCATAAAGTAGAGAGGCACAAAAGCATAGAGGAGATAGGCACAGAACATGGAGGGGTAGAGGATAGAATCGCAAGGCATGAAAAATTAAAGGAGTGGGGTGCCAACAGTGGAGGGATAGAGTAGAGAGGAACAAGGAATGCAAGCTTATAGGACAAAGGTAAGGAGCATGAATGGGTAAATGGGAAAGGCTTGAGGCATGGAGGGGTAGAGGAGAGAGACAAGTGCATAGTGGTATAGTAGAGAGGTGAATAGCATGGATTGATGGAGAAGATAAGAATGACATAACCCCTTTATTCAACATACTTTTATACAATATACTATAAATAGTATATACATAGGTGTTTGTTCTAATTATATATGTATACATGTCTAGATGTAGTTCAAGTTACCGTATGTAATTTATATCTGTTATTGTCCACTTATGTAATAGCGTAATAGAGCTGTATTTATAGTAATTTTCAGGTGTCTGTACGGTATATATACATATATACATATACTCAATGGGGAAGTGGTAGATATATATATATATATATATATATATATATATATATATATATATATATATATATATATACACTCTCTATTCCAATTAGAGAAACTTGTGCAAGTACAAGGGAGTGTTAGTCAAACCATGGAGGTAACATACACAGACATACAGTAAAGATGTGTTATGTAAGTGGACAGCAGTTACGGACTATTAAACGTGACACTATACAATGGGTACATAAGTTTTTTTGGTTTTTTTATTATAAATTAAGAATATGTAAAGTGTATACTGTATGTATATATTTTTATAATTCGCTAAATATATATCTTTGAGTCGTGCCATTTACCTAATAAGTATCTATATAAATGAAGTATAAGTTGTCTACTGTGTGTCTTTAAATATATTGTATTGTATTTCAATAAATACAATATTATATATGTTATAGTTACTTACTATTATTAGTATATTATAGTATATTACTATGTTTTAGTTATAGTGATGTCATAGCAAAAATTTTGCATGACATGTTTGAGCCCATTGACCACTTTGTGGCCTTATTATGATGGGTCCCTACACTAACACTTTACATGTAAGACAGGAAATTACATTCTTATAGACTCACTGTTACAGAGTAACGTGATCTCTGGGGTCTTATCTATGGGTAGTGGGGTACAGCATCTATGAAACAAAGTCTTAGTGTAGGGACCCATCTGAATGAGGTCGCCTTGACGTGGCAGATGGGCTCGCACATTTTGTAAAACTGTGCGCTAAGAACCTCACAATTATATCTGTAGTCGGCGATACATATAGTTCATGCACTTTATTATTTAAAACTCTACACAAGACGTATCAGCTCACTAAGCTAGGATCTAGTCTGTGTGCCTAGAGCTGGATCTAGTCTATGTGTCTACAGCTAGGTCTAGTCTATGTGTCTAGAGCTGGACCTAGTCTATGTGTCTACAGGTAGGTCTAGACTATGTGTCTAGAGCTTTTTTCCCTTTCAATAGTCTTTTTTCTCATCCTAATGGAGATGTATGTTGAAATTTTGATGTGTATATAGCCCTTCCATGCAGAGATTTGTATGAGTACCTACAGTATATTCTAAAACATGCTGTTTGATAGAGACTGGTGGCTTTTTCATTTTAAGTACCTGTTAGGCAGTGTTAGGGAACCCTGGAACAGGGACACAAGAGACAGTGAGCCCTAAGCTTATGCCCCCTACTGTCCCTTCCTATTGCCAGGCCCTATCCTACGTAATAGGCAGCAACCACGAAGACAGTCCCTCCCTGAGTATGTGACACACAAAACGCAGACAAGACGAACAACAACAATGGGAAGTCAACTTAGCCAAGGGTCAGTAACAGTCGGGCAATACAGTATCAAATCGGAGTCCAAAAAGAGAAGTCAGTGAGGGAAGCCAAAGGTCAAGTATAATAGAGTAATCAAAACAGAGACAGTAAGAGCAGGTATGCGCACGGCAATAGCAAGCGCTGGTGTGACTGGGAGCCAAGGCTAAATAGGGAGGAAGAACCCGCCCATGGAGTTGACAGGAAGGCCGGCCGTCAATCACAGGGCAAGATCAGATTAACCATTAGAGGATCAGAGCAAACTGAAGGTGAAGGAGATGGGTGTGGTGGAAAATCAATTACCAAAGAAAAGTGTTCAGACAGTGCAAAGAGAAACCAACTGAATAAATTACAACCGAATACATCTCCTGCACCGCAGCGTGCGGCCAGATGATGACGCCAACGCCCGGATGGGCAAAGATGTTACAGTACCCTTCTAGAATTTATGCAGAAGAAAAGTACCAATATTCTGTAGCTTATAGTAGTGATTTTTCCTGTATTGTCTGACAAGCTTTCAGTCAGCTCATTCAGTTCTCATTAGAACAAATAGTAACAACCAAGCTGCACATTATAAGATAAGATAATCCTTTAATAGTCCCACATTGGGGAAATTTCAGCATGTTACAGCAGCATAGTAATACAGGTACAGGATAATACACAGTAATATAATACAGAAGTAGGCACACATATGCTGAGAAGAGAAGATATACTAGGAGTCCATAGCAGCTAAGGAAAAACAGAAGAGAAAGAAGGAAGACTTCATGGTCATAATCATTAGTTCTCTGTGTGGAGTGATCTTCACTTGGTTTGATGTAGATTATACAGCCTGGTCGTGGTTGGAAGGAAGGACCTGCGATAGCACTCCTTCTCACACTTGGGGTGAAGCAGACGGTCACTTACAGTGCTGCCAAGTCCCATCAAGGTCCCATATATGGGGTGGGATTTGTTCTCCCGCATGGAGGTCACCACAGACAGTATCCTTCTGTCACCCACCACCTGTACTGGGTCCAAGGGGCTCCCCAGGACAGAGCTGGCCCTCCTAATCAGCCTGTCAAGTCTATTTCTGTCCCTGGTTGATATACTGCTCCCCCAGCAGGCCACACCGAAAAAGATGGCTGAAGCAACCACAGAGTTGAAGAAGGCCCTAAGAAGTGTCCCCTGGACTCTGAAGGCCCTCAGCCTCCTGAGCAGGTAGAGTCTGCTGTGGCCCTTTCTGTGCAGCGCTTCCAGGTGATCAGCCCAGTCTAGTTTATTATTGAGGATCACGCCCAGATACTTATAGGTCCTGACTATCTCAATGCATATTCCTAGGATCTCCGCCGGGGTCAGAGCACCTCTCCGTTTACTAAAGTCCACCACCATCTCCTTGGTCTTCCCAGCATTTATCCTGAGCTGGTTCTGCGGGTACCATTCAACAAAATCCCGGTTTAAGTCTCTGTATTCCCTATCGTCGCTATCAGTGATAAGGCCTACTATAGCAGAGTCATCGGAGTACTTCTGTAAGTAACAGCTGGATGATTTGTGCCTAAAGTCAGTAGTGTACAGTGTGAAGAGAAATGGAGCAAGAACTGTACCTTGTGGTGCCTCCGTACTACAGATCACAGTGTCAGACACACAGTCCTGGGCTCTCACATACTGAGGGTGGTTTGTCAGGTAGTCTAGGATCCAGTTGGACAGGTGATGGTCCACACCACCAAGGTTCAGCTTTTCCCTGAGTAGCCCTGGCTGAATGGTGTTGAACGCACTGGAGAAGTCAAAGAACATTATTCTCACAGTGTTCCCGGGTTTCCCTAGGTGAGAAAGAGCTCTATGAAGAAGGTGGATGATGGCGTCATCTACCCCAATGCCCGGCCGATAGGCAAACTGGAGGGGGTTCAGAGCGGAGCTCATTATGGGGCGTAGGTCTGTCAGGACCAGTCTCTCTAGGACCTTCATCAGGTGGGATGTCAGTGCTACAGGTCGGTAGTCATTGTAGCCCATCAGGTTGGGTTTCTTTGGGACTGGTACCACGCAAGATGTTTTCCACAGTCGAGGTACCACTCCCAGCTTTAGACTCATATTGTACATGTGCGTAATAATGCCACCTAGCTGGTCACTGCACAACTTAAGAACTCGTGCGCTTATACCATCAGGTCCTCCAGCTTTGTCTGCTTTAATCTTCTTGGTTAAATCTTCTACACACCTGAGACTTCTGTAGGATCAGATAGTCAGATTGCAGTTGACTGCTGGTTGGTGGGGGTTGGGTCTTGGTGTGTGAGGAGAGGGGGGTTGTCTGACATGCTGGTGAAGAGAGTGTTGGCTTGGAGTCGAATCTATTGAAGAATAGATTAAACTCGTTAAGCCACTTCCTGTCCCCTCTTATCTGATGACCTGCCTTTTGTTTGTGCCCAGATATAGCCTTAAGGCTATCCCACACCTCCGAGATTCTACCCTCCCCCATCTGTAGTTCCATCTTCCTCCTGTAGTTGGCTTTCCCTTCTCTGATCAATTGTCTTAGCTGTTTCTGCACTGCCCCCAGGCTATTTTTGTCCCCAGACCTAAACATTCTCTTTTTTTTTTCTTGAGAAGAGTTTTAATTTCAGAGTTGATCCATGGTTTGTTATTGGAGAAACACCTCACCTTTCTAGTTGGTACCATGCTGTCCATGCAGAAATTAATGTAGTCTGTTATGCAGTGTGTGAGTCCCTCAATGTCCTCTGGAAATGAGTCTTGAAACACTTCCCATAATGTTATATTAAAACAGTCCCTTAGAGACTCGTCACTTCCCTCTGACCAAATTTTCACTGTACGGGTAACCGCCGGTTTTCTGCGCACCAGTGGAATGTATGTGGGTCACAGAAGTACCAGGTTGTGATCTGATCTGCCTAGGGGTGGTAGGGCAGATGAGTTATATGCATCCCTTACATTGGCAAAGAGCAAATCCAGTGTTTTGTTGTCTCTTGTATGGCAGGTTATGTACTGAGTAAGGCCTGGTAGAGTGGATGCTGGAGAGACATGGTTGAAATCTCCCGACACTAGGAGCAGGGCATGGGTGTGAGATGATTGCAGCTCCCTCACAGCAGCATGGAGGACTTCACAGGCAGCATCAGTTTTTGCAGAGGGGGGGGACATAGGCAGCTAGTACGATAACATGTGATAGTTCCCTTGGCAGATAATAAGGTCTCATGCTCACGGCTAGTACTTCAATGTCTTTTCCACACAATTGTTTCTTAACTACAATATGTCCTGGATTACACCATTTCTCACTCACAAATATACAGTCTGTTCTTAAGAAATTACTCTATATTTTATAGATATCAGAACAAATGAGGGTGACCTCCACTTAGAAGACCCTGGGTCCAATAAAGGTGGTGTCTCTTCTTTCTGTCTGGGTGGCCTCCTGGTCCTAGTGACCATATTGCTGCAAAAAACTGTAACATTATTAGTCCCATAGAGGTGAGGTCTCTTTTTGGGCAGTCTCCTGGTCCTCTGAAGATGTCAAGATTAATAGAGAAATATGTTGGGTGGACAAAGTTATTGTGTTTTTAATAGTCATAGTCATGCATAGAGGAGATTTTGGCATTCAGTACCTCCCTCTTGGACTCCTTTTTTATAAAGATTTTGCATTAGCCTATAATTTGGTGTTTACACAATTACTTGGGTCTATACAATACCATTGTATGCCTCAAAAAAAAAAAAAAAGTGGAATGAGCTGTTGAATTCAGCATATTCAGAAGTACTATCTATAGTGCTATGGTATATACTTAAAGGGATTTTCCTATGTCACTCTCTCAACAGCCTTGTCTGCCGTCTCATCTTCTCACTTCCACTTCCACAAACCATTAGGCAGGTTTGATGGACAGTATAAAATTAAGTACCTCAATAGATATAGACATTGCTTTTACCATGAAAGAGTATATTACTAGATATATATTAATGCTGATCAAATATGCACAGTAAGTTTATATTACATTATACAGTTTTGGAGAAAATTTAGATGCTGCTTAGACTGACAACGGACTTGCAGTAAGCTCAATGTTACCTTTATATTTACAGTTAGAGATAAACCCGGTGTCCGAGAATTTATCAGCAAACTGCAATTATCTGACTTGATTGTGAAGATTGCAGATCAGGAAATAACAACTTTGCAAACCCTGCAAACACAATCATGAGAACTTAGGCCCCCTTCTCCATCAGAGAGCATTGTGTCACATCATCGATCCTATAATAAAAGCGCCTCTGGAGTCACATCTCGCCTCGATCCAGTCACATCTCATCAACATGCCACAGTCACACCCATACTTAAGAAACCGTCCCTCGACCCATCCTCTCCAGCCAAATATCGTCCCATCTCTCTGCTCCCGTACGCCTCAAAACTCTGAACCAGACCCAGTTACGCCACTCAAACTGCCCTAACAAAAGTCACTAATGACCTGCTAACCGCCAAAGCCAAGCACCATTACTCTGTCCTCCTCCTTAACCTCTCCTCTGCCTTTGACACAGTCAACAACTACTCCCTCCTGTTAGAAATTCTCCCATCCCTTGGTATCTCGGACCTGGCCCATTCATGGATCTCCTCATACCTCACCGACCACACATTCAGCGTCTCCCACTTGCACACCACCTCCTCACCACGCCCTCTCTCTGTAGGTGTTCTCGAAGGTTCCGTCCTAGGACCCCTCCTGTTCTCCATCTACACCCTTGGCCGGGGCCAACTCATAGAATCTCATGGTTTCCAGTACCATTGCTATGCTGATGACATCTAAATATACATCTCTGGACCAGACATTACCTCTCTGCTGGCCAGAGTTCCAGATTGTTTAACAGCTTTAGCCTCCTTCCTCTCCTCCCGCTTTCTCAAACTCAATATGGAGAAAATGGAGTTCATCATCTTTGCCCCATCCCGTATGGCCCCTCCAAGTGACCCATCTATCAAAGTCAACGGAACCACACTTACTCCTGTCACACGGGCCCGATGCCTTGGAGTAACACTGGACCCCAACCTATCCTTCAAGTCACACGTTCAAACCCTCAACACTTCCTGCCGCCTTCAACTCAAGAATATCCACCGAATCCGCTCCTTCATCACCTCTGAAACTACTAAAACGCTCATCCAGGCCCTCATAATCTCCCGCCTAGATTACTGCAACACCCTTCTCCATGGACTCCCAGCTAACACCCTCGCCCCCCTCCAGTCCACCTTAAACTGTGCTGCTCGCTTAATTCACCTTTCCCCCCGATCTTCATCAGCTGCTCCTTTCTGCCAGTCCCTCCACTGGCTACCCATAACCCAGCGAATTGAGTTCAAGCTACTAACATTAACATACAAAGCGATCCACAACCTGTCCCCTCCATATATCTCCAACCTAATCTCCCGCTACCTGCCCACACGTAACCTCAGATCCTCCAATGACCTTCTCCAAGATTTCCCCCGTGCATCTCCCATACTCTGGAACCACTTACCAAGACACATAAGACTGACTCCCACAATTATAGGCTTCAAGAAGGCCCTGAAGACTCACCTATTCAGGAAGGCCTCTACCCCACTGTGGCAGTCGGTCACTGTTAGTTTTATATCTACCTATATTATTTTATATCTATCTATATTTTGTGTACTGTATGTAACCCCCAAATGTAAAGCACCATGGAATTAATGGTGCTATATAAATAAACAATGATAATTAGATAAGGAGACAGAACACGCGGGCTTCATTGACAACAAATAAATATTTGCATGTAAACAATGGGAAGAATAATCTCACATAACAAGCAAATAAAACAGCTTTGTTACAGGGGCTCTATCAGCAAAATCATGCTGCTAGAGCCCCACATATGCGTGCATAGCCTTTAAAAAGGCTATTCAGGCACCGTAAAAGTTATATTAAACTACCCCCCCCAGTTTTAAAATAATAACTAGAGATGAGCGAACACTAAAATGTTCGAGGTTCGAAATTCGATTCGAACAGCCGCTCACTGTTCGAGTGTTCGAATGGGTTTCGAACCCCATTATAGTCTATGGGGAACATAAACTCGTTAAGGGGGAAACCCAAATTCGTGTCTGGAGGGTCACCAAGTCCACTATGACACCCCAGGAAATGATACCAACACCCTGGAATGACACTGGGACAGCAGGGGAAGCATGTCTGGGGGCATAAAAGTCACTTTATTTCATGGAAATCCCTGTCAGTTTGCGATTTTCGCAAGCTAACTTTTCCCCATAGAAATGCATTGGCCAGTGCTGATTGGCCAGAGTACGGAACTCGACCAATCAGCGCTGGCTCTGCTGGAGGAGGCGGAGTCTAAGATAGCTCCACACCAGTCTCCATTCAGGTCCGACCTTAGACTCCGCCTCCTCCGGCAGAGCCAGCGCTGATTGGCCGAAGGCTGGCCAATGCATTCCTATGCGAATGCAGACTTAGCAGTGCTGAGTCAGTTTTGCTCAACTACACATCTGATGCACACTCGGCACTGCTACATCAGATGTAGCAATCTGATGTAGCAGAGCCGAGGGTGCACTAGAACCCCTGTGCAAACTCAGTTCACGCTAATAGAATGCATTGGCCAGCGCTGATTGGCCAATGCATTCTATTAGCCCGATGAAGTAGAGCTGAATGTGTGTGCTAAGCACACACATTCAGCACTGCTTCATCAAGCCAATACAATGCATTAGCCAGTGCTGATTGGCCAGAGTACGGAATTCGGCCAATCAGCGCTGGCCAATGCATTCTATTAGCCCGATGAAGTAGAGCTGAATGTGTGTGCTAAGCACACACATTCAGCACTGCTTCATCAAGCCAATACAATGCATTGGCCAGTGCTGATTGGCCAGAGTACGGAACTCGACCAATCAGCGCTGGCTCTGCTGGAGGAGGCGGAGTCTAAGATAGCTCCACACCAGTCTCCATTCAGGTCCGACCTTAGACTCCGCCTCCTCCGGCAGAGCCAGCGCTGATTGGCCGAAGGCTGGCCAATGCATTCCTATGCGAATGCAGACTTAGCAGTGCTGAGTCAGTTTTGCTCAACTACACATCTGATGCACACTCGGCACTGCTACATCAGATGTAGCAATCTGATGTAGCAGAGCCGAGGGTGCACTAGAACCCCTGTGCAAACTCAGTTCACGCTAATAGAATGCATTGGCCAGCGCTGATTGGCCAATGCATTCTATTAGCCCGATGAAGTAGAGCTGAATGTGTGTGCAAAGCACACACATTCAGCACTGCTTCATCAAGCCAATACAATGCATTAGCCAGTGCTGATTGGCCAGAGTACGGAATTCGGCCAATCAGCGCTGGCCAATGCATTCTATTAGCCCGATGAAGTAGAGCTGAATGTGTGTGCTAAGCACACACATTCAGCACTGCTTCATCAAGCCAATACAATGCATTAGCCAGTGCTGATTGGCCAGAGTACGGAATTCGGCCAATCAGCGCTGGCTCTGCTGGAGGAGGCGGAGTCTAAGGTCGGACCTGAATGGAGACTGGTGTGGAGCGATCTTAGACTCCGCCTCCTCCAGCAGAGCCAGCGCTGATTGGCCGAATTCCGTACTCTGGCCAATCAGCACTGGCTAATGCATTGTATTGGCGTGATGAAGCAGTGCTGAATGTGTGTGCTTAGCACACACATTCAGCTCTACTTCATCGGGCTAATAGAATGCATTGGCCAGCGCTGATTGGCCGAATTCCGTACTCTGGCCAATCAGCGCTGGCCAATGCATTCTATTAGCTTGATGAAGCAGAGTGTGCACAAGGGTTCAAGCGCACCCTCGGCTCTGATGTAGCAGAGCCGAGGCTGCACAAGGGTTCAAGCGCACCCTCGGCTCTGATGTAGGAGAGCCGAGGGTGCACTTGAACCCTTGTGCACCCTCAGCTCTGCTACATCAGAGCCGAGGGTGCGCTTGAACCCTTGTGCACACTCTGCTTCATCAAGCTAATAGAATGCATTGGCCAGCGCTGATTGGCCAATGTATTCTATTAGCCTGATGAAGTAGAGCTGAATGTGTGTGCTAAGCACACACATTCAGCTCTACTTCATCGGGCTAATAGAATGCATTGGCCAGCGCTGATTGGCCAGAGTACGGAACTCGACCAATCAGCGCTGGCTCTGCTGGAGGAGGCGGAGTCTAAGATCGCTCCACACCAGTCTCCATTCAGGTCCGACCTTAGACTCCGCCTCCTCCAGCAGAGCCAGCGCTGATTGGCCGAATTCCGTACTCTGGCCAATCAGCACTGGCTAATGCATTGTATTGGCTTGATGAAGCAGTGCTGAATGTGTGTGCTTAGCACACACATTCAGCTCTACTTCATCGGGCTAATAGAATGCATTGGCCAATCAGCGCTGGCCAATGCATTCTATTAGCGTGAACTGAGTTTGCACAGGGGTTCTAGTGCACCCTCGGCTCTGCTACATCAGATTGCTACATCTGATGTAGCAGTGCCGAGTGTGCATCAGATGTGTAGTTGAGCAAAACTGACTCAGCACTGCTAAGTCTCTGCATTCGCATAGGAATGCATTGGCCAGCCTTCGGCCAATCAGCGCTGGCTCTGCTGGAGGAGGCGGAGTCTAAGGTCGGACCTGAATGGAGACTGGTGTGGAGCGATCTTAGACTCCGCCTCCTCCAGCAGAGCCAGCGCTGATTGGTCGAGTTCCGTACTCTGGCCAATCAGCGCTGGCCAATGCATTCTATTAGCCCGATGAAGTAGAGCTGAATGTGTGTGCTTAGCACACACATTCAGCTCTACTTCATCAGGCTAATAGAATACATTGGCCAATCAGCGCTGGCCAATGCATTCTATTAGCTTGATGAAGCAGAGTGTGCACAAGGGTTCAAGCGCACCCTCGGCTCTGATGTAGCAGAGCTGAGGGTGCACAAGGGTTCAAGTGCACCCTCGGCTCTCCTACATCAGAGCCGAGGGTGCGCTTGAACCCTTGTGCAGCCTCGGCTCTGCTACATCAGAGCCGAGGGTGCGCTTGAACCCTTGTGCACACTCTGCTTCATCAAGCTAATAGAATGCATTGGCCAGCACTGATTGGCCAGAGTACGGAATTCGGCCAATCAGCGCTGGCCAATGCATCCCTATGGGAAAAAGTTTATCTCACAAAAATCACAATTACACACCCGATAGAGCCCCAAAAAGTTATTTTTAATAACATTCCCCCCTAAATAAAGGTTATCCCTAGCTATCCCTGCCTGTACAGCTATCCCTGTCTCATAGTCACAAAGTTCACATTCTCATATGACCCGGATTTGAAATCCACTATTCGTCTAAAATGGAGGTCACCTGATTTCGGCAGCCAATGACTTTTTCCAATTTTTTTCAATGCCCCCAGTGTCGTAGTTCCTGTCCCACCTCCCCTGCGCTGTTATTGGTGCAAAAAAGGCGCCAGGGAAGGTGGGAGGGGAATCGAATTTTGGCGCACTTTACCACGTGGTGTTCGATTCGATTCGAACATGGCGAACACCCTGATATCCGATCGAACATGTGTTCGATAGAACACTGTTCGCTCATCTCTAATAATAACCTAAAAAAGAATGTGCTCTACTTACGGATCGTGCACGCTGGGCGGGTGTAGTGGCAGACCAGGACAGGTGGTCTGTCACACAGGGGATGAGGTCACATGTTGTAGGTGAATGGGGGAATAACAGAAGCCAACAAGCAGATGCAGGGTATCTCAGCATTCCCAAAGATGGGTGGGATGCCTTGTTTATTTATACTTTCTGACAGGGTGTAACAAGATATAACCACAAATACAATTGGTTAACATATATTTTCAAATGCTTTAGATGAGTTATGCAATTTTGTGTTCTTCACAGCTTATCCAATAACAACGATTACCTAGTAATTGTTAGTACGTAAATGGTTTATCTTATCTTAACATAAGGCTACTGAGCCAGCGTAGATCCACGAGTTAGCTAGTTTAACGAACAACAAGAGGCCCTTATGTATAGCAGAAATTAGAAACATATAGTCTTATTAATCCAGGATCTTGTAAAGAGTCTCATAAAGTAGGGAGAAACTGGGGGCTCCTTCATCATTTCCCTCCTCTTGTTTCAATTTCTGAGGGCACAAACGGATCTTCTTCTCGTGGTGGGAGTTCTTGCATCTTTGGCGTTTTTGTATTTCCCATCTAACTAGCTTTTTTCCTTCCTATCCAGAAATGACCCCTCAGACAGCCCATATATCACAGAGTATATGGATAGGCCGCATAGACTGTGGGATACACGTATCCATTACTGACTGCCTACTTTAGTGATCATTTCATCTAAGCATTCACACACTTTATTGCATCACACATTGTAAACACACAATCTCTATCTATTTGTCCATCTATCTAAATGATGACAACGCCAAAATTGCACCGGACTTGGCAGGGTGTCTCAATACTGTTATCCCTTCAAAGTGATACATTTTTGGGACCTTCTTCCAGAGATGAGGTCCTCCACGCCTCTCAAACAACTGGAGTGTCATCAGAAGAGAGGGTAGTCGAGCGAAGCTATCAGATGGTCATCTCTGGGCATAATTTTCTTTTACTGACTAAAAAGAGAAATACAAAGCATTAATAACTTCCAACCAATTAGGAGCAATAAAATCAAGCTTATCATAACCACTATGGGTTTAAGAAGGCATTATTTAAGCCACGTTCCTATTGAGTCCATCATGTGAATCCTCCACCCATGTTCAACACTCTTCACCTATGACAGCGCAGGTTCTGGCCATTCTTTTCT
This sequence comes from Leptodactylus fuscus, assembly GCF_031893055.1. NCBI lineage: Eukaryota > Metazoa > Chordata > Amphibia > Anura > Leptodactylidae > Leptodactylus > Leptodactylus fuscus. The sequence continues at coordinate 107,876,299 of NC_134266.1, read as the reverse complement.
GGAGGGCCACCTTCCTTACCTGGGCCACTTCCTCATTAAGAGCATTGATAGAACTTGTAGTCTCATTAACAATTCCATCCATGATGCTAGCATACTTATTCACTTTATTTGCAAATTCTATTCTCCATCCTGTCCAGGCTGGGAACCACATCCAAGCTTTATCTGTCTTTGTAAACAGTTCTCACTTTAATCTACACTCACCGGCCACTTTATTAGGTACACCTGTCCAACTGCTCGTTAACACTTAATTTCTAATCAGCCAATCACATGGCGGCAACTCAGTGCATTTAGGCATGTAGACATGGTCAAGACAATCTCCTGCAGTTCAAACCGAGCATCAGTATGGGGAAGAAAGGTGATTTGAGTGCCTTTGAACGTGGCATGGTTGTTGGTGCCAGAAGGGCTGGTCTGAGTATTTCAGAAACTGCTGATCTACTGGGATTTTCACGCACAACCATCTCTAGGGTTTACAGAGAATGGTCCGAAAAAGAAAAAACATCCAGTGAGCGGCAGTTCTGTGGGCGGAAATGCGTTGTTGATGCCAGAGGTCAGAGGAGAATGGCCAGACTGGTTCGAGCTGATAGAAAGGCAACAGTGACTCAAATAGCCACCCGTTACAACCAAGGTAGCCAGAAGAGCATCTCTGAACGCACAGTACGTCGAACTTTGAGGCAGATGGGCTACAGCAGCAGAAGACCACACCGGGTGCCACTCCTTTCAGCTAAGAACAGGAAACTGAGGCTACAATTTGCACAAGCTCATCGAAATTGGACAATTGAAGATTGGAAAAACATTGCCTGGTCTGATGAGTCTCGATTTCTGCTGCGACATTCGGATGGTAGGGTCAGAATTTGGCGTCAACAACATGAAAGCATGGATCCATCCTGCCTTGTATCAACGGTTCAGGCTGGTGGTGGTGGTGTCATGGTGTGGGGAATATTTTCTTGGCACTCTTTGGGCCCCTTAGTACCAATTGAGCATCGTTGCAACGCCAAAGCCCACCTGAGTATTGTTGCTGACCATGTCCATCCCTTTATGACCACAATGTACCCAACATCTGATGGCTACTTTCAGCAGGATAATGCGCCATGTCATAAAGCTGGAATCATCTCAGACTGGTTTCTTGAACATGACAATGAGTTCACTGTACTCCAATGGCCTCCACAGTCACCAGATCTCAATCCAATAGAGCATCTTTGGGATGTGGTGGAACGGGAGATTCGCATCATGGATGTGCAGCCGACAAATCTGCGGCAACTGTGTGATGCCATCATGTCAATATGGACCAAAATCTCTGAGGAATGCTTCCAGCACCTTGTTGAATCTATGCCACGAAGAATTGAGGCAGTTCTGAAGGCAAAAGGGGGTCCAACCCGTTACTAGCATGGTATACCTAATAAAGTGGCCGGTGAGTGTAATTCCATCACTATATGTTTCAACTGAACTAGTGAATGAGATGTTTGTGCGTGTTCTGATTGCAGGTACAACTCTCCCTATAAAGCTAATTCCCCCAAGTTCCCATAGGGAGCCATGAATAAGCCTTGTTACCACAAATGTAATAAAGTCCTTGCTTCAGAACCTTAGGGATTATCCTACCGTGGCGTCCTACCCACTGTTGGAACCATATCACATTATCATAAAACTTGGTTTCGCAGCTCCACTGGTCATCCTCTTTTTTTTTTTATACTTTTTTTTTTTTTTTTTTTTTTTAATGTAGATTGTGAGCCCCACATAGAGCTCACAATGTACATTTGTCCCTATCAGTATGTCTTTGGAATATGGGATGGAAATCCATGCAAACATGGGGAGAACATACAAACTCCATGCAGATGGTTTTTTGCCCTTGGTGGGATTTGAACACCAGGACTCCAGCACTGCAAGGCTGCAGTGCTAACCACTGAGCCACCGTATGGCCCCTGGTCATCTTCTTTTTGTCCTGGGCAGGCACACTCAGATGTACAAGCAGATTTCATAACTGAGCAAAAACACAGACTGTTACAGACACCATTTGCTACTTCACAAGGACTGCCACTGAATTCCATATTAAATGTTAGAGTTGCATTCCTACAGTCTATCTCCCCCACGTGTACCTGTGACAAGTTGATTAGACGACCTTGAATCTTAGCTACATGATTCACACACATTCACTAACACATAGTTGATGGATAAGCTAGACCAGCAATCTGTAAGTAAATTCTCTGATCTGAGATGGCATTATGAGCAGTATGGTCCACATCTATTTGGACATCATGGCTGTAGTCCATAAAATTTAGATCGTTCATCGATATTGGGTCAGTTGCTTGGCAGTTTGCTGATGAAGGATCCAAATGAAATTGGTCTGCTTTCCTTCATCCACCTGTGCTTGGAGACATAAAACATAAAAGAACAGGGAAACCAACACATGCATTTTTGGTGGATAACTTAATCCAGGTTGCTATCACCACTCAGTGGAGTTATTTCCTTGTTCAGGACTGTTTGTCTTCAGCACCTTCTTACAGTGGCTGGCATGGACCCAAACTGACCTCCCGTCCAATTTATTGGCTGTTGGTGTGATCAGTTGTAACTGGTATGGACCGTCAAACCTCAGCTCAAGAGCCCCTTTCCTCGTGTGCCTCTTCAGAATCACCCAGTCTCCTGGAACCTAAGGGTGTGTGCCTTCAAGAAAGTTAGGATCTGGTATGGAAGAGGAAACACGTGAATGCACTTTTGACAGGTGTTCATGTAACTCCACCAAGTATGAGATTAAAATAGAGTATTCTAATTGTAGCTGTTGGGAAAATCCTGTCCTTGGTGCTGAACCAAATAGAATTTCAAAAGGGCTAAGCTTTTCTCGTCCAGCAGGGGTGGTACAGATTGATGGCTACAAGGACATACTCATATGTGCCAACCTTGGGTAGCTGTATGTAATCCACCTGCACTCTTTGAAACAGGTACAAGGGTTTAGGAGTATGTTTCTTAGAGGTTTTTACAACCCTCCCAGGGTTATGTCTGGCACATGTAAGACAACCCTGAACATATTTATCAAAGAGGGCTTGAATTCCAGGGGCAAACCAATGTCCTAATACCAGTGCACTCATAACTCCTTCCGACAGATGAGTTGTGCCATGTGTGAAACCAGCCATCATAGGATATAAGCTCCGAGGCAGACAGGTTCTGCCATTTACCTGCCAGAGTCCTCCTGCTTCTACGGCCCCCTCACCTCCATCCATACCTTTTTGTCTTGAGGCGTTACCTGAGTCTGCAGTTCCTGCAAGAGAGAAAAATCTGGCGCAGTAGACAAAAACAATAACATGATTGGCAGATTTGCTGTTTGTTTAACTGCCTGGTCTGCTTGAGCATTTCCTACAGCTTGTGAGTTATCTTTCTTCTTATGGGCTGGCACTTTAATTATCCTTGTATATCTCAAGAGCCTGTAAAAGACTCTTGACTGAGTCTGAATTTTTAATTGGTTTACCCGATGAAGTCAAAAACCCTTGCTTTCCAGATAACACCAAAGTCATGTGCTACCCCAAATACCTGGAATCTGTGTAACAGTTAATTCTCAGTCCTTTACCCAAAGTACAAGCATCAATTAGGGCATTCAACTCCGCTTCCTGGGCTGATGCACAGGATGGGAGTGGTTTTCTGTACAACTACCTTACCATCTTGGATTACTGCATACCCGGTGACAAAGCGTCCTTGATCATCATTCCACCATCTGGAGCCATCTACAAAATACTCAGCATCAGGGTTAGTTAATGGAGTTTCAAAGACATTTGATGATAACCCTCTTGTCTCTGCCATCATCAGTTCACAACAATCATGATCTTCACCACTTTGATCAGTGTAACTGACTTCATCTGACTCCCCCTCCTCTTCTAAATCCTGTTGTGTCAGTCCAGGTAGCTGCAACGGGGCTAAGGAATAGCAGTAGGGAATCTCGCCCTGCACTACTCCCACTAGCTATCCCGGTCCCTGCCTCACGGGTGTGGGTCGGCTGTTCTCAGGCTAAGCCTGACCCCGACAGCTCCTCTCTCACTGATACCGTAGGCCTAGAGGGAAGTGGGAGAAGGAATGCCCTATAAGAACTCTAGGGACTGGAGACTAAAGGGGTCACCCCTAACGAACAAGTGAAGCTGCTACTGACAGGGACTGACAAGGGTGTGCGCTGACTAACAACACAAGCAGCACACAGGAAAAATGTGGGAAAGGATTCCCCCAAACCAATATGGGAAGGAACCTTACACTAGGAAACAAACACAGGGAAACTGAGTAGAAATCAAAGGATAAGGCAATTCACTCACACAGTCAATAACACACAGAGGTAGGATTGGTGAACACAGAAGGGAAAACACACAAACCAACTTGTTCACCCAAACCTCCAAAAAAACCAACCACGGAACTTCCTCTATCCCAGATAACCACCTACTCCTCCTGCTAAGGCCTAGCTCTGTAAAAGCGACACTCAGCACAGAACCATGGGAGGCATGGGTTTAAATACAGAGTAGAGACCACTCCTCCCAGGTGCAAATGGGAGGACAGACTAATCAACCAGGAAATAAAGCTGCCTACCAACAGTGCGCGCGTGCAAGTCAGAAGGTGTGCACCAATACCCACGACAGGACAACCCCGCAGCGCCAGGATGCCACCCCAGACACCGCGTGCCAAAAACTCCCCAGGTAAGAAAAATAGAAAGCAATGAACCAAAATACTCCTAACAAATCCACTGGCAATAGGGCAGCTGGATTTAGAACAGTACAATGCTTTAGAGTGCTGCCAAGGACATAAGGGCGCACAAGGGGGGTGCCAAAGAGCTGGTGAACATTGATTGAACTTACAGGATTGCCTTCACTTCGTTGGGAGGCCTGGCCAGTACCCTGACCTTTTTGGGGACGCGCAGCTGAATAGTGTCCCTTCAACCCACAATTCCAACATTCTACCTTACTTGTATCATGTGGGGCCTGTCTCTGTCTGTTTTTCTGAAATCAACCCCTCGGTCTGAAGGGTTTATTAACCAGTACAGTCTTTTCTTAGTCTGTAGTTCTTAGCCCAGCTCCCTTAGCTATGGCCACTAGAACAGGGAACTGGCAGGTCCGCCACCGAGGCGGGCCTTCTTGACAGCATCCTGTATGGGCACTGTTAATCCATACATGAATGTGTATTTTTAAAAGTCTCACGTCCTACTGTCAGTTGATTCACACTTACTGTCAAGCCGGAGCTCTCCTAAAGCTGTCGCATAGTCGGCTACTGTCTGCTTAGAGACTTGGGCCTGTGTTATAAAATTGTCAGTTTGATAGTCCCGTTGTTAAATGGATTGTGGGGATTTCCAGGCTTATTTCCTGGCAACTTAATTTCATCCCACACCTCATACACAACCCCTTTATCAGCGTCTTCAGCTTTATGTGCAGTCATTGTCATTGCCCGGGCTACGTCATACCACATTGTGGCTGGTCAAGTTTGTCATGGTCTTCTAAGCAACCCTTACAGTTAGTGAGGAATTTCTGCCATGTCTGTTCATCCTATGTCCCATTTACTCCTGCCCCCAATTTCTTTAACATTTGCCTGCAGGTTTTAGTTGCTTCTGTTCCCTTTGCATATTGCACAATATCTATCGCAGAGGCCCATTTTTCTGGTTCCTGCTTAGAAGGACGTTTACTCTGTGTAGCCCCCATCCCTTGGGCGGCTCCAGGTAATTCACTACTCAAATGCCGGCCAGCTTATTGAATTACCACAGTGTTGTGGACACACTTCCGAGACAACACTAATCTCTACCAGTGGTGCTGTGGACACACTTCTGAGGCAGCACTACCCACTGGAGGCAAAGCTACTATATAGCCTTGCTTACACACACACAGAGTAACTCACACGTCCCCATCGGAGTTCCCCACTGGGAACCCCTTGAACCCCTCTACGTTCTTTCTATGGCACAGAAAGCAACTAAAAGTAGCAGTAAGAACAAAAATCATGGCAAGAAACCACTCTAAACCTATGTCAGAAATTTCATACATATGGGACAGGCAGGACAGGACAAACAGAGTGACAAACTTCTCAACATCCACAGGATGAGACTGCTGTTATCTTTCCACCAAGGAGTCATAGGCCTCTGAGCATCAGGACGGACAAGCCAGTCAGCAGAATACCCAGACTTTCTGCGTAACCCCAAGGTGTCGAGGGCAGCCCTAATCCTGTGTCATACGTTCACATACACTGTCCACTTATACGTCAGTCATACATGTATAGACTCATGAGATAACATATATTATTCCCTGACCTCTGGCGCCTTTCCAGGTACCAACAAGGAATTGCAGGACCCTATACAATCTTTCTGGACAGCTTTATACACTGCCACTTCTCACAGCCTCCTCCAGGATAGGTCCATCAACCTCTCCCCACTATTGAGTCCTAGGCCTCCAAGACAAGCCCCCGGACAAGCCAGGCTGCTTTTTCAGACTTTCTGCATAACTCAGTGGTAGAAGAACAGACCCTTCCTGGGATCAGCTTATCTCAGCCACGCACACATTCGTGCATTTATACGACTAAAAACACTGTAAGCACATATAAAGCAGCAAAAGAGGAAAGAGAAAGAAGAGCATTCACCTAGAACACTATAGAATCACCACTTCCCACCCCCACCACAGATACCGACTACTAGGGATCAGGAGACAGGCAGTAACACAATGGGTTACTTACCGCGGTCTTCCTGGGTCCTGGTCTCTGTATCGATGTCCATGGCTGGAGTGCTGTTGTGGAGCCCGTGGCATTCTCCACCAGGTAATGTAGTGGCAGACCAGGACAGGTGGTCTGTCACACAGGGGATGAGGTCACATGTTGTAGGTGAATGGGGGAATAACAGAAGCCAACAAGCAGATGCAGGGTATCTCAGCATTCCCAAAGATGGGTGGGATGCCTTGTTTATTTATACTTTCTGACAGGGTGTAACAAGATATAACCACAAATACAATTGGTTAACATATATTTTCAAATGCTTTAGATGAGTTATGCAATTTTGTGTTCTTCACAGCTTATCCAATAACAACGATTACCTAGTAATTGTTAGTACGTAAATGGTTTATCTTATCTTAACATAAGGCTACTGAGCCAGCGTAGATCCACGAGTTAGCTAGTTTAACGAACAACAAGAGGCCCTTATGTATAGCAGAAATTAGAAACATATAGTCTTATTAATCCAGGATCTTGTAAAGAGTCTCATAAAGTAGGGAGAAACTGGGGGCTCCTTCATCAGCGGGCATTCAGGGTGTGTCTTCATCTTCTTCCACGCCTCTTCTTCCTCCGATGTCCTTCGGTCCCGTCTTCCTCCAGCGCTCGCGAACGGACAGTGATAGCCTGGGCGCATGCGCAGTAGCTGTAGTAGAAGCCGCATGCTACTGCGCATGAGCCCAGGCCGTTTTTTTATATCAGTGTCCGCGAGCAAGCACCGGAGGAGGACGGGACTGGAGGACATCGGAGGAAGAAGAGGCGTGGAGGAAGATGAAGACACACCCTGAATGCCCACCGAGGGTGCACTATCCTATGCCTGAATAGCCTTTTTAAAGGCTATGCACGCATATGTGGGGCCTGTAGCAGCATGATTTTGCTGATAGAGCCCCTTTAAAGCAATGTATTTAGGTAAACTCTTGAACTTACATAAAATAGCAGTTTAGATAAGATGTTTGAGATGGGAATATTTCTTTAAAAAAATCTTGAATTTAATAGGGTTGATCTCAGCAAATTTGGGATAGAACGACCTGTTCAGGGTGAATCCAGGGAAAGGGATTATATGTTGGCTTTAATTCTGGCTTTACCATACAGAAGATGGTAAGTAAGTTGACACGTGTTAAACCCTATAGGGCAAGAGATAGAGTCCTTGTGGATATCAAATCTTTCATCCTAGTGTGACTAAATTGTAATACATAACCGTCACTTCTTTTTTGCTGAACATATTTTATTATTGAAATAAAATAACATGATTTTTTTTTAGTTTTTTTTAGTAATTACTTACAAAATAACACAAACCTTAGAAGTGCTTTGTGCCACAGGTTCAGTATTTTCTAGTAACTGGTCATTGATACTGTAGATAGAGGCAAACTCCTTTTGTGTGTGTGGGTGTGTATATATATATATATATATATATATATATATATATATATATATGTGTGTGTGTGTGCGGGTGTGTGTGTGCGGGTGTGTGTATACGTATATACCTATATATGTAGATACAAATACATATGACCCCTGAAAATTAATCCAGCAAAATTTTCTATTCAAACTCCCAGTGGCGCTCCTTCTCTTCCCTACCATGTTTCCAAACAGCAGTTTACATTGACATGTGAGGTATTTACATGTATGGTACAAATAGTAAACTAAACTGTGAGATGTATTTTAACTTTTATTCCCCAGTGAATGTATAAATTTTAGCACTAAAAAATATTGAAAAAAAATAAAAGGCTAAATTTCATCTCCATATTGTTTTAGTTCCCATGAAATGCTTAAAGGGTTAACAAACTTCCCAAATGCTGTTTTGAATCATATGTGGGGTACAGTTTTTAAAATGGGGTCACTTATGAGGGGCTTCTAATATATAGCCCTTGAAAATCCCCTTCAGAACTCAAGTGGTCCCTAACAAATAGGTTTGGGAAATTTTGTTGTAAATCTAGAAAATTGCTGTTACACTTATAAGCATTCTAATGTCCAGAATAAATCAAAGGATGATTAAAAGATTATGCCAATAAAAATATTATTAATAAATTGAATAAAAAAATGCAAAAAATATTAATCAATGTTTACCATTAATGTGAATTACAATATTTTGGGTAAAAACACTTGGGTAAGTTAATTTTTTAGCTATGTCCTTAAGGGGTTTAAGAGTAATTAATAATTAATTTATGAAATGTTGTTTTTTTTTATAGTTGAAGGCACGTAATCACAGAGGATTAATGGTCAATTTATAACATATCACAGGAATAATGGCTTTTGTTAAAACTTAATATTTTATTGACTAGCCTCTGCTTGTGATTTCATCTGAATTTATGTTCACACTAGCAGGAGGACCCGGCTTCGCACGGGTATATTTCATTTTTTGTTTGTGTAATGGCCCCATGTGTGTGTGTCTCTGCCCAAGACTTCATCTGCGTGTTGTTGGAATCGATGATCCACCTATATTCAGCAAATTGCTACCGTCGATGGTTTGCCTGCTCTGCCGTTTCAGCAGCTCTTAAGCTGTTCTTCTGCGGAACTCATTCCTCTTTTTTTTTTTTTTTTTAATCGAAGGACTCTAACTGTGCGAACATGACACCAAGTGCACGAAAAAAGTGGGAGTGCCACTAAAAAAATGTGCCCAGGATGCTTTCTACCGTGGGAACCCTTCCCAAAAAGAAATAGGGCTCCCGACTACGCTCCTCGCCACTGGGCCAAAAGGCACTGAGTGACTTAGAGTCACAATAGGACAGACTGCCGAAGCAGAAGGTCCAGATAGGGTACTAAGAGCCGATCAGTCGTCCAGTTTCTCCCTGGGCTGCCATCACCTGGGATACTCCTGGGCTCAAATCCCATGCCTACCTCAGCCGAAGCGGAGACAGGTCATAAAAAAGAAGGAGGGGAGCCCATTACAAACTCCCAACCCCACACAGACCGTCGGGAGAGTCCCAAAAGGGTACAGCATCCCTTCGTCGGCACAAAAAAAGTGACAGAGAGTGACAAAACAAAGTGAAAAAAGACTAACAAGTGGATAAAGTCCCGGTCTACCCGCCGGATCTATAAAAAATTTCCCAGCACTGGGTAGATCAGGCATAGGGAGTGGGTGTCACAAAGGTGTAATAGTGCAGAAGCAATGTGCCGAAAACCAGTGGGTTCCCATCTCCCAGTGATTTAAGGCACCCCAGGGGCCACTCGGCACCCCCAGGGCACTGCACTAGAGGCCTTCAAGACACTACCTCGACCCCCAGCCAAGATCCCCAGGCACCCATCCTGTGGCACCTGGTGGTCGTGTTGCCAGCATCCATAGTCTTCACTGGTCCCCTACAGTGGCCCACCGCTACCACTGGCAGAACCGGTTACTAGTTACTTCTCCCATCAACACGCTGCAAGAGTTTCTCTTATTCTCATCTCCACAGTCCCAGGCTTCAGGTCCCCCCATGGCGACGGGAGCTCTCAGGGTCTGCTTTTGATAAGAACAGATTTTTTTTTTTTGAATCACTTCCCCACACATGGGGGATTTTTATTAAACGCTTTACATATTACATAGATTCAAAATACAATATATAACAGGTACATAGAGTTTAAAAACAAGTTAAAAACCATAAAATGGCAATGCAGTGGCTGATTTAAATACAAGAATTCCATTCACTCTGAAACCATTGTTTTAAAATCGGTGATTTGGCTTTCTTGTCTAAAAGATAATACAAATATAGCTGACTAAAAGCAATGCTTAAAACGTCCTCCGGAGATAAAAAGTCCTTTTTAAATATTAAAACGTTCCTGGCCTTCCAGAGAGCGTCCTTCACACAGTTAATGGCCTTCCATGCCATGATGTGTTGCTCCCTGGAGGGGCTACGGTAAAGTCCATATAGAACAGCGTCTTTGTCAAGTCCTCTGAGGTCCGCCACCTTCCTTAGCAATGGTGCAATTTTATTCCAGATAACTTGAGCGAAAATGCAGTCCCAAAGCAGATGTTGAACGCTTTCGTCGGCGCGGCAGCCCCTCGGACAGGCGGCGGACCTCGCGTAGCCCCTCCGGTATTGGAAAGCACGGCATGGAAGGCACCCATGGACGCTGCTCCAGGCCAGGTCTTTCTGAGAATTAAAAAGGAAAGAACCGTTAATAAAATGCCACACAGTAAGACTTTTTTGTTCGTTAAAATTGCTAACTGTGCACGTTATCTCCTTCTTCCTTATTGCTTTTATCAATTTTTTGCTATCTTTTAATTCACTTACACTTTTCGTTTGAAGGTTAAAAAGACTAATAACTTTATCGTATATTAAATAATACCTAGGCAATTTAAAAGCGTACGGCGAGGTTAAAACTATTTCAAACCATTTAAAACGCTTCATAAAAAAACCTAAGTTATAGCGCGTAAAAAACGATAAAAAATTGTCTTTAAAAAGTGTGTTAAAACCAAAACAAAAGTGCTTGATAAAAAGGAACCTGGGAATGTCGGGGAAGTCCTTCCCTCCCCTCTTTTTCCCCCTTACCACCACCTCTCTCTTTAACTTTTCAGCGCGAGACCCCCAGAAAAAAGTAAAACACGACTTGTTGATTTTCTTTAAAAGCTCTGTAGGGGGAGGGAAGACAATGCTTAAATATAAAAGAATAGGTAAAATTATCATTTTAAGAATTAAAACCTTCCCCTCCATTGTCAGCTTCCGCAGGTTCCACATACAAAATTTTTTATTAACCTTGTCAGCCACTGCATTCCAACTGTTAAGACCGTCATTGGACTCACTGAAGGAGACACCTAAAATGGTAACTGCATCAGAGGTAGACACGGGAACATCAATAAAATCCATGCCTCCGACATTTAAAATACTGCTTTTATTTAAATTAACTTTGAAGCCGGAGGCACAGCAATAAAAATCCAGTTGTTTAATGGTACGATGTATGGAAGGGGTGTCCCTGCAGAAGATTGCCACGTCATCCATGTACCCCACTGCTTTTGCTTCTAGCCCCCCTCCACCGGGGAGGGGGACACCTCTGATGACTTTGTCGTAACGTATGGAGCATAAAAACGGTTCGAGGGAGCATATGAAAAGCAGTGGGGACAAGGGACACCCCTGTTTAACCCCTGAATTTAAAAATACTTCCCGTGTCTTAAAACCATTTACTAAAATACGGCTGGTGCAGTCTTTATAAAACATTTTAAGAGACGATAAAAAGCCATCTGGTATCCCCATCTTTTCTAAAACTTTAAACAAATAAAAGTGGGACACCCTGTCAAAAGCTTTTTCAAAGTCAAGAGATAGTATTGCCAGCTTGCTTTTCCGCTCTTTCGTAGATTCTATAATATCTCTGATTAAAACCAGGGTGTCCCACACACTCCGCCCCGGGACAGCGCAGACCTGGTTCGGATGTATAACTTCATGTATTACAGTTTTAAAACGGTTTGCGCATAACTTAGCTAAAGTTTTATAGTCGGTATTTAAAAGGGTGATGGGCCGCCAGTTTTTGAGGTCTGCCCTGTCTCCCTTCTTGTAAATAAGGGAGACTTCACCCTTGCCCCAGGACGGAGGCATCGTCTTAGAATTAAAAACATCCGACATTAAAAGAAGTAGATCCTCTTTTAAAATATCGTAAAATCGGATATAAAACTCCCAGGGGATACCGTCCGGCCCAGGCACTTTACCTGCTTTAAAACTTTTAATTGTCTCTAAAACCTCCTGCTCTGTAATGGGACGAGATAAAAACTGCTGAGAGGCAGGGGTTAAAACAGCCGTTACCTCCTTCAGTGAGTCCTCCATAAAATACCGATCCACAGGTCTGGCACTAAAAAGGGAAGAATAAAAATCATGTACTTGGTTTAAAATACCCTGTACAGCTGTCTCCCCATTAACACATTCCATTGTCACTCTTTTACTTGCCGCCTTTTTAAAAAAATACCTGGAGCAGGTTTCATTGTGTTCTGCGTGTTTCACTTTAGCTTTATAAATTATGTCCTTACCTTTCTGCTCCAGGTATTTACGTATTTCTTCTTTTAAGGTTAAAATTTCATTTCCCACCTCCACCCCATGTGTTCTCAGTCTGTACAGGGTCTGCAGACGGGTATTCAAGTCATTATAAATTTTCTTTTTCTCATCGGCTTTACGCTTCCCCAGGCGGATAAAAAAAGCACGTACCTGTTTTTTAAAACCCTCCCACCATTTGCTGATGGGAGCCCTGGGGTGCCTTACCCGTCTGCGTGCGGCATAAAACTTTTTAAAATCCTCCAAGACCTGTGGATCCTCTAAAAGGGAAATGTTAAAACGCCAGGACTTATGACCATAAAATCTATTGACATTAAAATCAACAGTAAAATGGAGCGCGTTATGGTCAGATAAAACATTAGTTAAAACATCACACCTAGATGGCAGCGTGTCCTCAGAGCAAAAGATAAAATCAATGCGGGAGCTACAGGTGGCATTACTCCATGTGGCGCCGGCTGTCTCTGGCATGTTGCTATTACACAGTTTGTAAGCGTCTTTCAGTCTCATGTCCGTTACCATGTTTTTTAAAATACCAGAAGTTCTGTCATAGTTCTTACTTTTACTTACGGACAGCCGGCGCTCACCTCTGAGGACAAAGTTAAAATCCCCGGCGAGGATAAGTGGATCCGATGTAGATATATGCAGCTGTAAAATCTCCAACATCCTCGCCCGTTCATTCTTGTCTGGGGAAGCATAGAAGTTTAAAAACTGCCATCTGGTTCCGTCAATAAAAGTCTTAACTAATAAAATGCGTCCTGGTAAAATCTCGTTAATAGAGTCCACTAAAACATTTCCCTTTAAAAGAATGGCGACCCCTGATGATCTGTTTTCGTTTGATCCGGACCATACTGATGGTCCGTGCACCCAGTCCAGCTGATATTGTGTGTAGCTGGACTGGTGCGGGATGCCGCACTCCTGCAGGAAGTATACTGAGGCGGTGATGCAGGATAAATAATTAAAAACAGCGACTCTTCTGGTTCTCCTCTTTATCCCACGCACGTTTAGGGAGATCCCTTGTATGCGAGTGGCCATTTCAGGGGACAAAGAAGAAATCCAACGTACAGTTCACTTTAACATCTTTTCCCACGTCAGGGTACTCACAGTTCTTCGCTCCCGGGGGCGGGGGCGTATTCTTCCTCCGGGCGGGCTGATGACAGCTGGTTCGGGTCCGGAGAGGTGGAGAACTGACCGCAGACGGCCCCCACACGGGCCATCACGTTGGGGTAATAGTGTTCGCTCCCGGGAGAGCTAAAGGAGAGAGGGGAAAGAGGCAACTGCCACTGGGCATTCAATTCGGGCTCGCTCCCACCGGGGTCTAGATTTTCGGAGAGGACGTCCAGGACACCCACCACCTCCTCTAGGCTCACCAAGGAGCCTTCCTCAGGAGGCGGCTGACCGCAGGGTAGCTCTTCCGACACATCAGAGGTTCCAGCCCCTCCAGAAGTGGATGCCACCGCTGGCACCACCACCTCCTCGGGAGCCTTCCCCCCCGACTCGTCTTTCGACCCGCCCTTTTTTGTCGTTTTTGGACGCTCTCCTATTAGGTTTTCCTTTTCCGCAACCAAAAGAAGCTTGTCCGCCCAGTCGCGGCGTTTATCTGCATCATTCGAGTGCTTGCCCGCAGTCCTGCCCGCAGTCTTACCAAGCTTGTCCGCAACCTTTTGCGACTTTCTTTGTCGCCTCCTCTCTGCCGCAGAGAACACAGTTTTAAAGCCTCCAGAGACCTCTCCCAGCGTCCCTGTCCCTCTCTCCTTGTCCGCCTCAGTCTCCATCCCCGCATCGGCCTCTATGTCCGTCTCGTCACCTTTATCCGGTGTTACGTCTGGATCTTGATCTTCAGCACCTGACGTGGGCTCCAGGGATGCGTTGTCCTCCCGATCCGAGGCCTCGAAGGGTCGCTCATCGAATTCACAGCCTCCGTACTGCTCCTCCTCATCACCTGCGCCTCTACGAATTTTACAATCCCTGTAAGTGTGGTCAGTCTTTTGACAGAAATTGCACTTTTTTGGTAATGGGCACCCTTTAAAATCGTGGTGGGGGCTGCTGCAATTCCTACATTTACTGTTGCATTTATCAGGTTTGTGCCCATACTTGCCACACTTCCTACAGAAGTCCGGCATCCCATTAAAAAAGAGGTCGCCATTCGCGGTTCCGAGTCTGAAGCGTGCTGGGGGCAAGACCGGTCTGTCGTAGTCGTCTTTGCGTATTCCCACCATGTATTTGCGCTTACAAGTCCAGACACCGCATTCATTGACGATTCTCCCTCTGGGCTCTACGTCATTAAAAAAATACTTGACGAATGCATCAGCTTCAGGATCTGCAATAAAAGGTGAATAAATTTTAACTGTTAGTAACTCTTTATCGTCTAGGTGTTTCTTTATAATAATGTTCTCCTTTGCCAACTCTTTATGTATTTTTTTAACCCTATTGAGGGCCGCCTTGTATATCACATTATCAGCAAAAGTGATATCGTAATCCCCTCGTCTGGGATAGTCTTGCACCGCGAGAAGGCAGCCCTTCTGGGTTCCGATTCGTTTCGCAACAATCTCTTCGATCACATACTTTACATTATTTCGCTTGTCGCCACAGTTGAGGGACACTCTCAACGTGTTCTTTAACCTAGCCCACTCTGGGACGTAGGTTAAGTCCGCCATCTTGGGTATGGCGGTTTCACAAAGACCTTGTCCGCAAATCGCAGGCTTGTCTTTCGCTATGTTCCTCTACTGACCAGGGGCCGAGTAGAGAACTGCTGGGGGGATCGATTCTCGTTCCTCTCAGGACTAAGCCTCCCCCCCTATAGCAGCAGGTGGGTGAAGTCCGGGCAATGAACCCGGACGATCCCACCAGGCCGAGGGGGAGGGTACCCAAGAGGACCTGTAGCACTGGTTTGGACCAAATAACTTGCCACTGAGCAGACAAATCACTTGATCTTTGCCAGAAGGCCGAGAAACTGAACTCGTTCTTCATGCCGTGCCTGATTGTTCTGGCATCTCAGCAGCTCGCTGGGTCGCCATATAATGAGCGTGTTGTTGGCGCCGATGATCCCCATCAGCTCCGCTTGAGGAGAACTCTGTGACCTCTGGCTACGTTAATAGCTGTCGTTTTAGAATTTTGCAACAAATTAGATTTTCTTTTTCCCGGCATACTTAAAAGTAGCAAACTGCCAATTTGGATTAAAGGTGTTTTCCCATCCAGTGTTCCAGCATGTTGCCTGGAGCTGATCAGATAATATGCAAATGCATGTACAGAATAGACTGAGGATTAGCTGAGTGTTTACACACAGAGATAATAGACCTGGCACTGAGATAAGCTGCAGCCAAGAGCAGTGTAATATAGTATCCTATCCTATCCTATCCTAACCGATCCTACTAATATTATAAATCTCCTTTAAGTGTACAGAGTGAGTCAAAAGAATAGACAGATACTTGTTCCCATTATGTAGCAGCACAGACTTTAAACTACTAGATGAGCTATCTATAAAAAGTCGCCACTCTTGTGAGTTAAAGACAATACCAATTGCAAGGAATAAACTAGTGACAGTAGCACAGACCGTCACGATTGCTGAAGAAACTAGCAATTGTGACGGTCAAGACTTTGTTAGATGTTGAAATATGCTACTCATCGTTAGGATGTTATTGGAGATTTTAAGATGGTAGCATTTCTTATGAGTATACAGGGTGGTAACACAAAATATCCCTGCTACCTTTGCCTATGGGACAACAGGAACAAGAATGTGCGTTACCACCAAAGGGACTGGCCACAACGTACTGAGTTCTCTTTAGGAAAGAGCAATGTAACATGGGAGCTGCTGGTGGAGCCCCACAAGATGCTAATGCCACCTCTCCATATCAAATTAGGTCTCCTGAAACAGTTTGTCACAGCTCTAGATAAAGAGTCCCCAGCTATCACATACCTTCAAAATATCTTTCCGAAGCTGTCTGAGGCCAAGATGAAAGCTGGCATTTTCGTCGGCCCCCAGATAAAGGTGATGGAGTGTCTACAATTTCTTCAGCTACTCACAAAGAGGGAGTAAGTGGCTTGGCACAGTTTTCTTGAAGTGGTACGAGATTTCCTTGGTAAGCAAAAGGCAGAAAAATATGTAGAGCTGGTCCAAACTCTTCTACGCAAGTACCACAAAATGGGCTCCAGGATGTCTCTTAAAGTTCATATTCTTCACCTCAACAAGTTTAAGGAGAATATAGGGGCATTCTTTAAGGAACAAGGAGAATGCTTATATCAAGATTACACATGAGCGAACACTAAAATGTCCGAGGTTCGAAATCCGATTCGAACAGTCGCACACTGTTCGACTGTTCGAACGGATTTCGAACCCCATTATAGTCTATGGGGGGAACTGCTCATTTCAGGGGTAGGCAACATTCGATCAAATTATACTTACCAAGTCCACGAGTGACAGTCTGGCTGGATTCTGCTTGAAGTCTTCTCCCGACGCAGGGTCCCCGCGTCCTCTTCCGGGTGGAATTCACTCTGCCTAGGCATCCGGCCTAGGCAGAGCCGACTGCACATGCGCATGCATGCGCATGCGCAGTCTGTTCTGCCCAGGCCGATGCCTGAGCAGAGCCGACTGTGCATGCCGTGTATGCGCGTGCATGCCCGCGCATGCGCAGTCGGCTCTGCTTAGGCTGGATGCCTAGGCAGAGTGAATTCCACCCGGAAGAAGACGCGGGGACGCAGCGCGGAGAAGACTTCGGAAAGGTAAGAGAAGAACCAGCGTTGATTGGCAGAATGTATAGCATTCTGCCAATCAACATTGGTTCTGCATCGAACCTTAAACTTCGAACAGCTAGTAGTGTTCGATCGAGTACGAGTATTTCGAATACCGTAGTATTCGATCGAACACCTACTCGATCGAACACTACTCGCTCATCTCTAATCAAGATATATTGGATTTTGAACGTCGCTATCAAGGACAGTACAATGAAAACATTATGGGAGATTACATTTGGGGACTTGTTCGAGAAAGTGACTTACAGTATAATCATAAATCTGGAAAGCAAACACACTTAAGTTTAATATCTCGACTATTAAAGTAGTGTATAATGACATTATTTTTCTATATTTTGTTATTGTATATGAAGCTAGACTGAATCTTTATGTACGACCAAAGGAATGGACTGTTCCTCACCAAATTTAGCATCTGGGAAGGTTTTAGACTGGGTTTCAGCTCTCTAGGATGTACCACTCCTTAGGTACACTATTCCCAGAAAATGACCTGCATTAGCCAATACAAGTATTTCACTCATATTCCAACTGCCAAACACACAGTCACATGTCAGACACATTATCAGCCAATAGAAACGTAAGGTGCTTAGTCTCCACATGCACACAGCTTTACTCCAGGTTTCCCTAACAACTCAGCCATTTTTCTTCACTGCAGTAGGTCAACTTTAAAGGGGCAGGGCGCTGTGGATGACACTGTTACACAAGGTCACATACACACAGCTTTACTTCAGGTTTCCATACCAAACGATCACATGATGTGTATGGACCAATGGAAACTTGCAGGTTCTTCAGTCTTCACATACACACAGCTTTACACCAGGTTTCCATAGCAACCCATCGATTCTTGTGGGGCCACTACACATACAAAAAACTAAATATACCTGTGCAAACACAAGTCCTTCTGCTAGCATATGATTAATATCAAGTAACATCGGTGTCTACTAGGTGTGCAAACATCCAACAACACAAATGGACATCATTTTGAGATATCCCTTTTAAACCGACACCAAGATAATTGGATTGTTGGTCTATATGACAGTTTTTAAACACTCAAAATAATAAACAACGTCAAAGGTACAAAACATCAGATTTTCATCTGTTACCTTAGAGCCAATATATATAGAACCATCATATACTTTTGGGAATTACTCAAAATATATCAGTCTAGGGAGTATAACAAGCAGCTTTGGAATCTAGTGTGCGTGTATACACAGTAGAAAAACCTATAGAGTCCGTATCTAGGAGAGAGGAAAACTCATACTTGTGAGTATTATTCAGTCATTTGGATGGGATTGGGCCTCAGCGGTCACATTGGCGTCATGACGCATACTGACAGTGACGTAACCCACATAAACTGCTCAGGCCCAATCACAGGCTTTTGTGGTCTCTGAGACTCGAAGAGGCACAAAGATAGTGCCGAAGCCCAGGGTAGGTGAGTAACTCTGTTTGCTATGTTTGCTCACCTCTCCTGGGCCTCCACTCTTTATACTTTTGGGTCTGAAAAGACTCCAGATCCCAAGTATGATAATAGTAGTTCCATTTCAGAACTGTTCTGAACGAAACCACCCTGTGAACCTTACAAGACGAATCTCACGAGGTTTGCCCAACAAATACACTCTGTGCAGATGCGACCCTGTGCTTAGGAAAAACTTATGTTTTGGACAATTCTTCAACCAGTTTTGTATTCTTAATTGGTTTGCCCAAGGACACCTACATTGCAAAATTGCACCTTGAGCCTGAATACATGTTTTCCCTCTTACTTTACCTTTTCCACTATACTGAGAGCATATTCATTCTCATGATAGAATCTAGAGCCACCTACAGAAATCTCAAATTCTGGGTTAGTTGTTGGATCCTTAGTTACATTTATTAAACTTAGTTTTAAAACCTTGTGTTTCATTTTTTATAAATTCTAGCCAATCATGAATTAGATCAGAAGTTTGGTGGTGTTTTTCTTTGATCCCTGTGTCCTTCTGTAATTTTGAGCCCAGTGGAAGCAATGTAGCTGGGTTCAAAATACTACAAAGTTTAACAGTGATGTGTTTATTTATGAGGAGTGAAACATC
The DNA here is from genome assembly GCF_031893055.1 of Leptodactylus fuscus. NCBI lineage: Eukaryota > Metazoa > Chordata > Amphibia > Anura > Leptodactylidae > Leptodactylus > Leptodactylus fuscus. The sequence continues at coordinate 107,856,840 of NC_134266.1, read as the reverse complement.
AAACTGACGCTGGGTTCACACCAGCGTCTGGACTCCATTATCAGGTTTCCGTCTTTTGCATGCAGAATGCCGAGTCCGGCCGTGGGCGTTTTGAGCTCTCCGCGGCCAAACCATTTTTATTAAATCAGTTTAATAAACCTAGTTTAGAAAAAAAAAGGAAAAAAATAAAAAAATATATAATAATAATAAAAGTCCCACTGCTACCGTCCCCTCCAAAAGTCCCGCCTGAGGTGACCACCTCACCTCACCTCATTAGAGGTGTGGCCCTGATCCAACCCAGCCATTCCAGGACTAGGTACATGGGAGATGTAACCTCAGAATAAAGAGATGTCCAGTGGTTAGATTGTCACTTTGCATGCTATTACATTTATAATTTTTCCAGATTCAACAATATGCAAGAACAACTTCAATTTCTTTCTCACTTTCCCTCTATTTTCATTGTACTTGTTCTAAAACTCGGTTGTACACAACTAACTTGACTGTTACTTCAAAAGGTGCACTAAATAGAAGTTCAATAATGTATTCAGTAGGGTTGAGCCAATCTTGAGATTTCAGGATTGTTTTTAAAATCCGATTTCCGATCATTTTCCATTCAATCCTGATGAAGAGACCTCTATAGTCTCGAAAGCTCAAAATATGTCATCAAAAAACTTTTTAAGTTAGCCATTAAAAAAGGTATCAACTACTGAGGACTTCTCTCAAAAAATTTCTTTCATTTCATAATCAGAGACAGGGAGGGAAGACCAGGTGTGTCCAACCATGCTCCCCAAATTTTTTCAAATTTAGTTTGAGCCTTTCTCTGTATATATACTCCCCTCTCCAGCCTAATAGTATTATTAACTCTAGATATCAATTCCACCAGAGAAGGAGGGCTTGGGTCCAACCAATGATAAGCAATCAATTTTCTTCCCTGGTATAATACCCTAGACAACCCTATAAATTCCGGGCTTTCCGCATCCACACCCTCCCCTAAATCACCTAGGAAACAAACTAATGGTGAGCGCAGAAGTGTAATAGCCAAGCAAGGACCTACCTGATTCCAGTAATTGGTTAACTCCTGACACTCTCACATAATATGCAGGAGATGTGCGGGTTCCATCCTACAGCGGGGGCATTTCACATCAGAACGGATATGCATATGGAATAGTATCTGTGGAGTCCTATAGACCCTATGCAAGAGATAAATATTAGACAGTCTCTGCGCTTCACTAGGGGACAGTATAGGGGTCAGGGCTAATGCTTTAATTTTTAGACTCTACGCTGTGTAGTGATTAAAAAAAAAAATCTTCTGTCTACTTAGTCCCACCTGGTGTCCACTTACCTGCACAGATTGCTGCTGCTGCCCATTGTTCTTACTCCTCTTCTCTCTCATTTACAGGCCTTCAGAGCGTCTTTCATGCACCCACCTCCAAGGCTAGTGTTAGAGATGCTGGAAGAAGGCGGGGCTTGTTGTGGCTTAGGAGAGTGTGGGGGGTACAGGGCGGGTAGACATAAGTGCATCACTCACATCTCCCCTCCCAGTACCCACCCACACTCTCCTAAGCCACAATCCATGCCTTCTTCCTAGGTCTGTATGAGAGAGAACTGGACCGAGAAGAACGGGGAGCAGCAGCAGATCTATGCAGGTAAGCGTTAGCTACTAGAGATGTTAGCTAGCCTAGAGATGAGCGAGTACTATTCGAAACTGCTGTTTCAAATAGCATGCTCCCATTAGAATGAATGGATGCAGCCGGCACGCAGGGGGTTAAGCGGCAGGACGCGGCACAGGCTGTGTGCCGGCTGCATCCATTCATTCCTATGGGAGCGTGCTATTCGAAACGGCAATTTCGAATAGTACTCGCTCAAGCTAAATTAGTTTTTCCCACAATGCTTGGCCAGTAGCAAAGCATTGTGGGAAATAACCTCCGACTTCGATCCCGCCTAAAAAGATTGGGATCGGAATTCCGATCGCAATCGTGAAATTTACTTGATCACCGATCGGAATCCGATCTTTTCCGATCCCGATCGCTCAACCCTAGTATTCAGACAACTTTATACAATTAACTTCATTGTTCTAGGACTATTTCTTACGGAAAGGGCTGTCAAAATAATATCTGCCCCTTGATAGATTGTGATCATGTCAGTTTGACAATCAAAGCTTAGTGAGTAGTTCTGAGAGAATACTAGAGGTACTAGACTAGTTTCTGACCACTGTAGCAGCTTTTCGCATAAAAAGTCTCTGAAGGTACTGTACCTTGCACACACTCCAAAATAATTAAAAAAAACCACTGATGCACAACATGATGTCAACCTGGATTTAGAGACAACTCACATCAAACAGTACAGCATGTGTAGAAGTGGGCGAGCATAAAGTATAGATTCAGAGTTAGCATATACTGTGGCCACTAGGTCTCCCAGCCCAACAGCCATTCACTTCCTGCCAAATTGATCAGACATCTAGTCAAAACCCAGAAAAATGTTATGATTATTCAGATATACTTAATGAGTTCTCAAATCTTAGATCGATAAAACAAAATTCTTAAGACAGTAACAATTTAGGCTTGGGGAGGTCACAAGAATAGAAACTTAGCTCAGAGATGCAGAGTGATAAAACAAGGCTGCATATACCTGAAGCTACTGCGGCTCTATTGCTCAGGCATGGAAGAAATGACGTGCCGTGCCCAGAAGATCTGGACCAGACGACAGGTAAGTATGATGGGGTGTGGAAGGAATTTGAATTAATTAATTGATGTTCCGTAAACAGAAGAGGAACTACAAATTACCCGCAACATTACTAGAAAATTGGAAATTGTACGATCTAGTTAAATATAGATTTTTGGAACAATAAGTAATTTAAAAAGTAGGCGTGGGAGGGGAGGGTGTTTAGCTTAATTTAGAATTATCAATTTATCCCTTTTAATAAATGTATAGAAAGGCCTATACTTGTTTGCGCTAGTCTTGTTTGTAATAGAGCAACATTTTTGTATTTGCCAGATTTGCCATTAGTTAGTGTAGCATGCTGCAGTTATATGATTGTCCACAGAGTGACTTACATTGTTTTTACCAACAATGTCAGTCAGCAAATTTTAATAAGAGGGTTCCTGCTCACGGCCTTCTCTGCTTCTCTTCAGTCCTTCAGGGGGCCGCATTTGTCCCATATCACAAGGCTGACAGAGATGTGATATGGAATGCATGGGGCCCCCTGGAGGGCTAGCAGGGAAGTGGAGGCAGCCTTGATAGGAATGGGGAATGGTAAGGAAATACTTAGTGTTTGTTTGGTGAACCTCGCAAGATTCATCACATACGGTTGACCTGGGCATTTTGCTCGGTCTGAACACGTCGAAACTGAAACTGCTATTATTATTATACTCTGGGGTCTCTTCTGACCCCAGATTATAATAATCAGAGGCTAAGAGGAGGTGACATTATTTGGGACATTATACTTTGTTGAGGGTCTGCTATTATACTATATGAAGGAGTCACTGGGACATTACAGTGTGTGTAAATGGGGCATTATACTCTGTAATCATATTTTCAGTATTAAACAGTAGTTCCTCGGAAATATATGGAGTTTTAGCATCATAGATGAGTATAACAGAAAAAAGTGCTCCAGTCCATAATATGTCAGCGACAGGAGGACAATATCATGATATAAGTCACAGCATCCTCCATAGTAACACACACTGCACCCGGGAAAGGAAGGCAGGTGCAGTGGAGAAGGCTGAGCATCCAATATAAGAAAAAAGGCCCGAAGGCAAAGCAATATATGCATCACACTAGAAGTATAGTATAAAATATAATAAATATTTTTTGTTTACATCATAAAAATACATGAAATTTTATACAGCGGGGCAGATGATATAAACTGCCAAAAAAAGACACAAAAGAACGTAAAGCAAGCACACACCACCAATATGCCAAACCATCGAATCATGAAAAATATGTGGAAAATATATCAGGATTCCTAATATGCCAGCTAATAATATATACCCTACTAGGTGTCAGTGCATGCAGCCATAAATAAGTATCCCTCTATGATAGTATCTATATATATGTAAACACTAACTGGAGGGCAGAAATGTATCAATGAATCAAAAATTAGATATGCCTACCACAGTTTAAACATATAGTATACACTAACAAGATGACTCTATAAATAAATGACAAAAAGTATCAATAAGAGGGATAACAGGGCTGTCATAAATGAAAATTGAATGGTGAAATACCTGCACTGCACCCTAGAGGAATGATCAATGCAATTGCATGACATAGAACATGGCACAATCGTTACCTGTAGTCATGATGGTAAGCACTGGTGGGAGTGCTTGTTAAAGGACAGGTGCCCGAGACACCCTCTACGCGTTTCACCGTGAGGCTTCTTCAGGAGGAATGTGCCGGGTGCATAAAAAATAGCCTATTTATATATATCCGGGGTAGAAACGATCTCCAGAGCGCATGCTCGCACTGATGACATCCAGCGAGTCCCGCCGGGCCCGCGCGCATGCGTCGGCAACGTCGTTGACTTGCTGATCACATGACCGCTAAGTCCCCCGAGAGTCACGTGAGGCCAGCGCAGTATGGGAATGCGCGTCAGTCGCATAATAGTAATCGTAAAGGTGACAGTATCTGGCCAGTTGGATGAAAAAGGTAAGTGAATGGTGATGGGAATGTATATGTGAATTAAATAAGCAAACGTTGATAATTCAAAAGTGAAAATAACAAAAATGTCAATAAATATACCAAGTGAACATACAAGTGAATATAATAAAAGTACCACATAACAATATTGTGAAGAAAATATGATATAAAAGCATAAAACAAATACATGTGAATGAATATATAAATGGTGAATATATACACATATGTATTAAATAGAGAAAATAATAAAAACTTTATTATTATATAATATACAATATCCTGTGGTTTACAAATAAAATCATGATAGTGCTTCAAAAAGTGGACCGTGAAAAAAATGATGAAGACCAATCATGGCCAGAGAGAAATTGATAGTTGAAAGACACCTTGGAAGGAACACATCAATGATATGGACTCAAGGATCTCAAAAGGACAACGATGGAAATATACCGGAAACAGGTAAGCTATTTGCAAAATAAACAGAAAATTAGGACATATATACAACCAGACACACAAAACAGATTATATAAAAACAACACAATAAAGATAAAAGAAAAGAACGGGATCTGTTATAAAAAAGCCCCAAAGTTAACTGATTCGTTTAGTCCATATGGTGATGCAGTATTCAAAGTGACGATCCACCTGGTTTCTTTACGGAGAAGTGCCTTTTTAAGGTCACCTCCACGTGAGCCCAGATGGATCAAATCAATGCCCCGGACTTTTAATCCTGCGGGATTACAATTATGGTGATCCCTAAAGTGTCTAGGGATAGGCTGCAATTTCTCATAGTCGGACACCGTATATGCTGATCTAATTTTACTGACATGCTCCGATATGCGGGTCTTAAGTGCTCTGGTGGTCGTTCCAATGTAAATTAAATTACATGGACATGTAGCATAATAAATAACACCACTAGAGCTACAAGTAATGTTATGTTTAATCTGATAGATGTTTTTAGCAGAAGAATCAGAGAAACTCAATGTTCTCAACATGTAAGGACACATTGAACAGCCGCCACAGGGATAAAAGCCCCATTTCGGGCCTTTAGAGCCAAAAGGACAAACTGGTTTTGTTACATAGTGACTCTCTACCAGGATGTCACGCAAATTTCGAGACCTTCTCCAGGTAATACTCGGAAATCTTGGAAGGATTTTGGTTAAATCTGGGTCAGTAAGTAATATGGACCAACGAGATTGCAATATCCTACGGATTTCATACCATTTAGAATTATATGTGGTGATAAAGCGGAGTTGTGAATCTCGTGAATGAATATCGTTGGCACGTGTTTGTTCTTTTTTACTTACCAAAAGCGAATGGCGTACGGTGTTCTTCGCTCGAAGGTATCCTTTCCTTATATCCCTTCTTTTATATCCTCTATCCTGAAATCTCTTGGTTAGATCAGCTGCCTGACCCTCGAAATCAGAGTCTTTGGAGCAAATGCGCCTAGCACGCAAGAATTGACCCGTCGGAACTGCTTCCACAATTTTATGGTAATGAGACGAAGTAGCGTGGAGGAGAGCATTTGTGGCGGTTTGTTTCCTATGAATATTTGTGGAAACATAGCCATTAGGATCATGAGAAATTAAAAGATCCAAAAATTAAACTTGGACAGCGCTGTACCTCCAGGTAAGATGAATATTCATGTCATTCTTATTCAGGTCATTTAAAAAGGTGTCAAGATCCGACGTCGAGCCCTGCCAAATGAAAAAAATATCATCAATATACCTCGACCACTGGAGTACGGCGTCGAAACCATGAGCATACGGAACCACCTCCCTCTCCCACAGCCCCAGGAACAGGTTGGCATATGAGGGCACACATGACGCCCCCATTGCTGTACCCTGGAGCTGCAGGAAGGGGCGGTCCTTAAAAAGAAAATAATTGTGTGTTAACACAAAAGTAAGTAATTCCAATATGAAATCAACCAAAGGTGGATCCAAATTCGACATATTAAGAAAAAATTTCGACGCACGTACTCCGTGGTCGTGGCAGATGGAGGTGTACAGGGACTCGACGTCACAAGTGACCATAAATGTATTATCCTCTAAGTGCAGACCATCCAAATGCCGAAGCATATCGGATGTGTCCCGAATAAACGATGGCAACGTCTCTACACAATCCTGGAGGTAATAATCAATGAATTTACAAATACCCGTACATAAACCACCCATGCCAGAGACAATGGGTCTACCCGGAGGCACAGCGCTGTCTTTGTGAATCTTCGGAAGAAGGTAAAAAGTGGGTACCACTGGAAAATCTACCGTGAGACCCATTTTAATCTCTTCACTGATGACACCAATGGCACAAGCTTCACCCAGTATATGGTCCAATTCAATTTTAAATTTGTTGGTAGGAATATTAGGTAGACAACGATAACATTTAATGTTATTTAATTGTCTAAAAGCCTCATCCTCATACATCTGCGTCGGCCATAACACAACGTTCCCTCCCTTATCAGCAGGTTTAATAACCACATCTGACATGGCCCGTAACTCATTTAGGGCCTGACGTTGTTTAAAGGTTAAATTAGATGTTTCACGTTTATTAGGTATCGATGCTAGATCTTGTTTAACCAATCTTACAAATATATCCACTGCTGGACAAAATGTTAAAGGGAGGGAACGTTGTGAACGGCGACGCAGATGCATGGGTGGCAAGATAGTATGCGATATATCTGGACCAACTACAGCTAAAGGATCCTGAGTTTCAGCCTGTACCAATATGGCATCAGATTGAGTGATGTTTTGTTCATCGAACAATTGTTCTAAATCACTAATAGCTATTAATTCACGCTCGGAATCAAAATTATCAATATCAGAATTAGATGTACTAGAGTCAGAAGTAGATGTACTAGGGTCAGAAGTAGATGTACTAGGATCTAAAGGCCCTGAAGTACTTTGGCTGAAAAACTTTTTCCACAGAATTTTACGAGCAAATAACTCAGTATCCTTGATTGCAGTAAAGCGATCAAGGCTACTGGTGGGAGAAAAGCTAAGTCCCTTCTGGAGAACCTCAATCTGTGTTGAAGAAAGAACGTGATTAGATAAGTTTATTACCTTTAAAACTTCCGTCTCTTGTCTTTCATACTGTGTATGTTGCCTTTCCTTTTTCCAGTGGGGGTTCTGAGGTCGTATGTACTTCCTGTTGCCTGCATGGTCTCTCCTGACCTCCCCCATTTTCCTAAAAAAGACCCGCCACATTCCGAGTCTGATTGTAAGGAAACAATCGAATTGGATCTGGACAGAGATTGGGAATTGGATCTGGATCTATATCGTTTGGCTTTATTATGCCAACGATATATTTTCTTGTTACGGAAGTCCTCTAAATCTCTGGAGAATTTTTTAGCTTTGACCTCCTGAATTTCCTTTTCACACTTCCCAATTTCCTCTTCCAATGATTTATCAAATGCTTCAACCTCCACACCACTGAGTCTCTGTTGTATCTGCTCTCTACAGACTTCAATTTCTTTTTCAAGATTTTCCAATGATTTGCGATCAGCTCCTATCAATAACTCAATCAGAGTCTGAGAGCTCTTGGAGAGTGTATCTTCCCACTTGGCTATGAATCCTGCATCATCATTATCAAGGGTGGGGAAAACCTGTAAACGTAAACCTCTAGGAATGATGTTTTTATTTAAATAATTTTCCAATGAAACTTTATTCCACCACACCCTCGTACGATTTTTCATAAGGTTACGAACTTTGGTTTTTAATTCTTTAGTGTCTTGAGAATCATTCTCAACCGCTGTGGAATCACAAAAAATAGAACCCAGTTGGGATAACCATTTCTTATCCCTCTTTTTATAATCCATAAATGAGGCGTTCTCTGGAAAACCAGAACACAAAATTAGCAATCACATAAAGAAATGCCTCAAACATACCACCATATCTACCAAAAACTGGACAACCCAGGAAAACACAACCAAAGAAAAAAGGCCCGAAGGCAAAGCAATATATGCATCACACTAGAAGAATAGTATAAAATATAATAAATATTTATTGTTTACATCATAAAAATACATGAAATTTTATACAGCGGGGCAGATGATATAAACTGCCAAAAAAAGACACAAAAGAACGTAAAGCAAGCACACACCACCAATATGCCAAACCATCGAATCATGAAAAATATGTGGAAAATATATCAGGATTCCTAATGTGCCAGCTAATAATATATACCCTACTAGGTGTCAGTGCATGCAGCCATAAATAAGTATCCCTCTATGATAGTATCTATATATATGTAAACACTAACTGGAGGGCAGAAATGTATCAATGAATCAAAAAATAGATATGCCTACCACAGTTTAAACATATAGTATACACTAACAAGATGACTCTATAAATAAATGACAAAAAGTATCAATAAGAGGGATAACAGGGCTGTCATAAATGAAAATTGAATGGTGAAATACCTGCACTGCACCCTAGAGGAATGATCAATGCAATTGCATGACATAGAACATGGCACAATCGTTACCTGTAGTCATGATGGTAAGCACTGGTGGGAGTGCTTGTTAAAGGACAGATGCCCGAGACACCCTCTACGCGTTTCACCGTGAGGCTTCTTCAGGAGGAATGTGCCGGGTGCATAAAAAATAGCCTATTTATATATATCCGGGGTAGAAACGATCTCCAGAGCGCATGCTCGCACTGATGACATCCAGCGAGTCCCGCCGGGCCCGCGCGCATGCCGAGAGTCCCCCGAGAGTCCCCCGAGAGTCACGTGAGGCCAGCGCAGTATGGGAATGCGCGTCAGTCGCATAATAGTAATCGTAAAGGTGACAGTATCTGGCCAGTTGGATGAAAAAGGTAAGTGAATGGTGATGGGAATGTATATGTGAATTAAATAAGCAACCTGAAGCTACTGCGGCTCTATTGCTCAGGCATGGAAGAAATGACGTGCCGTGCCCAGAAGATCTGGACCAGACGACAGGTAAGTTTGATGGGGTGTGGAAGGAATTTGAATTAATTAATTGATGTTCCGTAAACAGAAGAGGAACTACAAATTACCCACAACATTACTAAAAAATTGGAAATTGTACGATCTAGTTAAATATAGATTTTTGGAACAATAAGTAATTTAAAAAGTAGGCGTGGGAGGGGAGGGTGTTTAGCTTAATTTAGAATTATCAATTTATCCCTTTTAATAAATGTATAGAAAGGCCTATACTTGTTTGCGCTAGTCTTGTTTGTAATAGAGCAACATTTTTGTATTTGTCAGATTTGCCATTAGTTAGTGTAGCATGCTGCAGTTATATGATTGTCCACAGAGTGACTTACATTGTTTTTACCAACAATGTCAGTCAGCAAATTTTAATAAGAGGGTTCCTGCTCACGGCCTTCTCTGCTTCTCTTCAGTTCTTCAGGGGGCCGCATGTGTCCCATATCACAAGGCTGACAGAGATGTGATATGGAATGCATGGGGCCCCCTGGAGGGCTAGCAGGGAAGTGGAGGCAGCCTTGATAGGAATGGGGAATGGTAAGGAAATACTTAGTGTTTGTTTGGTGAACCTCTCAAGATTCATGACATAAGGTTGACCTGGGCATTTTGCTCGGTCTGAACACGTCGAAACCGAAACTGCTATTATTATTATACTCTGGGGTCTCTTCTGACCCCAGATTATAATAATCAGAGGCTAAGAGGAGGTGACATTATTTGGGACATTATACTTTGTTGAGGGTCTGCTATTATACTATATGAAGGAGTCACTGGGACATTACAGTGTGTGTAAATGGGGCATTATACTCTGTAATCATATTTTCAGTATTAAACAGTAGTTCCTCGGAAATATATGGAGTTTTAGCATCATAGATGAGTATAACAGAAAAAAGTGCTCCAGTCCATAATATGTCAGCGACAGGAGGACAATATCATGATATAAGTCACTCAGCATCCTCCATAGTAACACACACTGCACCCGGGAAAGGAAGGCAGGTGCAGTGGAGAAGGCTGAGTATCCAATATAGTCACGTGGTCCTCTGTCAAGTTATGGACTAGGGCACTGTGCAACCAACTCAGAAAGCTGGGCAGAGCTGTTGCAGAACAACATGGCATATAAAGAAAATGAGTAGGACATGGTATTTACAGAACATGGCACAGAAAGGTTGAGAGCAGTTCCCCAGCGCCACTGCTACAATATATGGACCTGTATTGGGAATATGGCGTCTGGGTCCTGTGGGGAAGTTATCTAGGTATAAGCAGTGGTGCGGACCCAAACCATCAATACAGGGACACAAAATATGCAGCAAGCTGGTTTATTTAGAAAAAAACTGGAAAACAAACCTTGATTTCAGGCACAAAATAAACGGAACAGAATACAGTCTTAACTTCAGGAAAAAACTAAATAAATACCTGCTCGTCTGAGCGACTCACTAAACAGAACTCATAACCTAACTAGATGTGTGGCTTATTTCCAGCCACACAAACAACACATGCGCAATATCGTCTCACAGGACTCAAGGTTACAGGAAAGAACCATACACCTCCTTTCACCTCATGGAACTGCACTGCAATGCAAGAGCTACAGCCTTTTCTGGCCCAGTAGTAAACCAAGGATCTACACTAGTGCTGAGGCCTACTCCAGATCCGCCAAATGTTATTATTTGTATAATGAAAAGTTATACAATTTTCCAATATACTTTCTGTATTAATTCCTCATTGTTTTCTAGATCTCTGCTTGCTGTCATTCATTTTGCTTACTTTCAGTGATAAAAAAAAATCAGCCCATGTTCATGATCATGAGATTACACACAGGTGCACAGTTCGTTACTAGGCAGATGTCAGTTTACTGTGCTGTCACCTTTGTGTCCATCACATAATTGGTGCACTATTTTGAACTGTAAATGACAGTATGAGAAAAGGTGTTTATCAGATAGGTTTGGATAGGATAGGAATGGTTTGTATTGTTTACCTTTTTGTGATGTCATATCTATGTAGTGTACTGTATATTAGCACCTCAGTTGTGCAGGGACATTTTTGCACTGATGCAATACTGTCACCATATGGTCACAAGGAGAACTACATGTTGAAGTGAGTTACTACTCTTTCTATAGTAAGGCTTGAGACTGCTACATACAGTAAATATCCCAAGATATAATTGTGTGTACTATGAATGCATATGTGAATGAAAATGAGTATTATGAATTTCATTATGACTTATGTAATGTTATGTTATGTTTCTACATTTTCAGTTTTATAAATTTTTGACCACAGTGTATGGGTGTAACTAGGAAAGATGGGGCCCCATAGCAAACTTTTACTGGTTCACCCACTGGCCCCCACATGCTATATGGTATAGTGCCTCTTTTACTGGGCCCCATATAGTATAATAATCCCTTTTCTGATACCCCACAATGTATATTGCCCATACCTCACACCTTTCAAAGGACAGAAAGAGGGTCAGACCATGTGGCGTGATCTTTCTGTGCTGTGGAAAATTTAGCCCCACCCACTTCCACATTGACTCCGCCCATTCCCTTCCATTTTTCTCTGTATCCCCACATAGTATAACACCCCTACAGTCACTCTAAAATGATATGCAGACACATTATAATGTCCCTCTTCAATTGCCCCCACAGTATAATGCCCCCTTCATCTTCCCACAATATAATGTCCTCCTCCAGCTATCCCCAAGTTTAATGTCCCTCTCTAGCTGTCCCCAAAGTTTAAATTTCATTTTTTTTTAACAGACACGTAACCCCAACAGATAATGGGCCCTAAATACTTACCAATCCTTGTTCACGCTCATGGCCACCTCCGCTTCCCCTTCTGCCCTGCAGACATCCCCATGCATTCCTTACCATGTTCCTGTCAGCAACAGGGACACACAATATTGTAAGCGACCATTTTCTTATAGCCGGCGGGCATGCGCAGTCGGCTCTTCCCGAGTCCTAGAAGTTTGAAGCCTGCGATGGAAGCAGATGTGTGAGGAGGCCATTCCTGAAGAAGATGGAGGCGGCACTGGAGGTTTCTCTCGCAGCATTGGGGATGCCCCCAGTGCTGTTTGAGTGCTGGGAACTGCCCCCAGTGCTGCGAGAGAACTCATTTGCATAGCGACAAAAAACGGGATTTATACTGAATGGCGGCGCAGAGAAGACATCTAAAGCTAGAAGAAGAATAGCATTTCTTAAGGCTATTCTGACGTGTTAGTGAGAAAAAAAATTTAATTTTAATGATAGGATCCCTTTAAGGTGTTTCTGCAGTTGATCCCACAATATTCCATCCTGTTACCAAACATAAAGAAACTCTAATATTCATCTTGTCCCATTCTACTGCTGTTCTTCTTTTCTGCTTCTGGTCCCAGTGGCTTCAGTAAACTGCAGGCACAATGTAAGTGACGTCACTACATTGTGCCTACTACTCCCGGAGCAGACAATGACCCCCAAACATACTTCAAAAAACACCCAGAAATGGATGGAAACAAAGTGCTGGAGAGTTCTGAAGTGGCCAAAAGTGAGTCTGGATCAAAATCCCACTGAACACCTGTGGAGAGAAAATAGTGTAGCAGATGTCAGGTATTTAATTATGTGGGCCGCTCAGGAGCTGAGTGGCCAACATAGGCATGGAGTCTATGCTATATTATATAGCAGAGACCCGGTACTAATTCCCGTGGGCATTAACCCCCCTGGCACCCCGGTCAAAGCTGACCCAAGCACCATTATTCTAGCAGGGCCTGGGTACTGCCATTTTTCAGGAATCGCTGGCATCTAGAGTGAGATCCAGGGCCAACGTTCCGTTGACATGACAGCCAGGAGCCTATTGAAGGCTCCCTGGCATGTCTGTCGATATTTTGCAGTGCATTACAATGCATTAGCCTTGTAATGCATTGCATTAGTGATAAGACCCTTTGAGGTTCAAGGGACGTAGGGGGTCTAATAAATGCAATAATTATTATTATTATTATTATTTTTTTTTTTTTTTAAAAAAAGGTAAAAATATATATATAAAAAAATATAAAAAATTCTAATCACCTCCCTTTCCCTACAACACATATAAAAGTATCTAAATACTGAGAAACACATACAGATTAGGTATCACTGTGTCTGAAAACACCTGGTCTACATTATCATTATGAAGAACAATTTGTCCCACAAACGTTAAGCCCTCATATGGCTCTTTGAAAGGAAAAACAAAATAGTTAAGGGGTTTGTGAGGTGAGGAGTCAAAATCGAAACCCAAAAAATGTTAGAGATGGGTAGGAGTCAAAATTACTGTTGGGAAAAGGCACCCTTCAAATATGCATGACCTGGAGCAGTTTTCAAAAGAATGGTCCAAAATTCTAGTTGAGAAGTGTAAGAGTTGTTGACGGTTAGAAGAAGCAATTGATTTCAGCTATTTTTCCAAATGGTGAGCAGCCAAATATTAAGTTTAAAGTACCAGTAATTTTATCAGACTCATTTTTTGAAGTTTTGAATGCAATGATATAATTTTTGGCTTTTTTTTTTCTCAGCTTTTTGTGTTCTTCCAATAGACACAAGTGAAATAAATATGTGTATAACAAAACATATAGTTGCAATAATTTTCTGGGAGAAATACTTAAAGTTTAGTACAATACAGATAAACTGTAACACAAGTGGTAGCTTCACCTTGTTAAAGGCCTATTACAGGTTGTTAAGTCCTGGGCAGTTCCTGCGGAGAGATGAGGAGTCGGGGTCTTTCTTAGCCTTGTCAAGACTGGGGAGATTCCAGTGTGATCTGTTGCTGTTGTTTTTGCCCTCTATGTTGACCGTGTGGCTGAAGCTAGCCAACTGAACGGATCTTTCCTTTGTTTAGTTAGAAGCTCAGATGAGCAGGTTTTCTGTTATTGTTTTGCCTGAAAGTTGAGGTTTATTTATTTTCTGCCAGCTTTTGAAAAATAAACATACAGGATAAAACCTATTGGAACCTAATTTTATTATGTCTGCGTCTGACTGTCTGGGTCCACGCTGCTTCCACTGAGCCAATGCTTCCTTATATGTATATATATTGCTCAAAAAAATAAAAGGAAAACTGAAATAACGCATCCTAGATCTGAATTAATGAAATATTTTCATTGAATACTTTGTTCTGTACGAAATCACACAAAAATTATCAATGGAAATCAAATTTATTAACCAATGAAGGCCTGGATTTGGAGTCACCCCAAAATCAAAGTGGAAAAACACACTACAGGCTCATCCAACTTTGATGTAATGTCCTTAAAACATGTCAAAATGAGGCTCAGTACTGTGTGTGGCCTCCACGTGCCTGTATGACCTCCCTACAATGCCTGGGTGTGCTCCTGATGAGGTAGTGGATGGTCTCCTGAAGGATCTCCTCCCAGACCTGGACTAAAGCATCTGCCAACTCCTGGACAATCTGTGGTGCAATGTGAAGTTGGTGAATGGAGCGAGACATGATATCCTAGATGTGCTCAATCGGATTCAGGTCTGGGGAATGGGCGGCCAGTCCATAGCTTCAATGCCTTCATCTTGCAGGAACTGCTGACAGAATCTAGCCACATGAAATCTGGCATTGTCCTGCATTAGGAGGGACCCAGGGCCAACTGCACCAGGATGTGTTTTCACAAGGGGTCAGAGGATCTCATCTCGGTACCTAATGGCAGTCAGGCTACCTCTGGAGAGCACATGGAGGGCTGTGCAGCCCTCCAAAGAAATGCCACCCCACACCATCACTGACCCACTGCTAACCCAGTCATGCTGAAGGATGTTGCAGGTAGCAGATCAGGACAAAGTAGCACTGTACTATACTGGGCATGCATCAATAAAGCCTCACTGCAGTGACATGTATAGACATATAATTTTAAAACCAAGATGCTATTACAAGCAAATAATTGCAATATTTTTGCTAAGAATTTTTCTTTTATAACAAAACTTTACAAAGTTACATTAAAATACATATTCAGTTTACAGATACAACCCATTTCAATGCACAGTACATCTGTTGGAAGTGGTGAGACACTGGACATGCTCTGAGATGCTTGACCAGCCAATCACTGGCAAGGTCGATGATTTTATGAATTAGTTGAATTTCCTATGTTAGTTGGGAGACAACCAGGAAATGGTGTCTGTAGGGAGCCAGACAGTTTGTGGACCAGAACACATAAAAGAGGCAAAAATGTAAACTTATGTGTGGGTATACAATCATGTCCAACAGTACAAAACTACCACACAATTGATTAATAAAACATAATAAATTTTATTAATACCTACTAAAACAGTAGAATCACATGACATATATGAGAGACAATTACATAATACAATTCTATTGCTATAAGCAAGTGGGGGTAGACAAAACTACATAGTACCAACTAGACAGTAGTAGGTAGAAAACAGATGGCCAATAACAGTTACATGAAGTAGGAATGGTCCTGGATAAGAACAACAATATATAATAATGTATGGTGCAGGATGCACCTAACCATAAACAGCAGTGTGACAAAGCCAGGAACCCAGTATCTCTCCTAGGTGGTATAACAATACAAGTGTTGCCATCTTACCTACCAACAAGAAAGGAAACGCCCAACGCGCGTTTCACCTGCACATAGGCAGGCTTCGTCAGGGGAGTAGGTATTAATAAAATTTATTATGTTTTATTAATCAATTGTGTGTTAGTTTTGTACTGTTGGACAAGTTTGTGGACCAGAGAAAAGGGGAATCATGGAGGGGTGAGTATTCTAGACCAAAAAAAAATTGTATAAAAAAGGTCTGTTAGGGCTATTAATAGGTTAAAAAGTGTACCCAAATACCTTAGTAGTGTTTTGAGTGATTTCTGGGTTTCTCTGTGAGCTCCGGGCATCTTCCGCCTTTGTTTTCTGGACATCTTGCTGTTCTGTGTTTTCTTACAACTACCATGATGCCTTGGGTTTCACTCACACCACCTCCCTCTCTCACTCCTTCCCCTCCCTTTCTCACTGACACCCCATCCATATTTTCCTAGCTAGCCCACCCACTATTAGCCCTTCCTAACTAACTCAACCCCACGTCACCCCATCTTACTTACCTGTCCTCTGTTTTGGACGTCTCACCACTTCTTGATGATTGCTGGCCGCACACACTTGCGCAATAGAGCCGGAATACTGGCATGCTCAGTATCTTCAACTGTTATTGCTTTGCTTTGAACACATTTAATTTTTTTGATGCATAGACTGACTACAGTGACATATAATGCATACCGCTGACGCACTGAAATAGCTGAGGTTGCCATACACATAACTGTGAGGTGAACAATCATTCAATGGACAGGGACAGTTGTTTACCCTAACCTCTTTATAGGCTCAAGACGGTGTGTGAATACTGTTCTACAACCAAGCATAGATGTTGTAAAGTAGCTTAATATGGATAGTTTTATCACACTGCATCTAATATGTTCATAATCATGAAAAATTTATATTGCATATAAATAAGACTGAGTTACTATATTAGCTTCACGTCAAATATATCTAAATGTAATAAATTTCTCATATATAGTCCAATGCATAGTTTTATTTAGCTCTGTCTTTTCACGTCTCAACTAACTGAATGTACCACATAGGACAAAGGGATATAACACTCGTGTGAACCAACCCTATAAGCGTGTTAAAGCCCGGAAAATGCCTGAGAATGCTGAGACCAGGAGCTTCTGTTCTGGGAAACTATATGTTCCATCTCTCTCAAAAAGGTAATGAGTAGGATCACCTGTTGAGAGGAATTAATGAAGTACACTAATGGGAAAAGGCCAATCATAACAATTCTGAAGAAGAGCAAAATGGGGTTGTAAGAGACATGGACCAGAAAATAGTATCCACTTAATTAGCAGGATGGCTGGAAATGTGTAGAAACAGGCCAAGGTCCAAGTTAATCACTGTGACTGGAGAACATTAATATACATGCCATGCCAGGGAAGCAGAGCAAAGGCCAAGCCAAAGCTCAAACAGTTTCCTTTGATGCACTGATTCTTGTATTATTTCTTGACATGCAACAGTGGATTCTGTTTTAAAGATGTAAACGCTTTTCATGAGAAACATAATGGAAATATTTGATATTAGTTTTCATGTCATGAAAAGAATTGAAATATCTGTAATAACATATCGTCCCTATGTATTTCTAAAGATTATTGCTGTTTGAAAAGGCAATCATCTGTATTAAGTAATAATATGAAGCAGATAATTGGAAACTATGTAAAAATTCTCACATCAAAGTAAGCATAATAGTATGTTTAATGCTTCAACCGACACTGCAATATTTTTTACTATCTGCCGGAGCAGGATTTCCTACTCATTTGGTAACAGCAGACATTAAGCTTCTTGACACATATTGAAAGAAATGTCAAAAGACAGTAAAACTAAAGTGTAAATTGTAAGAAGTCAACTGACAATATGAGCATCAGTACAATATGGGTTCACACATCAATAGTTTATAAGTAACAAGAACCTAAAACTTAACATTTAATGAATTAGGAATAAAAAGAAATGGCCAGGCCCAAATACAAGATAAAAGCAACCACAAATTACCTCATATACTGGCATAAGCATAAACAATTCAATGCCAGGTTAGTAGGAACTACCTTCACCACAATAAGCATAGATCAATAGGGTTGCAAAAAGTATGAAGCAGCTATCTAATATGCCAAAAGGAACAATCTTACCAGTGCTCATATGCAGAGGCACAACTAGCAAAGACTGGACCCCCAGCAAACTTTTGACTTGCTCCACAGTGGCCCCTGCCCACAGTATTATTTCCAATAGTAGTCCTTACACACAGTATTATGTCCCATAGTGACTCCTCCACACAGTTTATGCCCTATAGCGGCCCCTGCTCACAGTATTATGTACCACAGTGGACCCTGCACACAGTATTATGTCCCGTAATGGCCCCTACACACAGTATTATGCCCCCTAGTGGCCCCTACACACAGTATTATGTCCCATAGTGACTCCTCCACATAGTATTAAGATAAGATAACTTAATCCTTTAATAGTCCCACAGTGGGGAAATTTCAGCATGTTACAGCAGCATAGTAATACAGGTACAGGATAATACAGAGTAATATATTACAGACGTAGACACACATAAGCTGAGAAGAGAAGATATACTAGGAGTCCATGGCAGCTAAGGAAAAACGGAAGAGAAAGAGGAAGACCTCATGGTCATCGTCATAATCATTAGTTCTCTGTGCGGAGTGATCTTCGTTTGGTCTGATGTAGATTATACAGCCTGGTCGCGGTTAGAAGGAAGGACCTGCGATAGCGCTCCTTCTCACACTTGGGATGAAGCAGACGGTCACTTACAGTGCTGCCAAGTCCCATCAGGGTCCCATACATGGGGTGGGATTTGTTCTCCCGCATGGAGGTCACCACAGACAGCATCCTTCTGTCACCCACCACCTGTACTGGGTCCAAGGGGCTCCCCAGGACAGAGCTGGCCCTCCTGATCAGTCTGTCAAGTCTATTTCTGTCCCTGGTTGATATACTGCTTCCCCAGCAGGCCACACCGAAAAAGATGGCTGAGGCAACCACAGAGTTGAAGAAGGCCTTAAGAAGTGTCCCCTGGACTCCGAAGGCTCTCAGCCTCCTGAGCAGGTAGAGTCTGCTGTGGCCCTTTCTGTGCAGCGCCTCCAGGTGATCAGCCCAGTCTAGTTTATTATTGAGGAGCACGCCCAGATACTTATAGGTCCTGACTATCTCAATACATGTTCCTTGGATATCTACCGGGGTCGGAGCACCTCTATGTTTACTAAAGTCCACCACCATCTCCTTGGTCTTCCCAGCATTAATCCTGAGCTGGTTCTGCTGGCACCATTCAACAAAATCCCGGTTTAAGTCTCTGTATTCCCTATCGTCGCCATCAGTGATAAAGCCTACTATAGCAGAGTCATCGGAGTACTTCTGTAAGTAACAGCTGGATGAGTTGTGCCTAAAGTCAGCAGTGTACAGTGTGAAGAGAAATGGGGCAAGAACTGTACC
Source organism: Leptodactylus fuscus (assembly GCF_031893055.1). Lineage (NCBI taxonomy): Eukaryota > Metazoa > Chordata > Amphibia > Anura > Leptodactylidae > Leptodactylus > Leptodactylus fuscus. Next base: position 107,837,303 of record NC_134266.1, on the reverse strand, counting down.
TTGTGGTGCCCCCGTACTACAGATCACAGTGTCAGACACACCGTCTTGGGCTCTCACATACTGAGGGCGGTTTGTCAGGTAGTCTAGTATCCAGTTGGACAGGTGATGGTCCACACCACCAAGGTTCAGCTTCTCCCTCAGTAGCCCTGGTTGAATGGTGTTGAACGCACTGGAGAAATCAAAGAACATTATTCTCACACTGTTCCCGGGTTTCTCCAGGTGAGAAAGAGCTTTGTGAAGAAGGTGGATGATGGCGTCATCTACCCCAATGCCCGACCGATAGGCAAACTGGAGGGGGTCCAGAGCGGAGCTCACTAGGGGGTGTAGGTGTGTCAGGACCAGTCTCTCTAGGACCTTCATCAGGTGAGATGTCAGTGCTACAGGTCGGTAGTCATTGTAGCCCATCGGGTTGGGTTTCTTTGGGACTGGTACCACGCAAGATGTTTTCCACAGTTGAGGTACCAGTCCCAGCTTTAGACTCATATTGTACATGTGCGTAATAATTCCACACAGCTGGTCACTGCACATTTTAAGAACTCTTGCACTTATACCATCAGGTCCTCCCGCTTTGTTCGCTCTAATCTTCTTCATTTCCTTACACACTAGAGACTCCTGCAGGATCAGATATTCAGATTGCAGTTGACCGCAGTTCGGTGGGGGTTGGGTCTTGGTGCATGAGGGGAGGGGGGTTGGCTGACATGCTGGTGGAGGGAGCATTTGCTTGTAGTCGAATCTATTGAAGAATAGATTAAGCTCGTTAAGCCACTTCCTGTCCCCTACTGTTCGATGCCCTGTCTTTTCCTTGTGTCCTGAAATTGCCTTAAGACTGTCCCACACCTCAGAGATTCTACCCTCCCCCATCTGTAGTTCCATCTTCCGCCTGTAGTTGGCTTTCCCTTCTCTGATCAATTGTCTTAGCTGTTTCTGAACCGCCCCCAGGCCATTTTTGTCCCCAGACCTAAAAATTCTCTTTTTTTCCTTGAGAAGAGTTTTAATCTCAGAGTTGATACATGGTTTGTTATTGGAGAAACACCTCACCTTTCTAGTTGGTACCGTGCTGTCCACGCAGAAATTAATGTAGTCTGTTATGCAGTGTGTGAGTCCCTCAATGTCCTCTGGAAATGAGTCTTGAAACACTTCCCATAAAGTTATATTAAAACAGTCCTTTAGAGACTCGACGCTTTCCTCTGACCAAATCTTCACTGTACGGGTAACCGCCGGTTCTCTGCGCACCAGTGGAATGTATGTGGGTCGCAGATGTACCAGGTTGTGATCTGATCTGCCTAGGGGTGGTAGGGCAGATGAGTTATATGCATCCCTTACATTGGCAAAGAGCAAGTCCGGTGTTTTGTTGTCTCTTGTATGGCAGGTTACGTATTGTGTGAAGCCTGGTAGAGTGGATGCTGAGACATGGTTGAAATCTCCCGACACTAGGAGCAGGGCATGGGGGTGAGATGATTGCAGCTCGCTCACAGCAGCATGGAGGACTTCACAGGCAGCATCAGTTTTTGCAGAGGGGGGAACATATGCAGCTAGTACGATAACATGTGATAGTTCCCTTGGCAGGTAATAAGGTCTCATGCTCACGGCTAGCAGTTCAATATCCTTTCCACACAATTGTTTCTTAACTACAATGTGTCCTGGATTACACCATCTCTCATTGACAAATATTGCAATCCCTCCTCCTTTTTGCTTACCGCTCTCTATTATGCCCCATAGTGGCCCATGTACACTGTATTATGTCCCATAGTGGCCGCTCCACACAGAATTATGTCTTATATTGGCCCCTGCACATAGTATTATACCACAGTTGCTCCTCCACACAGTTTATGCCCTATAGTGGCCCCTGCACACAGTATTGTGTCCCATAGTAGATCCTGCAAACAGTATTATGTCCCGCAGTAGCCCCTGAACACAGTATTATACCCCATAGTGGTACCTCCATGCAGTATTATCCCCCATAGTGACTCCTCCACACAGTATTATGCCTCAGAGTGGACCTCCCAAGAACTATTATTATACTTTGTGGTCTTTTCAGACCCCAGAATATAATGATCAGAGGTGACAAACATAAAAACCATTGTTACTCATCTCTCCTGGGCTCTGACGCACTTCCTGCTGCTTTCAGCCCTCTTCAGTGTTGGCACAGATGTCATGTGGGCCAGGCCGGTGTCGAGATGCATAATGATGCTGGCCTTGCCCACTTGACATCTGGAACATCACCAAAGAGGCCCGAAGATTGCAGGGAGTGACACTGGTTGCAGGAGAGATGAGTAACACGAGTCTACTCTGGGGTATGAAGAGATCCCTATGTATAATGTATACTGATAGCAATATCTGTTGGGGTTTACCTGCCCTCTCCTACTCACAGTCACCTTCGCAGAAGGGGAAGTGGAGGCTGCTGTGAGAAGAAGCAGGTATTGGAATATAAATAGCGCCCATAAAAAATAAATAAATAAAAGCAGCAGGGGCCCACTAAAGTCCTAGGTCCTGTGGCAGTCGTTGTTGATATAGGATGTGAATTAGTTGGCCTAACATATAACTGTTTGGGGTCCACAAAAACAGGGTCACATACTGTGTGTGGGCCTCAAAAAAGTAGGACCTTGTGTGGGGGTCCAAAAAAGGCGGTCATATACTATGTTCGGACCACAAAAAAGGAGGTCATGAGATCATATACTCTGTGGGTCTAAAAAAATTTTTTTTTAAAAAAAGGCCATATACTGTGTAGGGAGCACAAAAAAAGGTTATATACTGTGTGGGAGAACACAAAAAACAATGGGTCATATACTATGAAGGAGGCCAAAAAAAGGTGGCCAGATACTGTGTGGGGGCCAAAAAAATGGAGGCCATGTGCTACAATAAATAAGGGTACCATATTATGTATTGGGGGTCAGTGTGGATGCAATATACTATGTGAGCCAGCAAGGGGAGGCAATATACTGTGTGGACCAGTAAATGGGATGTTATACAGTTTGGGGTGCAAAATTAATAAAATATCATACACCAGTCTTAATAAACAGCTCTACTGGCACAAGGACCGATACATTTATGAATTTTGTTGAATCTTGAATGATATTGAATCTTTGTAAATCTGTCGAAGGTCCTGGTGCCAGATTGGAAAACTATGCCAGGTAGGAACAGACGTAGATTTCCATTCCAACTCATGTTAGTAAACTGTGCAAGTTTTCTAGTGTAGAGTGAGTTATTAATTCCCTATGTGTGTAGTATAACATGACATGATCATCTAATTTTATTGGCCACAAGTATTTTTAAATGTCTAAGCATTGTGACTCCAGTCACACTATGAGTAAGAGCTTCGGCTTGAAATGCGTGAAATAGAGGCCACTGTACTTTGTTTTTAATGAACTATGAAGAACTAAGATTACTAGTGCTGGAACATTCCTCAAGATTTTGGACTTTGTTTACCAGTCCTGCAACATGGAACTTTTTACAAATCTTCCATGCCCAATTCATAGATGATTTGCAAATGATTAATCCTATTTTTATTTTTTATATTTTTAAAGAGTGGCACAATGGATGTTTAATGCAGGTGTTTGACACCTGACTCATTCCTGTGTTCAGTATGTACCGCTCCACTTCCAAGCAAACTACTAAAAATTGCAAAGAGACACAACACAGGACAGAAGTAGGGCCAATATCAAAGGTCAAGAAAGACGGAAGGTGCTTTATATTGCTGTCAGTAATTAACTGCAGAATCAAGGACCAGAATAGGATTTAGCCTGAAAATGGTCCTGCAAGCCAGCTGTGATTTTAACAATTGGTTTGGGAGCTTGGCCTAAATGGGCAAATCCCACCACTGATTATCTAGCAGTTAGTCATAGTATAGTATACGTCTACAATAGTGGTTTTGAACCTGTGGCTCTACAGCTATTGAACATCTACAAATCCCATGTTTCCCTGTGTTGAAGATGACTGCAATAGAAGCTATCAGCAGTAATGAAAATCATTATTTCAATATTGTTTGTGTGCTTTTCTGAACAATTAATTATTTGCTAGTACAGCGGCAGATGAAATTTCTTTGGGTCAGTGCACACAGAGTTGATTTTAATGCTGAATCCACCTCAAAAATCAGCCTCCAAAAAAAGCCTCCCAATAGAACTCTATTAGGAGGCTTTTTTTGGAGGCTGATTTTGAGGTGGATTCAGCGTCAAAATCAGCGCCAAAAAACTCTGTGTGCACTAACCCTTAATTTGTCATGACTGAACAAATGTCTATCTGTTTGAACACACAGTAATGTGAATTGTTTTTGGTTGTGTCATTAGTATTTGTTGTCATATTTATGGGCACTTTAAGATAATTATATTTATAATTAAATGAAATTATGATTTCACTTTAAAAGAGGACCTGAACAAAGTGCTAAATGACATATATCATTTTATTGCCATTGTGCTTCCAAACTATTTGATATTTTTTTTCTTAAATCTATTCACCTGTTCAAAAGATATAACCCCTGGTCAGTTATTTGTAACTTAGTTCTCATTCTTCAAGTTGGCAGTAACCATTTATTTTATTTCAGAAAAACCATGGTTAGCACCCACTTACATAATAAGACCTACTTTACATACAGTGGTCCATGCAAGGTTTTGAAACTTTTAGAATTTTCTATATTTCTATATAAATTTGACCTAAAACTACATCACAAGTCCTAAAAGTACATAAAGAAAACCAAGTCAAACAAAGGAGTCAAAAATATTACACTTGGTCATTTATGCAAATCTGTTTTCCAAGATGTAAATAGGAAAACAGTGCCTCTGTTTGCAGCCCTCTAGGGGTAGCCCTCTTAAACATCATGCATGGCTTTTTCAAGTCTATTGCTAGGCTATGCCAGCAATAGACTTGCGAGGCTATGCCAAACCAATTTATTCTATTCCAAAAGGAACAGAATCCCAGCTGTGGACAGAGCTATTTCGATCTGGTTAGGTCTCTTCAGGCAAGTGTAGGAAAAACTGGTTTGGCAAAGATGAGAGACTTCTGGACCAGGTTATGGGGATAATATTTCTCCTTGAGGAAAGAGTACCTTTACAGGCGTACAGTGTCTTACTAAGCCATTTTTGCTCCGCTGGGGATTGTGGGAAAAATATGCAAATCTGTTTTCCAAGATGTAAATAGGAAAACAGTGTCTCTGTTTGCTGCCCTCTGTAAAAGTGCTCTCTCCTCAAGGAGAAATATTATACCCATAACTTGGTCATTTACTTATAGAAGAAATGGGATGACAATTTGATGTGAGTGGGCAACCTGTTTTATTTTGAAAACAAGAATCTATCAAAGTCTGACGTTTACAAAACATGTTTTGTAAGGCAGTGTTCACCCTACTGTTGGATTCCGTTATCAAGGTGTCCATTAAAAAAAACAAAACAAAAAAACGGATTGCTTAATGGATCAGTTAAAAAAACAGACTCAGGGCTCGTTCACATCTGTGCCCAGGTGTCCGTTCTGCAGGTTTCCGTTTCCTGCATAAAACAGAGCAGGAGACGGAAACCTGCAGGAGTCTTTCTCACCCATTCATTTGAATGGGTGAGAAAGCTGTCCGGCCGTGAGCGGCAGTGAGCGTTTTATGCTCTCCGCCGCGAAACTGGGTTTTTTAATCCGGACACAGAGTCGGACATGCAGTACTCTGTGTCCGGATTAAAAAATCTGGTTTCGCGGCGGAGAGCATAAAACGCTCACCGCCGCTCACGGCCAGACCCGGTCTGTGCTTTCCGTCTTCTGGCATGCAGAAGACGGAAAGCACAGAACGGAGACCAGAACGCAGGTGTGAACCTAGCGACATTAGTATTTGTTAGCATCAGTTGGTGTCAATTAGCAATAGTTGGTGTCCGTTTTTTTATACTGTCTATTTTTTTTTTTTTTTGCTGTTTATGCTTTCTGAGAATGCGTAGAAAATAAACGGACACAAAATAACGGACAGTAACTGATGGCTATCAGTTAGGGGACGTTCACACTAGCGTCGGTGTCTGACAGCTAGTGTCCGATGCTAATGTCTGTGCAAGGTTTTAGCATCGGGCACCAGCTGCGTCCATTATAATTTGCATTATTTTAAATAGGACATCATGTAGTTTAGTGTCCGTGGGTTTCCTTAAGTGTCCATTTACAAAGATGACTGATTTTTCAAGCAGAGAGCTAAATCCTACAGACATGGTTGTAAACGGACACAAAAGGACACAAACGGACACTAAAGGACACACAGATAAATTCACACAGATTGTGTACAAATGGAGGAAATTCAAGGCAATTTTAACCCTCTCCAGAAATGGCTGACCAACAAATATCAAGAGCAAGTCATATAACATTTCTACAAGCCCCATTTAAGTGTTGTTGAAACCTCTGCTGTGTTGCATCTATAATAATAATAACAACTTTATTTACATAGTGCTAATATATTCCGTAGCAGTCTATCAACTATAAACTTATTCCCCACTTATTTATTATTAGGAAATAGAAAGTTTGACATATTTGTAATCAATGTGTATTATCCTTTTTTTTTGTTGCTGTTTTCACTAGTTTGCTTTGTGCACTATAGAACAAAATGCCCCATTATCAACAGACCACTGACTAATCTTATGTGCTTAGTTTAATCTAATAATGGGGTGTGTGATTACCTACACATCCATCAAATTTCTTTCAAAATGTGTTACTTTTTTTCATTTATTTATAATTTTTGTTGTGAAAAAGCATAGCCTACATTTAATACAGAAAATTCCAGCACATAGCCAATTCTGCTTTACCAGTTACTAGCTCAGTGAAGGTTGTTTATGTATTTAGCGTATACACTATTTGATTACATGTTATATTTGTCAACCATTCATTCTTCACTATTTTAGCGTTTTAGTGCTTTAACTGTGAAAATGAGCCTTTGCTGTCTCTAAGGATTGAAGTAATAAGTAACAACAATAAAAAAAATTCCTCAATGCCTGAATAAATAGCAAAGTTCAGCTCTTTTCTACTGGAACTTGAGAAGACTGGGTAGGAGCATCAGATGTCAATTATTAGTGACTTGTGACTTTGTATCTTGTAAATGTGTTTTGCTTGGAATTTTCAAAATGCTAATTATTTTAGTATGAGAGTGTATTTTTCCAAATTAACATAGCTGTCTTCACCGCTTTCAGAAAGTTTATATTAAAAGCTTTAAGTCCGGGACCCCACGTTGCGTTAATGCCACAATTTGTCATTTCTGCTGCATTTTATAGTACCTGCAAAGTAGATGAGATTCTGGCACTTTGCAGGAAAAAATCTTTAGTGAAAATGCTACGATTTAAAAAATGCTCATGGTTTTGCAAATTGTAGCATCTCAATTATACCTATGGAAAAGCTGGCAGTTTCTGTATAGGCATAAAAGAAGTCATTTTTCATTTTCACTTACCAAAGTTAATACAATTTTTGAACAGCTGTGGGGTCAAAATGCTCACTATTGAAGATGTAATTTACAAAGTGGCGTCATTTTTGGAGTGTTTCCACTATAGTGGTACTTTAGGGGCATCTGAAAATGAGACATTGCATTTGAAAACTATTTCAGAAAAATCTGTTTTTCAAATGCTTTGTGGCGCTGCTTCCTGTGCTGCTGTGTGCCCAAAGAGCAGTTCACATCGACATGTGGGGTATTTCCGGACTCGAAAGAAATTGCATAACAAATTGTGAGATACAATTTCCCTTTTAAACCCTTGTTAACATGTACATATTAGGGCTAAATGAATGTATTATTGGAAAGAAAATGATATGTCTACATTTCATCTCCATATTATTTTAATTCCCATGAAATGCTTAAAGGTAAAAAAAAAAAACATGCCAAATGTAACTTTGAGGGGGTGCAGTTTTGAAAATAGGCTTTATTTATGGAGGGGGGGTTCTAATATCTAGGCCTTTAAAACCCCTCTTCAGAACTGAACTGTTCCCTAACAAATGGGTATGGGAAAATTGCTGTTACACTTGTAAGTCTTCTAATGTCTAAAATAAATTCAAGGACGATTAGAAGATGATGGCAATATAAAGCAGTGATATCGTAGATAATATTTATTAATGTATTTGGATGGTATGAATATATGTCTGAAAAGCAGAACATTTTACATTTTGAAAATTGCAATTTTTTTCAAATTTCCTATTTCTAATATTGATCAAAGTTTACCTCTAACAAGAAATACAACGAGACACAAAAAATTGTCTCAAAATCACTTGAGTAAGTTAAAGCATCTCATTGTCATTGCCACTTAAAATAACACGTCAATTTTAAAAAATGAGGCTGTGTCCTTAACCACTTCTGGACCGCCCATAGACTATAAACGTCCGGAAAGTGGTTGCCTTGTTCTGACAGGACGTACCAGTACATCCAATCAGAACACAGAAGCTGCACGAGATCGTGCAGCTGCTGATACTGGGAGCCGGATGTAACTTCAGAGAGCTCAATGAGCGCTGTATATACAGCTATGCGCGCCACCATGTTGGGGCCGCCCTCTGACCCAGATCAGCTCTGTAATCTAATAATCTAATAATAATTCTTATATAGTGGAAGGCAATGGAAACATATGAGTGTATGGGTTTCCTCAGGCTGGGGCCCCACATTGCGGAAATACAGCATTTTGTACCGCTGCAAAAGTGCAGCAGAAAAAACACGCCATAATCTAATCCCTACATTTAGTGATTTTTAAAGAATAAAATCTTAGCTAGTGCCAGGCAGCCACTGTGTGCGTGGTTTGCATAATCAGATCACACATGGAATATTATGTAAAGATTTGCTTATATAACTGGCATGGTTTTAATTTTTAATTTTTTGCCACTGAAGCATGCAGTCTTAGTTTGTCACTGTGAGAACCAGAGCAATGGACTGGCTCGGAATTCAACAGGCAAGTTTACATCATGTTTCTATAATCCACTTAGCATATCCCTTTAGTGGATACATTAAAAACCTTTTTTTGAATGTACTTCATTGAAGAAAATAAAATTATCTGTTGCTGTAGTTTTCTGCAGTATACCAGTGCATAGTAGGCTATGCTATTCTGGCTTGCAAATAACAAAAACAGAAAGAGACATATAGGGCAATCTTGGATTTGTGGATCTTATGATGTGGCCTTCATATCAGCAAAGGTAATGCATACTTATTCTAATATGTATAGGCAACTTAGCCTACATTCATAGGATAGAAGTGCAAAACCATCTTTCACGGCTGTTTTACTCATGAGGAGGGACTGTTTTCACAGATCCCTCATGCATTGTGGCGTACATAAAGATCCATGAAGTGGATAAAAATAAAGCATGACTGCCCCAAGACCTGCTTAAATGGGTTTTCACACTGTTAAAGGGGCTCTATCATTGGGAAAAGTCAACACATCATTGCATAGCCTTTAGAAAGGCTATTCCACACCTACCTTTAGTATGTAAATTGCCTCAGTGGTTTTTGAATAAGTCCGTTTTTATTCATATGCTAATTAGACTGGTGCACAATGCATCGTGCACTCCTCTTTGCTATTGTTTCCTATGGCAGTATATGCACAGGCTGCTGCTGATGACTCAGCTTCCTGTTTGCACACACAAATAGGAGATAATAGCAGGGACGACTGCTGCTGGGAACTTCCTGTGCTGGCTGGAAGTTCATTAGCATATGAATAAAAACTGACTTATTCAGAAACCATTGAGGCAATTAGCATATAAAAGGTAGGTGTGGAATAGCCTTTCTAAAGGCTATGCAAAGATGTGTTTAGTTAAAAATGACTTTTCCCAGTGATAGAGCCCCTTTAAGTGTTTTCCCGCTCTCAGATTAGCCTTGACTGGGAATAGGTGTTATACTCTTCTCTGTTTCTCTCTTCCCCACCCTTTTTTCTTTCCCCCTTCCTCCCTCCCCTTGCAGGGTCCCAGCCTGACAGACTCCCTGGTGTTCCCCCCTCATTAACTCCAATGGCCCTTCTTCCTACACCACCTCTAGGACTGCTCCCTGTGCGCCTACCGTACATCCTCTTTATGACAAGTAGTTGACGCCACCAGAGCATGCATTCATGCCCTCTGGAAGTCACCCATTTCACCTTCCCTCCTCCATTGGATCTGTGGGGTAGAGGACCTCCTTTTCTTTCTTTTTTTTTCTCCCTCTTTGTTGTTTTGCTACCCTTCCTTTATGCCCTCCCTTCTCTTTTATTTCTTTCTACTGTGCTGCATTGTAACTATTATTATTTGTTTGAGATGTTCATTTTTTGTCCCTTACTGTTTGAGACATGCTTTAGTGTTTTTGTATTGTATACTTATATGTTTTAATTGTTATAAATAAAGAATTTATTAAAAAAAATAATAAAGCATGACCTATAATGGTCAGTTAGACCATCAAAATATTGGTCATGTGTATAGCCCCCATTCACAGACATTGAAAGTAATGTGTTGGCAGTTAAAAAAAAACATAGTCACAATGCCATTTGTGAATGTAGGCTTGATGTCTGTTGCCAACTTTAGTTATAATTAAAATGAGTTACTAAAACATCTAAACCAATGAGAAGTCTATAAGACTGAGTTCACATTTGCATGATTGGAGAATCACAGAAACCGTTGAAAATTGGCAGAGAAAAGTCCTGCATGGAGGATTTTTTTTCTCTGTCAGTTTCAGGAGAACACAATGCTAATGTGAACCTAGTGTAAGATGAACATAAAGGATAAATTTTGTATTTCTTTTTACAATGTTACATATTTATTTCTGTCTACCAAAGGAATAAAGAGCAGGTTAAAACAATATATTAATTATTTACTGTTAGAAGGAAGAATAAACTGGGGAAAACCATCAACAAATGAAGTTGTAATTGTAGATAATTTAGCTAATGTACCAATCTCCATATCCAGAAATACGGTTCCGTTGTGTCCTAAGTATGGCATACACAGGCATAGACTGGCCCACAGGGGAACAGATGAGTCAGTGGGTACCTTCACTCAATGCACTACATACAAATAGCCAGATAAATCATATATAGAGTAGGCACATGACCTATCCTCCCTTAGTGGCCCTGTCTTCCCTATCAAGAATAATCTTGCTAATAAATATAAAGAGGGTTCATCTAAGGCAAGGGCAAGGTAGTAGTCTACTACTGAAAAAAAAATAGGTAGCAAGTAATATTTGACTTTCTCTATGCTGGGCCTCCAGAATACACTGGACTCTGCACAGATCAGTTGAAAACCACTGGGAACAGCTGCAGTATTAATTCACATGGTGCAGGGGTTTTCATGCAATGTGGATCCATGTGTACTTTATGTTTTTCATGGATCCTATCAATAGCATAGATGGGCTGATCTGCAAAAAAAGACAAGAATAGGAAGTGCCCCAAATTTTGCAGATCAAGCCCTCAACCCCTACATACTAGATATATGTTTGAGGGGCCATATAAATGATTAGGTCCATATGTTATCTGTTATTATCCTTAATAATGGCTATCACATATATCTTGCCTACTCTCTCTTCTTCTCACTTCCTGTATTCTTCAACAAGCTGGTATACATGCTTTGACTGTTTGATGAACAGGACACTGTGAAGTATCACAATATATATAGACTAGAGATGAGCGAACACTAAAATGTTCGAGGTTCGAAATTCGACTCGAACAGCCGCTCAATGTTCGTGTGTTCGAACGGGTTTCGAACCCCATTATAGTCTATGGGGAACAGATACTCGTTAAGGGGGAAACCCAAATCCGTGTCTGGAGGGTCACCAAGTCCACTATGACACCCCAGGAAATGATGCCAACACCTCTGGAATGACACTGGGACAGCAGGGGAAGCATGTCTGGGGGCATCTAACACACCAAAGACCCTCTATTACCCCAACATCACAGCCTAACAACTACACACTTTACACACTCAATACCACCTCTCTGACAGTAGGAAAACACCTTGAAACATGTGTATTTGGCACTTGCAGTGAGGAGAGCTTGTCACCAGCAGTGAATTTGGCCCTTGTAGTAAGTTGAGGTTGGCACCAACATTTGTTTTGAAAATCAGGGTGGATTGAGCCTCTAACCAGCAGAGTTTGGGCAAATTCATGGTGGAGGGATCCTCTAAAAACCCCAGTTTGGACCAATTCATGGTGGAGGGAGCCTCTAAAAACCCCAGTTTGGACCAATTCATGGTGGAGGGAGCCTCTAAAAACCCCAGTTTGGACCAATTCATGATGGAGGGAGCCTCTAAACAGCCCAGTTTGGGCAAATTCATGGTGGAGGGAGCCTCTAAAAACCCCCAGTTTGGACCAATTCATGGTGGAGGGAGCCTCTAAAAACCCCAGTTTGGACCAATTCATGGTGGAGGGAGCCTATAAACAGCCCAGTTTGGGCAAATTCATGGTGGAGGGAACCTCTAAACAGCCCAGTTTGGGCAAATTCATGGTGGAGGGAGCCTCTAAAAACCCCAGTTTGGACCAATTCATGGTGGAGGGAGCCTCTAAAAACCCCAGTTTGGACCAATTCATGGTGGAGGGAGCCTCTAAAAACCCCAGTTTGGACCAATTCATGATGGAGGGAGCCTCTAAACAGCCCAGTTTGGGCAAATTCATGGTGGAGGGAGCCTCTAAAAACCCCCAGTTTGGACCAATTCATGGTGGAGGGAGCCTCTAAAAACCCCAGTTTGGACCAATTCATGGTGGAGGGAGCCTCTAAACAGCTCAGTTTGGGCAAATTCTTGGTGGAGGGAGCCTCTAAACAGCCCAGTTTGGGCAAATTCATGGTGGAGGGAGCCTCTAAAAACCCCAGTTTGGACCAATTCATGGTGGAGGGAGCCTCTAAAAACCCCAGTTTGGACCAATTCATGGTGGAGGGAGCCTCTAAACAGCCCAGTTTGGACCAATTCATGGTGGAGGGAGCCTCTAAAAACCCCAGTTTGGACCAATTCATGGTGGAGGGAGCCTATAAACAGCCCAGTTTGGACCAATTCATGGTGGAGGGAGCCTCTAAAAACCCCAGTTTGGACCAATTCATGGTGGAGGGAGCCTCTAAACAGCCCAGTTTGGGCAAATTCATGGTGGAGGGAGCCTCTAAACAGCCCAGTTTGGGCAAATTCATGGTGGAGGGAGCCTCTAAAAACCCCAGTTTGGACCAATTCATGGTGAAGGGAGCCTCTAAAAACCCCAGTTTGGACCAATTCATGGTGGAGGGAGCCTCTAAACAGCCCAGTTTGGACCAATTCATGGTGGAGGGAGCCTCTAAAAACCCCAGTTTGGACCAATTCATGGTGGAGGGAGCCTCTAAACAGCCCAGTTTGGGCAAATTCATGGTGGAGGGAGCCTCTAACCAGCCCAGTTTGGACCAATTCATGGTGGAGGGAGCCTCTAAAAACCCCAGTTTGGACCAATTCATGGTGGAGGGAGCCTCTAAACAGCCCAGTTTGGACCAATTCATGGTGGAGGGAGCCTCTAACCAGCAGAGTTGGTGGAAATCAGGGTGGAGGGAGCCTCTAACCAGCAGAGTTGTGGGAAAGCAGGGTGGAGGGAGCCTCTAACCAGCAGAGTTGGTGGAAATCAGGGTGGAGGGAGCCTCTAACCAGCAGAGTTGTGGGAAAGCAGGGTGGAGGGAGCCTCTAACCAGCAGAGTTGTGGGAAAGCAGGGTGGAGGGAGCCTCTAACCAGCAGAGTTGTGGGAAAGCAGGGTGGAGGGAGCCTCTAACCAGCAGAGTTGGTGGAAATCAGGGTGGAGGGAGCCTCTAACCAGCAGAGTTGGGGGAAATCAGGGTGGAGGGAGCCTAGTATTAGCAGAATTGTGCAACGCTTATGGTGGATGAGTATGAGGATGCGGAGGAATTGGAGAGGTTGAGTACAGACATGGAGTTTCATGTTGGGGTGCTTTACACAGGTGGGCACAAAAATGAAGGCTCTATCCAGTGGTGGTTCATTTTTATCAAAGTGAGCCGGTCGGCACTCTCAGCTGACAGACGGGTGCGCTTGTCAGTGATGATGCCACCGGCTGCACTGAACACCCTCTCAGATAGGACGCTGGCGGCAGGACAGCACCTCCAAGGCATATAGGGCAAGTTCAAGCCACAGGTCCAACTTCCACACCCAATACGTGTAGGGCGCAGAGGGGTCGGAGAGGACAGGGCTGTGGTCGGAAAGGTATTCCCGCAACATGCGCCTATACTTCTCACGCCTGGTGACACTAGGACCCTCCGTGGCGGCACTTTGGCGAGGGGGTGCCATCAAGGTGTCCCAGACCTTAGACAGTGTGCCCCTCGTTTGTGTGGACCGGTGAGAACTTGGTTGCCTACTGGAGGAACTGCCCTCCCTGCCGCCAACGTCACATGCTGGAAACATCTCCATCATATTCTGCACCAATTGCCTGTGGCAAGCATTGATGCGATTGGCCCTCCCCTCTACCGGAATAAAAGACGAGATGTTGTTTTTATACCGGGGGTCAAGGATAGCAAAGATCCAGTACTGGTTGTCCTCCATGATTTTGACAATACGCTTGTCGGTTGTAAAGCACCCCAACATGAACTCAGCCATGTCTGCCACAGTGTTAGTTGGCATGACTCCTCTGGCCCTACCGGAAAGTTCAATCTCCATTTCCTCCTCATCCTCCATGTCTACCCATCCGCGCTGCAACAATGGGACGATTCGAAGTTGCCCGGAAGCCTCCTGTATCACCATCACATCATCGGACAACTCTTCTTCCTCCTCCTCCTCCTCCTCCATTAAACGCAGTGAAGCGGACAGATGTGTGGACCTACTCTCCAGCTGTGACGGATCGGATGCTATCCCTAACTCCTCTGTGTGATCTGAGTTATCCCTGATGTCAATCAGGGATTCTCTCAGAACACACAAGAGCGGGATTGTAAGGCTCACCATCGCATCCTCAGAGCTCACCCTCCTTGTGGACTCCTCAAAGACCCGTAGGATGTCACAAAGGTCTCTCATCCATGGCCACTCATGGATGTGAAACTGAGGCAGCTGACTTTGTGGCACCCTAGGGTTTTGTAGCTGGTATTCCATCAAAGGTCTCTGCTGCTCAACCACTCTATTCAACATCTGAAACGTTGAGTTCCAGCGTGTGGGGACGTCGCACAAAAGCCGGTGTTGTGGCACATGCAGGCGTTGCTGGAGAGATTTTAAGCTAGCAGCGGCTACTGTCGACTTGCGAAAGTGGGCGCACATGCGCCGCACTTTCACCAGTAGCTCTGGAACATTGGGGTAGCTCTTTAGGAAACGTTGCACCACTAGGTTGAAGACGTGGGCCAGGCATGGAACATGTTGGAGTCCGGCAAGCTCCAGAGCTGCTACCAGGTTCCGGCCGTTATCACAAACGACCATGCCTGGGCCCAGGTGCAGCGGCTCAAACCATATTGCCGTCTCATCGAGGAGGGCATCCCTCACCTCGGAGGCGGTGTGCTGTCTGTCCCCAAGCTGATCAGCTTCAGCACAGCCTGCTGACGTCTACCAACGCCAGTGCTGCAACGTTTCCAACTCGTAGCTGGGGTCAATCTAACAGCGGAGGAGGAGGCGGGTGGCGGAGGAGGAGGCGGTGGCGGAGGAGGAGGCGGTAGAGGAGGAGGAGGAGGGGGGTGTTCTTCTCGTGTCCCTGCCAGGAATGTTAGGCGGGGAGACGAGGTACACCCGGCCAGTTTGGGAAGCAGTCCCAGCCTCAACTACATTCACCCAGTGTGCCGTCAGTGAAATGTAGCGTCCCTGTCCGCATGCACTTGTCCACGCGTCGGTAGTCAAGTGGACCTTTGTGCAAAGCGCGGAACTAAGGGCCTGCCTGATGTTGAGTGACACGTGCTGGTGCAAGGCGGGGACGGCACACCGGGAGAAGTAGTGACGGCTAGGGACGGCATAGCGAGGTGCCGCAGTTGCCATCAGGTCCAGGAAGGCGGGAGTTTCAACAAGCGATGTTGGCGTTCAAGGCTTGCGCGTGTGGGTGGTTAGCAGTGTATTTCTGCCGCCGCTCCAATGTCTGAGAGATGGTGGGTTGTTGTAAAGAAGCGCCTGATGGTGCCTTTGATGGTGCAGGAGAAGGAGATAAGACAGGAACAGGGGAGGATGAGGGAGAAGTCAACAAAGTGGCGGAGGCAGATGAAGTGGTGTCCTGGCTCGTCCTCTGGAGTGCATAGCCAGCACAGTCAGCAGTGGCAGTGGCAGAGGCAGAGGCAGTGGCAGTGGCAGTGGCGTGAACGGCAGGCGGCCTTTGTCCTGCCGTTGCTGCCTGCCACTGATTCCAGTGCTTGGATTCCAAATGACGGCGCATTGAAGTGGTGGACAGGTTGCTCTTCTCAGAGCCCCTAATCAATTTCGAGAGGCAAATTGTGCAGACAACACTATATCTGTCCTCGGCGCATTCCTTGAAAAAACTCCACACCTTCGAGAAACGTGCCCTCGAGGTGGGAGTTTTTCGGGGCTGGGTACAAACTGGAACATCTTGGGAGATTCCGGGTGTGGCCTGGCTTCGCCTAAGCTGCTGACCTCTGCCTCTGCCTCTAGCTACCCTTTTTGGTGCTGCACCTGCCTCAACATCCACACTACTTTCCCCGCTTGACATCTCCCCTGTCCAGGTCGGGTCAGTGTCCTCATCATCCACCACTTCCTCTTCCAACTCCTGTCTCATCTCCTCCTCCCGCACAATGCGCCGGTCAACTGGATGCCCTGACGGCAACTGCGTCACATCATCGTAGATGAGGGTGGGTTGCTGGTCATCCACCACCAAATCGAACGGAGATGGAGGAGACTCTAGTGTTTGAGCATCTGGACACAGATGCTCCTCTGTTAGGTTCGTGGAATCGTGACGTGGAGAGGCAGGTTGAGGGACAATGAAAGGAGCGGAGAACAGCTCTGGGGAGCAGGGACAGTTGGGGTTATTGTTCTGTGAAGCTTGGGAATTTTGGGAGGAAGGAGGACAAGACTGTTGGGTAATAGGAGGAGAGGAGGCAGAGTCTGACTGGCTGCTGGACAATGTGCTGTAAGTGTTCTCTGACAGCCATTGCAAGACCTGTTCCTGGTTCTCGGGCCTACTAAGATTTGTACCCTGCAGTTTAGTTAATGTGGCAAGCAACCCTGGCACTGTGGAGTGGCGCAATGCTTGCTGCCCCACAGGAGTAGGCACGGGACGCCCTGTGGCTTCACTGCTACCTTGCTCCCCAGAACCATTCCCCCGACCTCGCCCACGGCCTCGTCCACGTCCCTTTCCGGGAGCCTTGCGCATTTTGAATTCCCAGTTAGAAATTGGCACTATATACCAGTAGCAAAAATTGTGGGTGCACGTAACCCCAATATATTCTTTGAATTACCAGTCAGAAACTGGCACTATATGGCAGTAGCAAGAAATGAGGGTATTTGTAACCCCAATATATTCTTTGAATTCCCAGTCAGACAATGGCACTATATACCAGTAGCAAGAAATGAGGGTATTTATAACCCCAATATATTCTTTGAATTACCAGTCAGAAACTGGCACTATATGGCAGTAGCAAGAAATGAGGGTATTTATAACCCCAATATATTCTTTGAATTCCCAGTCAGACAATGGCACTATATACCAGTAGCAAGAAATGAGGGTATTTATAACCCCAATATATTCTTTGAATTCCCAGTCAGACAATGGCACTATATACCAGTAGCAAGAAATGAGGGTATTTATAACCCCAATATATTCTTTGAATTACCAGTCAGAAACTGGCACTATATGGCAGTAGCAAGAAATGAGGGTATTTATAACCCCAATATATTCTTTGAATTCCCAGTCAGACAATGGCACTATATACCAGTAGCAAAAATTGTGGGTGCACGTAACCCCAATATATTCTTTGAATTACCAGTCAGAAACTGGCACTATATGGCAGTAGCAAGAAATGAGGGTATTTGTAACCCCAATATATTCTTTGAATTCCCAGTCAGACAATGGCACTAAATACCAGTAGCAAAAATTGTGGGTGCACGTAACCCCAATATATTCTTTGAATTACCATTCAGAAACTGGCACTATATGGCAGTAGCAAGAAATGAGGGTATTTGTAACCCCAATATATTCTTTGAATTCCCAGTCAGACAATTACACTATATACCAGTAGCAAAAATTGTGGGTGCACGTAACCCCAATATATTCTTTGAATTACCAGTCAGAAACTGGCACTATATGGCAGTAGCAAGAAATTAGGGTATTTATAACCCCAATATATTCTTTGAATTCCCAGTCAGACAATGGCACTATATACCAGTAGCAAGAAATGAGGGTATTTATAACCCCAATATATTCTTTGAATTCCCAGTCAGACAATGGCACTATATACCAGTAGCAAAAATTGTGGGTGCACGTAACCCAATATATTCTTTGAATTACCAGTCAGAAACTGGCACTATATGGCAGTAGCAAGAAATGAGGGTATTTGTAACCCCAATATATTCTTTGAATTCCCAGTCAGACAATGGCACTATATAAAAGTAGCAAGAAATGAGGGTATTTGTAACCCCAATATATTCTTTGAATTCCCAGTCAGACAATGGCACTATATACCAGTAGCAAAAATTGTGGGTGCACGTAACCCCAATATATTCTTTGAATTACCAGTCAGAAACTGGCACTATATGGCAGTAGCAAGAAATGAGGGTATTTGTAACCCCAATATATTCTTTGAATTCCCAGTCAGACAATGGCACTATATACCAGTAGCAAGAAATGAGGGTATTTATAACCCCAATATATTCTTTGAATTACCAGTCAGAAACTGGCACTATATGGCAGTAGCAAGAAATGAGGGTATTTATAACCCCAATATATTCTTTGAATTCCCAGTCAGACAATGGCACTATATACCAGTAGCAAGAAATGAGGGTATTTATAACCCCAATATATTCTTTGAATTCCCAGTCAGACAATGGCACTATATACCAGTAGCAAGAAATGAGGGTATTTATAACCCCAATATATTCTTTGAATTCCCAGTCAGACAATGGCACTATATACCAGTAGCAAAAATTGTGGGTGCACGTAACCCAATATATTCTTTGAATTACCAGTCAGAAACTGGCACTATATGGCAGTAGCAAGAAATGAGGGTATTTGTAACCCCAATATATTCTTTGAATTCCCAGTCAGACAATGGCACTATATAAAAGTAGCAAGAAATGAGGGTATTTGTAACCCCAATATATTCTTTGAATTCCCAGTCAGACAATGGCACTATATACCAGTAGCAAAAATTGTGGGTGCACGTAACCCCAATATATTCTTTGAATTACCAGTCAGAAACTGGCACTATATGGCAGTAGCAAGAAATGAGGGTATTTGTAACCCCAATATATTCTTTGAATTCCCAGTCAGACAATGGCACTATATACCAGTAGCAAGAAATGAGGGTATTTATAACCCCAATATATTCTTTGAATTACCAGTCAGAAACTGGCACTATATGGCAGTAGCAAGAAATGAGGGTATTTATAACCCCAATATATTCTTTGAATTCCCAGTCAGACAATGGCACTATATACCAGTAGCAAGAAATGAGGGTATTTATAACCCCAATATACTCTTTGAATTCCCAGTCAGACAATGGCACTATATACCAGTAGCAAGAAATGAGGGTATTTATAACCCCAATATATTCTTTGAATTACCAGTCAGAAACTGGCACTATATGGCAGTAGCAAGAAATGAGGGTATTTATAACCCTAATATATTCTTTGAATTCCCAGTCAGACAATGGCACTATATACCAGTAGCAAAAATTGTGGGTGCACGTAACCCCAATATATTCTTTGAATTACCAGTCAGAAACTGGCACTATATGGCAGTAGCAAGAAATGAGGGTATTTGTAACCCCAATATATTCTTTGAATTCCCAGTCAGACAATGGCACTAAATACCAGTAGCAAAAATTGTGGGTGCACGTAACCCCAATATATTCTTTGAATTACCATTCAGAAACTGGCACTATATGGCAGTAGCAAGAAATGAGGGTATTTGTAACCCCAATATATTCTTTGAATTCCCAGTCAGACAATGGCACTATATACCAGTAGCAAAAATTGTGGGTGCACGTAACCCCAATATATTCTTTGAATTACCAGTCAGAAACTGGCACTATATGGCAGTAGCAAGAAATGAGGGTATTTATAACCCCAATATATTCTTTGAATTCCCAGTCAGACAATGGCACTATATACCAGTAGCAAGAAATGAGGGTATTTATAACCCCAATATATTCTTTGAATTCCCAGTCAGACAATGGCACTATATACCAGTAGCAAAAATTGTGGGTGCACGTAACCCAATATATTCTTTGAATTACCAGTCAGAAACTGGCACTATATGGCAGTAGCAAGAAATGAGGGTATTTGTAACCCCAATATATTCTTTGAATTCCCAGTCAGACAATGGCACTATATAAAAGTAGCAAGAAATGAGGGTATTTGTAACCCCAATATATTCTTTGAATTCCCAGTCAGACAATGGCACTATATACCAGTAGCAAAAATTGTGGGTGCACGTAACCCCAATATATTCTTTGAATTACCAGTCAGAAACTGGCACTATATGGCAGTAGCAAGAAATGAGGGTATTTGTAACCCCAATATATTCTTTGAATTCCCAGTCAGACAATGGCACTATATACCAGTAGCAAGAAATGAGGGTATTTATAACCCCAATATATTCTTTGAATTACCAGTCAGAAACTGGCACTATATGGCAGTAGCAAGAAATGAGGGTATTTGTAACCCCAATATATTCTTTGAATTCCCAGTCAGACAATGGCACTATATACCAGTAGCAAGAAATGAGGGTTTTTATAACCCCAATATATTCTTTGAATTCCCAGTCAGACAATGGCACTATATACCAGTAGCAAGAAATGAGGGTATTTATAACCCCAATATATTCTTTGAATTACCAGTCAGAAACTGGCACTATATGGCAGTAGCAAGAAATGAGGGTATTTATAACCCCAATATATTCTTTGAATTCCCAGTCAGACAATGGCACTATATACCAGTAGCAAGAAATGAGGGTATTTATAACCCCAATATATTCTTTGAATTACCAGTCAGAAACTGGCACTATATGGCAGTAGCAAGAAATGAGGGTATTTATAACCCCAATATATTCTTTGAATTACCAGTCAGAAACTGGCACTATATGGCAGTAGCAAGAAATGAGGGTATTTATAACCCCAATATATTCTTTGAATTCCCAGTCAGACAATGGCACTATATACCAGTAGCAAAAATTGTGGGTGCACGTAACCCCAATATATTCTTTGAATTACCAGTCAGAAACTGGCACTATATGGCAGTAGCAAGAAATGAGGGTATTTGTAAACCCAATATATTCTTTGAATTCCCAGTCAGACAATGGCACTAAATACCAGTAGCAAAAATTGTGGGTGCACGTAACCCCAATATATTCTTTGAATTACCATTCAGAAACTGGCACTATATGGCAGTAGCAAGAAATGAGGGTATTTGTAACCCCAATATATTCTTTGAATTCCCAGTCAGACAATTACACTATATACCAGTAGCAAAAATTGTGGGTGCACGTAACCCCAATATATTCTTTGAATTACCAGTCAGAAACTGGCACTATATGGCAGTAGCAAGAAATGAGGGTATTTATAACCCCAATATATTCTTTGAATTCCCAGTCAGACAATGGCACTATATACCAGTAGCAAGAAATGAGGGTATTTATAACCCCAATATATTCTTTGAATTCCCAGTCAGACAATGGCACTATATACCAGTAGCAAAAATTGTGGGTGCACGTAACCCAATATATTCTTTGAATTACCAGTCAGAAACTGGCACTATATGGCAGTAGCAAGAAATGAGGGTATTTGTAACCCCAATATATTCTTTGAATTCCCAGTCAGACAATGGCACTATATAAAAGTAGCAAGAAATGAGGGTATTTGTAACCCCAATATATTCTTTGAATTCCCAGTCAGACAATGGCACTATATACCAGTAGCAAAAATTGTGGGTGCACGTAACCCCAATATATTCTTTGAATTACCAGTCAGAAACTGGCACTATATGGCAGTAGCAAGAAATGAGGGTATTTGTAACCCCAATATATTCTTTGAATTCCCAGTCAGACAATGGCACTATATACCAGTAGCAAGAAATGAAAGTATTTATAACCCCAATATATTCTTTGAATTACCAGTCAGAAACTGGCACTATATGGCAGTAGCAAGAAATGAGGGTATTTATAACCCCAATATATTCTTTGAATTCCCAGTCAGACAATGGCACTATATACCAGTAGCAAGAAATGAGGGTATTTATAACCCCAATATATTCTTTGAATTCCCAGTCAGACAATGGCACTATATACCAGTAGCAAGAAATGAGGGTATTTATAACCCCAATATATTCTTTGAATTACCAGTCAGAAACTGGCACTATATGGCAGTAACAAGAAATGAGGGTATTTATAACCCCAATATATTCTTTGAATTCCCAGTCAGACAATGGCACTATATACCAGTAGCAAAAATTGTGGGTGCACGTAACCCCAATATATTCTTTGAATTACCAGTCAGAAACTGGCACTATATGGCAGTAGCAAGAAATGAGGGTATTTGTAACCCCAATATATTCTTTGAATTCCCAGTCAGACAATGGCACTAAATACCAGTAGCAAAAATTGTGGGTGCACGTAACCCCAATATATTCTTTGAATTACCATTCAGAAACTGGCACTATATGGCAGTAGCAAGAAATGAGGGTATTTGTAACCCCAATATATTCTTTGAATTCCCAGTCAGACAATGGCACTATATACCAGTAGCAAAAATTGTGGGTGCACGTAACCCCAATATATTCTTTGAATTACCAGTCAGAAACTGGCACTATATGGCAGTAGCAAGAAATGAGGGTATTTATAACCCCAATATATTCTTTGAATTCCCAGTCAGACAATGGCACTATATACCAGTAGCAAGAAATGAGGGTATTTATAACCCCAATATATTCTTTGAATTCCCAGTCAGACAATGGCACTATATACCAGTAGCAAAAATTGTGGGTGCACGTAACCCAATATATTCTTTGAATTACCAGTCAGAAACTGGCACTATATGGCAGTAGCAAGAAATGAGGGTATTTGTAACCCCAATATATTCTTTGAATTCCCAGTCAGACAATGGCACTATATAAAAGTAGCAAGAAATGAGGGTATTTGTAACCCCAATATATTCTTTGAATTCCCAGTCAGACAATGGCACTATATACCAGTAGCAAAAATTGTGGGTGCACGTAACCCCAATATATTCTTTGAATTACCAGTCAGAAACTGGCACTATATGGCAGTAGCAAGAAATGAGGGTATTTGTAACCCCAATATATTCTTTGAATTCCCAGTCAGACAATGGCACTATATACCAGTAGCAAGAAATGAGGGTATTTATAACCCCAATATATTCTTTGAATTACCAGTCAGAAACTGGCACTATATGGCAGTAGCAAGAAATGAGGGTATTTGTAACCCCAATATATTCTTTGAATTCCCAGTCAGACAATGGCACTATATACCAGTAGCAAGAAATGAGGGTTTTTATAACCCCAATATATTCTTTGAATTCCCAGTCAGACAATGGCACTATATACCAGTAGCAAGAAATGAGGGTATTTATAACCCCAATATATTCTTTGAATTACCAGTCAGAAACTGGCACTATATGGCAGTAGCAAGAAATGAGGGTATTTGTAACCCCAATATATTCTTTGAATTCCCAGTCAGACAATGGCACTATATACCAGTAGCAAGAAATGAGGGTATTTATAACCCCAATATATTCTTTGAATTACCAGTCAGAAACTGACACTATATGGCAGTAGCAAGAAATGAGGGTATTTGTAACCCCAATATATTCTTTGAATTCCCAGTCAGACAATGGCACTATATACCAGTAGCAAGAAATGAGGGTATTTATAACCCCAATATATTCTTTGAATTCCCAGTCAGACAATGGCACTATATACCAGTAGCAAGAAATGAGGGTATTTATAACCCCAATATATTCTTTGAATTACCAGTCAGAAACTGGCACTATATGGCAGTAGCAAGAAATGAGGGTATTTATAACCCCAATATATTCTTTGAATTCCCAGTCAGACAATGGCACTATATACCAGTAGCAAGAAATGAGGGTATTTATAACCCCAATATATTCTTTGAATTCCCAGTCAGACAATGGCACTATATACCAGTAGCAAGAAATGAGGGTATTTATAACCCCAATATATTCTTTGAATTACCAGTCAGAAACTGGCACTATATGGCAGTAGCAAGAAATGAGGGTATTTATAACCCCAATATATTCTTTGAATTCCCAGTCAGACAATGGCACTATATACCAGTAGCAAGAAATGAGGGTATTTATAACCCCAATATATTCTTTGAATTCCCAGTCAGACAATGGCACTATATACCAGTAGCAAGAAATGAGGGTATTTATAACCCCAATATATTCTTTGAATTACCAGTCAGAAACTGGCACTATATGGCAGTAGCAAGAAATGAGGGTATTTATAACCCCAATATATTCTCTGAATTCCCAGTCAGACAATGGCACTATATACCAGTAGCAAAAATTGTGGGTGCACGTAACCCCAATATATTCTTTGAATTACCAGTCAGAAACTGGCACTATATGGCAGTAGCAAGAAATGAGGGTATTTGTAACCCCAATATATTCTTTGAATTCCCAGTCAGACAATGGCACTAAATACCAGTAGCAAAAATTGTGGGTGCACGTAACCCCAATATATTCTTTGAATTACCATTCAGAAACTGGCACTATATGGCAGTAGCAAGAAATGAGGGTATTTGTAACCCCAATATATTCTTTGAATTCCCAGTCAGACAATGGCACTATATAAAAGTAGCAAGAAATGAGGGTATTTGTAACCCCAATATATTCTTTGAATTCCCAGTCAGACAATGGCACTATATACCAGTAGCAAAAATTGTGGGTGCACGTAACCCCAATATATTCTTTGAATTACCAGTCAGAAACTGGCACTATATGGCAGTAGCAAGAAATGAGGGTATTTGTAACCCCAATATATTCTTTGAATTCCCAGTCAGACAATGGCACTATATACCAGTAGCAAGAAATGAGGGTATTTATAACCCCAATATATTCTTTGAATTACCAGTCAGAAACTGGCACTATATGGCAGTAGCAAGAAATGAGGGTATTTGTAACCCCAATATATTCTTTGAATTCCCAGTCAGACAATGGCACTATATACCAGTAGCAAGAAATGAGGGTTTTTATAACCCCAATATATTCTTTGAATTCCCAGTCAGACAATGGCACTATATACCAGTAGCAAGAAATGAGGGTATTTATAACCCCAATATATTCTTTGAATTACCAGTCAGAAACTGGCACTATATGGCAGTAGCAAGAAATGAGGGTATTTGTAACCCCAATATATTCTTTGAATTCCCAGTCAGACAATGGCACTATATACCAGTAGCAAGAAATGAGGGTATTTATAACCCCAATATATTCTTTGAATTACCAGTCAGAAACTGACACTATATGGCAGTAGCAAGAAATGAGGGTATTTGTAACCCCAATATATTCTTTGAATTCCCAGTCAGACAATGGCACTATATACCAGTAGCAAGAAATGAGGGTATTTATAACCCCAATATATTCTTTGAATTCCCAGTCAGACAATGGCACTATATACCAGTAGCAAGAAATGAGGGTATTTATAACCCCAATATATTCTTTGAATTACCAGTCAGAAACTGGCACTATATGGCAGTAGCAAGAAATGAGGGTATTTATAACCCCAATATATTCTTTGAATTCCCAGTCAGACAATGGCACTATATACCAGTAGCAAGAAATGAGGGTATTTATAACCCCAATATATTCTTTGAATTCCCAGTCAGACAATGGCACTATATACCAGTAGCAAGAAATGAGGGTATTTATAACCCCAATATATTCTTTGAATTACCAGTCAGAAACTGGCACTATATGGCAGTAGCAAGAAATGAGGGTATTTGTAACCCCAATATATTCTTTGAATTCCCAGTCAGACAATGGCACTATATACCAGTAGCAAGAAATGAGGGTATTTATAACCCCAATATATTCTTTGAATTACCAGTCAGAAACTGACACTATATGGCAGTAGCAAGAAATGAGGGTATTTGTAACCCCAATATATTCTTTGAATTCCCAGTCAGACAATGGCACTATATACCAGTAGCAAGAAATGAGGGTATTTATAACCCCAATATATTCTTTGAATTCCCAGTCAGACAATGGCACTATATACCAGTAGCAAGAAATGAGGGTATTTATAACCCCAATATATTCTTTGAATTACCAGTCAGAAACTGGCACTATATGGCAGTAGCAAGAAATGAGGGTATTTATAACCCCAATATATTCTTTGAATTCCCAGTCAGACAATGGCACTATATACCAGTAGCAAGAAATGAGGGTATTTATAACCCCAATATATTCTTTGAATTCCCAGTCAGACAATGGCACTATATACCAGTAGCAAGAAATGAGGGTATTTATAACCCCAATATATTCTTTGAATTACCAGTCAGAAACTGGCACTATATGGCAGTAGCAAGAAATGAGGGTATTTATAACCCCAATATATTCTTTGAATTCCCAGTCAGACAATGGCACTATATACCAGTAGCAAGAAATGAGGGTATTTATAACCCCAATATATTCTTTGAATTCCCAGTCAGACAATGGCACTATATACCAGTAGCAAGAAATGAGGGTATTTATAACCCCAATATATTCTTTGAATTACCAGTCAGAAACTGGCACTATATGGCAGTAGCAAGAAATGAGGGTATTTATAACCCCAATATATTCTCTGAATTCCCAGTCAGACAATGGCACTATATACCAGTAGCAAAAATTGTGGGTGCACGTAACCCCAATATATTCTTTGAATTACCAGTCAGAAACTGGCACTATATGGCAGTAGCAAGAAATGAGGGTATTTGTAACCCCAATATATTCTTTGAATTCCCAGTCAGACAATGGCACTAAATACCAGTAGCAAAAATTGTGGGTGCACGTAACCCCAATATATTCTTTGAATTACCATTCAGAAACTGGCACTATATGGCAGTAGCAAGAAATGAGGGTATTTGTAACCCCAATATATTCTTTGAATTCCCAGTCAGACAATGGCACTATATAAAAGTAGCAAGAAATGAGGGTATTTGTAACCCCAATATATTCTTTGAATTCCCAGTCAGACAATGGCACTATATACCAGTAGCAAAAATTGTGGGTGCACGTAACCCCAATATATTCTTTGAATTACCAGTCAGAAACTGGCACTATATGGCAGTAGCAAGAAATGAGGGTATTTGTAACCCCAATATATTCTTTGAATTCCCAGTCAGACAATGGCACTATATACCAGTAGCAAGAAATGAGGGTATTTATAACCCCAATATATTCTTTGAATTACCAGTCAGAAACTGGCACTATATGGCAGTAGCAAGAAATGAGGGTATTTGTAACCCCAATATATTCTTTGAATTCCCAGTCAGACAATGGCACTATATACCAGTAGCAAGAAATGAGGGTTTTTATAACCCCAATATATTCTTTGAATTCCCAGTCAGACAATGGCACTATATACCAGTAGCAAGAAATGAGGGTATTTATAACCCCAATATATTCTTTGAATTACCAGTCAGAAACTGGCACTATATGGCAGTAGCAAGAAATGAGGGTATTTGTAACCCCAATATATTCTTTGAATTCCCAGTCAGACAATGGCACTATATACCAGTAGCAAGAAATGAGGGTATTTATAACCCCAATATATTCTTTGAATTACCAGTCAGAAACTGACACTATATGGCAGTAGCAAGAAATGAGGGTATTTGTAACCCCAATATATTCTTTGAATTCCCAGTCAGACAATGGCACTATATACCAGTAGCAAGAAATGAGGGTATTTATAACCCCAATATATTCTTTGAATTCCCAGTCAGACAATGGCACTATATACCAGTAGCAAGAAATGAGGGTATTTATAACCCCAATATATTCTTTGAATTACCAGTCAGAAACTGGCACTATATGGCAGTAGCAAGAAATGAGGGTATTTATAACCCCAATATATTCTTTGAATTCCCAGTCAGACAATGGCACTATATACCAGTAGCAAGAAATGAGGGTATTTATAACCCCAATATATTCTTTGAATTCCCAGTCAGACAATGGCACTATATACCAGTAGCAAGAAATGAGGGTATTTATAACCCCAATATATTCTTTGAATTACCAGTCAGAAACTGGCACTATATGGCAGTAGCAAGAAATGAGGGTATTTATAACCCCAATATATTCTTTGAATTCCCAGTCAGACAATGGCACTATATACCAGTAGCAAGAAATGAGGGTATTTATAACCCCAATATATTCTTTGAATTCCCAGTCAGACAATGGCACTATATACCAGTAGCAAGAAATGAGGGTATTTATAACCCCAATATATTCTTTGAATTACCAGTCAGAAACTGGCACTATATGGCAGTAGCAAGAAATGAGGGTATTTATAACCCCAATATATTCTTTGAATTCCCAGTCAGACAATGGCACTATATACCAGTAGCAAAAATTGTGGGTGCACGTAACCCCAATATATTCTTTGAATTACCAGTCAGAAACTGGCACTATATGGCAGTAGCAAGAAATGAGGGTATTTGTAACCCCAATATATTCTTTGAATTCCCAGTCAGACAATGGCACTAAATACCAGTAGCAAAAATTGTGGGTGCACGTAACCCCAATATATTCTTTGAATTACCATTCAGAAACTGGCACTATATGGCAGTAGCAAGAAATGAGGGTATTTGTAACCCCAATATATTCTTTGAATTCCCAGTCAGACAATGGCACTATATACCAGTAGCAAGAAATGAGGGTATTTATAACCCCAATATATTCTTTGAATTACCAGTCAGAAACTGGCACTATATGGCAGTAGCAAGAAATGAGGGTATTTATAACCCCAATATATTCTTTGAATTCCCAGTCAGACAATGGCACTATATACCAGTAGCAAGAAATGAGGGTATTTATAACCCCAATATATTCTTTGAATTCCCAGTCAGACAATGGCACTATATACCAGTAGCAAGAAATGAGGGTATTTATAACCCCAATATATTCTTTGAATTACCAGTCAGAAACTGGCACTATATGGCAGTAGCAAGAAATGAGGGTATTTATAACCCCAATATATTCTTTGAATTCCCAGTCAGACAATGGCACTATATACCAGTAGCAAAAATTGTGGGTGCACGTAACCCCAATATATTCTTTGAATTACCAGTCAGAAACTGGCACTATATGGCAGTAGCAAGAAATGAGGGTATTTGTAACCCCAATATATTCTTTGAATTCCCAGTCAGACAATGGCACTAAATACCAGTAGCAAAAATTGTGGGTGCACGTAACCCCAATATATTCTTTGAATTACCATTCAGAAACTGGCACTATATGGCAGTAGCAAGAAATGAGGGTATTTGTAACCCCAATATATTCTTTGAATTCCCAGTCAGACAATGGCACTATATACCAGTAGCAAGAAATGAGGGTATTTATAACCCCAATATATTCTTTGAATTCCCAGTCAGACAATGGCACTATATAACAGTAGCAAGAAATGAGGGTATTTATAACCCCAATATATTCTTTGAATTACCAGTCAGAAACTGGTACTATATGGCAGTAGCAAGAAATGAGGGTATTTGTAACCCCAATATATTTTTTGAATTCCCAGTCAGACAATGGCACTATATACCAGTAGCAAGAAATGAGGGTATTTAACCTCAATATATTCTTTGAATTACCAGTCAGAAACTGGCACTATATGGCAGTAGCAAGAAATGAGGGTATTTATAACTCCAATATATTCTTTGAATTCCCAGTCAGACAATGGCACTATATACCAGTAGCAAGAAATGAGGGTATTTATAACCCCAATATATTCTTTGAATTCCCAGTCAGACAATGGCACTATATACCAGTAGCAAGAAATGAGGGTATTTATAACCCCAATATATTCTTTGAATTCCCAGTCAGACAATGGCACTATATACCAGTAGCAAAAATTGTGGGTGCACGTAACCCAATATATTCTTTGAATTACCAGTCAGAAACTGGCACTATATGGCAGTAGCAAGAAATGAGGGTATTTGTAACCCCAATATATTCTTTGAATTCCCAGTCAGACAATGGCACTATATAAAAGTAGCAAGAAATGAGGGTATTTGTAACCCCAATATATTCTTTGAATTCCCAGTCAGACAATGGCACTATATACCAGTAGCAAAAATTGTGGGTGCACGTAACCCCAATATATTCTTTGAATTACCAGTCAGAAACTGGCACTATATGGCAGTAGCAAGAAATGAGGGTATTTGTAACCCCAATATATTCTTTGAATTCCCAGTCAGACAATGGCACTATATACCAGTAGCAAGAAATGAGGGTATTTATAACCCCAATATATTCTTTGAATTACCAGTCAGAAACTGGCACTATATGGCAGTAGCAAGAAATGAGGGTATTTGTAACCCCAATATATTCTTTGAATTCCCAGTCAGACAATGGCACTATATACCAGTAGCAAGAAATGAGGGTTTTTATAACCCCAATATATTCTTTGAATTCCCAGTCAGACAATGGCACTATATACCAGTAGCAAGAAATGAGGGTATTTATAACCCCAATATATTCTTTGAATTACCAGTCAGAAACTGGCACTATATGGCAGTAGCAAGAAATGAGGGTATTTGTAACCCCAATATATTCTTTGAATTCCCAGTCAGACAATGGCACTATATACCAGTAGCAAGAAATGAGGGTATTTATAACCCCAATATATTCTTTGAATTACCAGTCAGAAACTGACACTATATGGCAGTAGCAAGAAATGAGGGTATTTGTAACCCCAATATATTCTTTGAATTCCCAGTCAGACAATGGCACTATATACCAGTAGCAAGAAATGAGGGTTTTTATAACCCCAATATATTCTTTGAATTCCCAGTCAGACAATGGCACTATATACCAGTAGCAAGAAATGAGGGTATTTATAACCCCAATATATTCTTTGAATTACCAGTCAGAAACTGGCACTATATGGCAGTAGCAAGAAATGAGGGTATTTATAACCCCAATATATTCTTTGAATTCCCAGTCAGACAATGGCACTATATACCAGTAGCAAGAAATGAGGGTATTTATAACCCCAATATATTCTTTGAATTCCCAGTCAGACAATGGCACTATATACCAGTAGCAAGAAATGAGGGTATTTATAACCCCAATATATTCTTTGAATTACCAGTCAGAAACTGGCACTATATGGCAGTAGCAAGAAATGAGGGTATTTATAACCCCAATATATTCTTTGAATTCCCAGTCAGACAATGGCACTATATACCAGTAGCAAGAAATGAGGGTATTTATAACCCCAATATATTCTTTGAATTCCCAGTCAGACAATGGCACTATATACCAGTAGCAAGAAATGAGGGTATTTATAACCCCAATATATTCTTTGAATTCCCAGTCAGACAATGGCACTATATACCAGTAGCAAAAATTGTGGGTGCACGTAACCCCAATATATTCTTTGAATTCCCAGTCAGACAATGGCACTATATACCAGTAGCAAAAATAGTGGGTGTATATAGCCCCAATTCTATTGCTAGGGGACTTGCAGGGTATTTCTGAGGTGAAGGTGGGGGGGCACACCGTTGGAACGGGGATTTGGGGTGTATATATGGGGTATACGGGAATACACTGTCAGTGTGTTCCATTCAGGATCCTGGGAAAGCTGGGTTGCGGCGATTGAGCCCGTTAGTGCCACGTTACACTGACAAGCTTCTCCCTGGAATTGAAGTTATATGTAAGCCCAATATATTCTTTGAATTCCCAGTGAGACAATGGCACTATATGGCAGTAGCAAAAATAGTGGGTGTATATAGCCCCAATTCTATTGCTAGAGGACTTGCAGGGTATTTCTGGGGTGAAGGTGGGGGGGCACACCGTTGGAACGGGTATCGGGGGTATATATCGGGTATACGGGAATACACTGTCAGTGTATTCCATTCAGGATCCGCGGAAAGCTGGGTTGCGGCGATTGAGCCCGTCAGTGCCACGTTACACTGACAAGCTTCTCCCTGGAATTTAGCTCTTATAAGAGCTGTTGGTTGTCTTCTCCTTCC
Organism: Leptodactylus fuscus; assembly: GCF_031893055.1. Classification (NCBI taxonomy): domain Eukaryota; kingdom Metazoa; phylum Chordata; class Amphibia; order Anura; family Leptodactylidae; genus Leptodactylus; species Leptodactylus fuscus. Next base: position 107,805,087 of record NC_134266.1, on the reverse strand, counting down.
TATCCTAGCCTGTCCCTGCCTACCCAGAATCTAAGCCCTAGCTAACTGGACGGAAACCTCCGTCCCCGGTGAATTGCAAGCTCAGAATGACGCGAAGCTGGGCGTCGCTGTTCTTTTAAATTAGAGGTCACATGTTTTCGGCAGCCAATGGGTTTTGCCTACTTTTTTCAACGTCACCGGTGTCGTAGTTCCTGTCCCACCTACCCTGCGCTGTTATTGGAGCAAAAAAGGCGCCAGGGAAGGTGGGAGGGGAATCGAGTAATGGCGCACTTTACCACGCGGTGTTCGATTCGATTCGAACATGCCGAACAGCCTAATATCCGATCGAACATGAGTTCGATAGAACACTGTTCGCTCATCTCTAATATAGACATTAACTTTACCATGATAGATTATTTATTATGATTACTAGAAATCTAATGCAAATGCAGTTCAAATAATATACACAGTAAATGTATATTACATTACACAGGTTTGGAGAGAAAACCAAACTTAAGCTGGGTTGACGCCAGTGCTTAAACTCCGTTTGAGGTTTCTGCCCTGATACCCGCTTAAAAAAGGCAGACAGAAAAGCATTGCAAGCATTTTTCGCCCCCTTCAGGCGGAAGGGGCTCCATGGATTTCCTCAGGTAACAAATTTTTTAAGTGGATTAAGTTTCTGTTTGGGGGGGAATGGAAACCCAAATGCAGGTGTGAATCTACAGTTATATGCTGCAGAGGAGAAAAGAAATTCTAGTGTTATCTTTCTATTTACATAGATAGGTAACAGACACTCTCTGAAACTTTAGAAAACTGCAATTAGCTAACATGTTTGTTGTAACCACAGAGCAGTACATAACAGCAAAAGAACTCAGCCTCCCCCCAGGAAGCAGTGACTCATTCTCTGACCTGCTTTATCAAATATAGGTCGTGCACCAAGGAAATGTTGTTTAAACAATAGCAGGCAAATAAAGCAGCATTGTTAAAGGAGGTCTATCACTGGGAAAAGTCATTTTTATCTAAACACATGCTTGCATAGGCTTTAGAAAGTCTATTCCACACTTACCTTTAGTATGTAGATTGCCTCAGTGGTTTCTGAATAAGTCAGTTTGCATTCATATGCGAATGAGCCTCCAGCCAGCTCAGGTAGTTCCCAGCAGCCTCCTCTCTCCTATTATCTTCTATGAGTGAGAAGCAAACAGGAAGCTGAGTCATCAGCAGCAGCAGCAGCAGTCTCCCATAGAAAACAATAGGACAGGTGTGCACGATCTATCGTGCACCAATCTAATTAGCATATGAATAAAAAAGGACTTATTCAGAAACCACTGAGGCAATTTACATACTATAGGTAGGTGTGAAATTTCTAAAGGCTATGCAAAGGTGTGATTAGTTAAAAATGACTTTTCCTAGTGATAGAGCCCCTTTAACCTTTTTCTTGCTGAGGACGTAGCTTACATCCTTCCAGGGTGGTACTTCTCTAGCCGAGGACATAGCTACTACATCCTTACTTCTAGAGCAGATATCTCTGGACTCCTTTGGGCTATGAAGATAATTTTAGATTAATTTTAAAGATGAGAATCTCATCTTTAAAATGATACCAAGGTCTTCATGTTATCCCTTACAGTGCTAAAGCGATTCACTGTTGAAGACGCTATTTGAGATTGAGATCCCATTGAAGATCTCAATTTCCGACAGCGTTAACAGCAATTCGCTCCATATCTGTAAGGGCTATTATGAAGAACTTGATATCATTTTAAAGATGAGATTCTCCTCTTTAAAATGAATCTAAAATTATCTTCATAGCCCAAAAGAGTCCTGAGATACAGGACTTTAAATTGTCCCCCCCCTCCTGCATGGGAAGTATCAGTGAACTGTAACAGGAAGGGGAGGGGGGATGAGGAGCCCTGCAGCCTGCACAGAGGTAAGGAAGCTTTCTTGTCTCTGTGCATAACCTGTATGTGACCCCAGGAGGGGGTAGCAGGGGCTTTAGTCTTTGTTACTCCCTCTCCTATCAATCAGAGAGCATACTACACGCTCTGATTGTCACATACAGGTATAATGTAATTTCCCCCTGAGTCTTCCTAGTGGGGTATTCTTATGTTATACCCTTTGAACAAAACCAAGTAGTTTATTGATGCTGTCACCCAGACATTTACCATTGTCCAGGTTGCAGCGCCAAAAAAAAAGTCACACCAAACACTTACAAAACACATACACAAAGTCGTGAATAAAGTTTACATGTCACCTAATCCCTGTCCTGTCCATACCTGAGCTTTCTACAGTAAAATACGCCTCTAGCGATATCACACGCTAAAATAATAGTAATAACTATAACTATCACTAGAGATGAACATATAGATTGCTAAAATTTTGATAGGGGGATAGAAAATAATATTTTTTATGTAAAGTTCTATTTAATTTGCATGCACAAAATTGCATGGCACATTTCTACGATTTTGGCGTTTCTTTAACACCCGCCCCTGTAAATATATACATGTGTGGTATGTATGAACTCCTCACATCTTGCAGTTTTTTGGAAAGTACAATTTGTTTGGAGAAAGGGATTGCTCGAGCCGCACTTTAGTGGCGAATTAGAATTTTTGTGCAATTTTTGCTTGTAATCTCTGTTTGCTGCAAAGTTGCATGAAGGTGGTTGTATATATGAAATATTAAGCTGTGTTTTTATATATGATATGCTGTGCAATCTTAAAAAAGATAGATTTTGGTGTCACAGTTTGGTAGGTGCAGTATAGATTTTTAACATATTAGTGAATAACAGCAAAATCTTGCTTGTCTTCTGTATTAGTGTTTTTGGGAGTCTGAGTTCTTGTTGTATTTGATGTTTGTGGTACATATAATATATATATATATATATATATATATATATATATATGCATTTTCTACACCTTAAGCTATTATTTTAAATGTATTTTGAATATGAATGTGAGATTGAACATGAGTTTTAGGTGCAAATACTGTATGTGTTTTAGTGCAATTTTTCAAAAAATTATTTGTGTTTGTCACAAAGTTGCATGAAGGTGGATGTGGCTATTGATGACCCATTAAGACATTTGTAATCTTCAGGTTGCTACTTTCAAAAAATATATAGGGTTTAGAGGTTCACTTACTTTTCATGGTGTGTAATCCCTACATTTTATAGGATGATACTTTTTTAAAATTTCCAGCCTCAAAGCAAATTTTTGTTCCTTCCAGTTCTAGTGATTTTCTGAAGACACGTGCATGCGGGTGCAGGCCATAGTGATATGAATGAACTCTGCACATGTTGAACTCTTGTTTTTAGGAGGTTTTTCATAAAACATTCACTTTAAATCAAATTTGCATGAAGGTGCTTGTTCGTATACAGTACCAAGTGGCATTCTGACAATTCTGCAGGTGTCTACTTTAAGAAAATATATAGGTATAGGGGGCGGGGGAGTTGGATGATTTTTTAATGATGCAATTAAGGTTTGATTTGTCTACCTTAAAACTGTGAAAATTGCTCTGGCAGTCAGAGGTGCAAAATTTCCAGAAACCCTTGGTAGTGAAAGGGTTAAAGTAATGTATTTAGGAAAACTTTTGAATTTGCATAAGCTAGCAGTATTGACAGGAGCCTTGAGATGGGAATATCCCTTTAAAATAGCAAAGTATTATAGGCTGATGGTGTACATTTCAGGCATCTGTATATGATCGTAAATCGGATGGGACTGATCACCTTATACCCACTGCCATGCCCCCTTTCTGGAAAGTGATGAGGGTGTAAAAGAGAAAAAAATGTTGCAATTTTTTTGTGCAAAAGCCTGACTTGCAACTTTGACAGACTTTGTATTCCAGAAAACTAGTATATAAGGCATTATTCCATTGTTTTATAGAGAACCAATCATCTTTCTTGGCTTATCTTATACTTAAAGGGTTTCTCCCATCTCAGTCTTTTAGCCAGACTGCATGCAGTGTCTGCTTCTCACTTATTGTATTTCTCTTCCTCCCCCTCCCTCCTGCTGAACAAGACAAACAACACTTCTGCAGGTCAGATAATATGCAGATTCTTGTACAGAACCGACTCAGTGTTATCTGTGTGTTTAAATAGAGAGATAACAGACCAGGCTTTATCAGCAAAGTGCAATTAGCTGAAGCCAGCAAGAGCAGTGAGTGAGTGAAGTAACTTGTCTTATAGGTCCGGGGTTATAGCAATGCTGTGTAAACAAGGGGAGAAAAAATTCACATACCAGCAAACAAAGCAGAATTTCTAAAGCAATGTATTTAGAAAAAGGCTTCAACTTAAACAAGCTACCAGTATAGGTAGGATCCTTGAGATGGAACAACCCCTTTAAGATAATATTTCTGGAACATCTTTTTCATTGTGAGTTGTGTTGCTTTTCTTTTATTTATGAATAAGGCTCCGTTCTCACAGAGTAACACGCTGCTCATTTAGACACGTAAACAGATCCCATTGACTTCCATGCGCTTTGCGGTGGGATATTGTTGTGCTCTGAAGAAATTGCATAACAAATTTACAAATTTAAAGGGATCCTATAATTAAAACACAATTTTTTTCTGGTTGACACAAGAAAAATGGCTGCTTGCACAGTAAGTAAGCGGCCATTTTCTTGTCGCCTGTGGGCATGCGCAGTCAGCTCTGCCCGAGGCCTACAAGTTTGACCGCCTGTGCCGGAAGAAGACGTGTGAAGAGGACGTTCCTGAAGAAGATGGAGGCGGGGCTGGAGAGTTCTCTCGCAGCATTGGGGACACCCCCAGTGTTGTTTGAGCGCTGGGGCCCACCTCCAGTGCTGCAAGAGAACTCATTTTCATACTGACGAAAACCGGGATTTCTACGGAATGGCTGCGTGGAGAAGACATCTAAAGGTAGGAGACGAATAGCCTTTCGTAAGGCTTATCCTACGTGTCAACAAGAAAAAATTGTGTTTTAATGATAGGCTCCCTTTAACTTTTTGTGAATCTGTCAATTTTAGGTCTAAATGAATATATTATTGAAAAAAATGAAGTGTCTAAATTTCACCTCTATATTGTTTTTGTTCTTGTGAAATGTTTAAAGGGTTATTTGAGGGGTGCAGTTTTGAAAATTGGGTTATTTATGGAGGTTCTATTATATAGAGCTTTATAATTCCTTTAAAAACTGAAGTGGTCCCTAAGAAACTAGTTTGGGGAATTTTCTTGTAAACCTGGAAAATTAATGTTACACTTGTAAGCTTTCTAAAATCCAATATAAATTAAGAGACGATCAAAAGATGATGCCAATATATAGCAGAGATATGGTAGATAATATTTATTCATGTATTTGGGTGGTATGACTATCTGTCTGAAAAGCTTAACATTTAACATTTTGAAAATTGAGATTTTTTCAAAATTTCCATCAAATTTCCTATTTTTCTTATAAATAAATACAAAAATATTGATTAGTGTTTACTACTAACATGAAGTATAATGTGTCACGCAAAAACAATCTCAAAATCATTTGTGTAAGTTATAGCGTCTCAAAGTTCTTGCCTTTTAAAGTGACACATGGCAATTTTGAAAAATGAAGCCTAGTCCTTAATGTACTTTTGGGCTGTGTCCTTAAGGGGTTAAACATAGATTTTGTTCTAAAACACAATTTTAACAACAACAAAATAAGTTCATCTAATACTCCACTTATACCACTTTTGACATCTAGATATTTTGCTTTAGTAGTCATATCATTTTTGTATGAATAGGCGAATTATCTTTTTTTTTTTCCCAGCATATATGAATTGATCTTTATTTATTACTTATTAATTCATAGTAACATACAAAATATTTGTATATGTGTAGTAGAGTCTGGTTTCTTTCAGCCACAACCGTCTCTCTTCTCATGTATGTTATGATTTTAGTATGTTTTTAATTTTTTGGCTTATTTATATTGACATGTAATACATTTTTTTAACCCCTTCCCGACATCCGCCGTAATAGTACGGCGCTGCCGGGAAGGCCTTCCCGTAAACCGCCGTACTATTACGGCGGCTGCATGGTGCGCACACAGAAACTGTGTGCGCACCATGCGCTGCGGGTGTCAGGGCTCGTTCACATCTGTGCCGGCACTCCGTACTTCAGGTTTCCGTTTCCTGCCTAAAACAGAGGCAGGTGACGGAAACCTGCAGGAGTCTCTCTAACCCATTGATTTGAATGGGTGAGAAAGCTGTCCGGCCGTGAGCGGCGGTGAGCGTTTTAGGCTCTCCGCCGCGAAACCGGTTTTTATAATCCGGACACAGAGTCGGACATGCAGTACTCTGTGTCCGGATTAAAAAAAAACGGTTTTGCGGCGGAGAGCATAAAACGCTCACCGCCGCTCACGGCCTGACCCAGTCTATGGTTTCAGTTTTCTGGCATGCAGAAGACGGAAACCATAGAACGGAGACCCTGATCGCAGGTGTGAACCTAGCGTCAGCCGTATGTTACGGCTGACAATGCCCCGTAACACCCGCGGTCGGAACCGCCGGCATCTCCGGGGTTTCGTTTCAAAATGGTGCCGATCGGCACCCCCCGTGCCGGTTTCAGGGGGTGTGGTGTTCGTAGGGGGCAGCCCGGGGTCTGATCAGTGACTCCGGGTCTGCCCCATCACTTACTCCCTTCACGCACCTGGTTGATCCTGCCGTAAAGGAAGCTGTCAGCCCGTGCGTCTACACAGGCTGACAGCTTCCTATACAATGCAATACACGTGTAACAGCGTATATATAGTGAAGCGGTGATCAGCCGATCACTGCTTCAATCCCCCCTGGGGACAGAAAAAAAAAGTTAGAAAAAAGTAAAAATAAAAAAGTTTAAATAAGTTTAAAATAAATTAGAAATAAATAAAGCCCCAAATATCCCTTTTTCCCCATATAAAATGTTTTATTATGTAAAATATAGAAAAATAGAAAAAAAATTACATATTTGGTATCACCGCGTCCATAATAACCTGAACGATAAATTTAAAACATTATTTAACCCGAACGGCGAATGTCTTAAAAAACCCCCCGTAGAAAACCGCACAAAATAATGATTATTCACCACCTTTCCCTTACAAAATGTTCAATAAAAAGTAATCAAATGGTCAGATGAAAACCAAAATGGTACCAATAAAAATCAGAGGTCATCCCGCAAAAAATAAGCCCTCAACCAGCTCTGTCTAGCGAAAAATAAAAACGTTATGCCTTTCAGAAGATGGCAATGCAAAAATAATTGATTTTTTTCCCTGAATTGAATTTTATTCTGCACAAATAGCAATGCATTAAAAAATAATATAAATGAGGTATCGCTGTAACCGTACCAACCTGCAAAATAAAGGTAACATGTTACTTATGCTGTACGCTGCACGGGAAAAAAAAATGCTAAAAAGCAATGTCAGAATTGATGTTTCCTTTTACATCCCACTCAGAAAGAGTTAATAAAATGTAGTCAATAAGTTACAGGCCCCAGTGGCGGATCCAGGGTTTGCGGGGCCCTGAGCAATTGACTTTGGCGGGGCCCTACTTACTGGGGGTCTCGCACTTCTAACCTGTACTTCCCAACTGTTGAAGACTAGAAAGAGGGAACAAAATGTGCGGCGCGCGCAGCGCGCCGCAGCAAATCAGGTCCCGCCCACTTTTATGTTGACTCCACCCATTCTCATTCAATTTTCATGTGATTCCACACAGTATAATCCTCCAACAGTCACCCGTAAATTATATCTCCCCCCCATTTTCATATACACCCTTCATCTACCCCTAGTTTCATGTCCCCCCCTCTATCTCTGTCCCCAGTGTCATGCCATTCCCCCCCCTTCATCTGCCCCAGTGTCATGCTGTTCTCCCCCTCCATCTGCCCCAGTGACATGCCATTCTCCCCCCTCCATCTGCCCCAGTGTCATGCCATTCTCCCCCCTCCATCTGCCCCAGTGTCATGCCATTCTCCCCCCTCCATCTGCCCCAGTGTCATGCCATTCTCCCCCTCCATCTGCCCCAGTGTCATGCTGTTCTTCCCCCCTTCATCTGCCCCAGTGTCATGCCATTCTCCCCCTCCATCTGCCCTAGTGTCATTCTGTTCTTCCCCCCTTCATCTGCCCCAGTGTCATGCCATTCTCCCCCCTCCATCTGCCCCAGTGTCATGCTGTTCTTCCCCCTTCATCTGCCCCAGTGTCATGCTGTTCTCTCCCCCTCTTCATCTGCCCCAGTGTCATGCCGTTCTCCCCCTTCATCTGCCCCAGTGTCATGCTGTTCTCCCCCTCCATCTGCCCCAGTGCCATGCCGTTCTGCCCCTCCATCTGCCCCAGTGTCATGCTGTTCTCCCCCTCCATCTGCCCCAGTGCCATGCCGTTCTGCCCTCCATCTGCCCCAGTGTCATGCTGTTCTCCCCCTCCATCTGCCCCAGTGCCATGCCGTTCTGCCCCTCCATCTGCCCCAGTGCCATGCCGTTCTGCCCCTCCATCTGCCCCAGTGTCATGCTGTTCTCACACACACACACTCACCATTCCTCGTTCCCCCGCAGCTCTCTCCTCTCTCTCCCTCATACACATATTGTAGCCGCGATGTGATGACGTCATCACATCGCGGCTACAAATGCCGGAGGCCGGAGCTCAGCGTTAAAGCAGGAGCTGAGCTGTGACAGCTCCGGCTTTAAATGCCTATGCATTCGGCTCATCGGCGTCCTACCGCCGATGAGCCGAATACATAGTCGTTTAAAGCAGGAGCTGTGAGCTCAGCTCCTGCTTTAATGCTGAGCTCAGTAGAAGTCGGGACATGCCGACCGGGACCATTTTGTTAGGTCCCGGCCGCGCCGAGGGGCCCCGCCAAGCGCGGGGCCCCGGACGGTTGCCCGGCTCGCCCGGCCCTGGATCCGCCCCTGACAGGCCCCAAGATTGTGGCATTGAAAAGTGCATCTAATACCGCAAACACCAAGCCCTCATATGGCCACATTGCCAGAAAATAAAAATAAAAATCTAGCTTGTACAATGTGAAGACAAAAACCCTAAAAGTCGCCAAATCATTAGGGCGTAAGTGGCTGCGACTAGAAGGAAATGTGTAAGCTGTGCGAGTGTTTTCAGGGGACACCCCATATTTAGAGCTTATGAGAGATAATACACCCGCACTGATCCCCCAGAATGTCCCTCTTCCCCGTCCGTGTCATAGGAGCTAGTGGGAAAATAGAATGGGATTTGGTGTACCCAATTTACTCCGCACAGCTTACATATTCACTTCGGGGTTACTAATGCTACTACATCACTTGATAAATTCTTTGAGGGATGCGGTTTTCAAAATGGAGTCACTTTCTAGAGGTTTCCACTGTTTTGACTCCTCAAGGGCTTTGTAAATGCGACATGGTTCCTGAAACTGATCACAGCCAGATCTGCCCTCTAAAAGCTCCTTGGCGCGCCTTCCCTTCTGCGTCTCGCTGTGCGTCTATATATTAGTTTACACCCACAAGTGGGGTACTGTGGTAGTCGGGAGAACTTGCCTAACAAATTGTGGGATGCGTTTTCTCCTTTAACCCCTTGCTAAACAAAAATATTAGTAAAATAAAATCAAATTTGAAAATTTCACCTCCATTTTTTATTAATTCCTGTTAAGCACTTATAGGGTTAAATTATTAGGTATATGTTGTTTTGGCTTATTTAAGGGCTGCAGTTTTGAAAATGGGGTGATTTATGGGGGGCTTTAATACAAGGGTCTTTCAAAACCCCTTCATAACTGGATTAGTCCCTTAAAAAATGGGTTTTGGAAATTTCTTGAAAATTTAGAATATTGTTGTTTCACTTGTAAACCTTATAATGTCCGTAAAAATTAAAAGGGCGCCTAAAGTTTGATGCCGACATAAAGCAGAGATCTGGGACCTGAGATTTATGATATAATTTTGGCGGTCTGACTATCTGTATGCAATGCACATCATTTCAAACTTTATAAAATGCATATTTTTCAAAATTTCCACCAAATTTCCTATTTTTTCATAATTAAATACAAAACATATCAACCAAAATCTACCACTAACATGAAGTACAATGTGTTACGAAAAAACAATCTCAAAATCACTTTGGTAAGTTAAAGCATTCCAAAGTTATTGCCACATAAAGTGACACATGTCAGTTTTGAAAAATCTTGGTCAGGAAGTCAAAAAGTGCCATCGGCGGGAAGGGGTTAAATTAATTATACTTAGTGTGGGTCTACATTACCTTACAAACACATCCTTAAATATAGTGTACAAGTGGAGAAAAATGGCAGAAAAACGCACTTAGACTAAGTTCACATCTGCATATGAATCTCCGTTATTTGGGCCCACCGATGGTCCCGAATGATGGATATTGGGACCACTAAGACAGTGCTTACCCATGCTATTTGTAGACTTTTAATTGGTTCCACTAGGTGTTCGTTGGAGGGCCATTGTTTTTATACTGAAACTGGAGGAGACAAAAGTCCTCCGTGCATTACTTTTCTCTCTGCCTAATTCCAGCACAGATGTTAACTTGTGTTACATGTAATATTATTTTTATGCTCCAAAACAGTATGGAAAAAATTAATGGAAATGTTATGTAAAAAAAATGCAGTGCTGTTGCAAAAAAAGTCACTGGGGAATTTATTATTATTATAATTATTATTATTAGGACACGTTTGATAAAAACAGTTTTGTTCCTGCACAGAAGCAGTCTTTGCTAAAAAAAAACTGTTTCAGACGGAAACCATAAAGTCAGTAACCTCTTTCTTGCAACCAGGCAATGTCCTTGTTACTTTGGACTTGAAGGATGCATACTTGTATATTCCTGTGTATCTTTCTCACAGGAAATACCTGAGAATTGTGGTGATCATTGCCGGGTGCCGAAGACATCTTCAGTTCATGGCACTGACCTTCGGTATCTCCTCTACCCTCTACACCAGGGGTCGTCAAACTTTTTAAACAGTGGGCCGGAGGCAGAGCAGGTCGCACAGACATCAGGAGCGGTGCCCTCCAATAGGTAAAGTGAAGTGCGCTCCATGGCCTGGCCCTGACAAAACCTTCAGACTATATCTCAAGACCCATTTTTCCCTCAGATGGTGGATTCATGTGAAAGGATGTCAACGGTTCACCCTCACTGGACCCTACCGATGCATTTGTCTCTAGATGGGGGGCTCACCTAAACGAGATGCTAGTTAAGCCCCTGTGGTTCAAGACCCCTAGGGGATCTAATAAATGCAAAAAAATTTTTTTAAAAAAGTAAAAAAATATATATAATTTTTTTAAAAAATATTAAAAGTTCAAATCACCCCCCTTTCCCTAGAACACATATAAAAGTACTTAAATACTGTGAAACACATACCCATTAGGTATCCCTGTGTCTGAAAACGCCCTGTCTGCGAATCTATAAAAATATTTTTCCTGTACGGTAAACACCATAGCGGGAAGGAAAGTCAGAAGTGCCAGTGTACTGTTTGAATAAAAAGTGATCAAAGCAACAGCAATTCCCCAAAATAGTATAACTATAAAGTACACCCCACCCTGCAAAAAAAACAAAAAACGCCATATACATCCTCCTACACGGAACTATAAAAAAGTTACGGGTGACAGACTTTTAGAAAAAAAATTTTTTAACACAGTTTTGGATTTTTATTAAGGGGTTAAAATGTAAGTAAGGCTTGGTTCACACATCAGTATTAGAGATGAGCGAGTACTGTTCGGATCAGCCGATACGAACAGCACACTCTATAGAAATGAATCGATGCACCTGGTACTTCCGCTTTGACGGCGGCCGGCCGTTTAACCCCCCGCGTGCTGGCTACGTCCATTCATTTCTATGCGAGCGTGCTGTTTGGATCGGCTGATCCGAACAGTACTCGCTCATCTCTAATCAGTATGCCATCCTTCCATTTAAGTTCAGTTTGTCACTTTAAAACGGACTGATGCACATACTGATTGTATACTGACACCTTTTTATGCTGATAGCAAACTGTTCTCTGTCCCCTAGAGGACAGATAAGGGGATTAAAAGTAGCAATTGTAAACAAAGTAGAGATAAGGACATATAATGAATGTCCATATCTCATATAATAATTGTCCTTATCTCTACTTTGTTTACAATTGCTACTTTTAATCCCCTTTTCGGTCCTCTAGGGGACAGAGAACAGTTTGCTATCAGCATAAAAAGGTCTCAGTATACAATCAGTATGTGCATCAGTCTATTTTAAAGTATCAAACTGAATTCAAACAGAGGTATGGCATACTGATGTGTGAACCAAGCATAAGACCATATAAAATAGGTATCCCCGGAATTGTACCAAAACATAGAATACAGGGGACATGTCATTTTGGCACAGTGGACGCTGTAAAAACAAAGCCCATAAGAAAGTCGCACAAATGCCTTTTTTCTTCAAATCCACCCCATTCTGATTTTTTTTTCAAGATTACTATACAGAACAATACAATACATAACAATTAATGGTAGCATCATGAAGAAAAATTTGTCTCGCAAAGATTAAGACCTTATTTGGCTCTGAGAGTGGAAAAATAAAAAAGTTATGGGGTTTGGAAGGAGGGGAGTCAAAAACGAAAAACAAAAATCGAAATATGCTGTCGGCGGGAAGGGGTTAATATCCGTTTTTTTACTATCCATTTTGTTTTCTTATTCTGCTTTCTGAGCATGTGCAGAAAAAATAGACCGTATAAACGGACACTAACGGATACCTGTCGGTTACTGTCCGTTACCCATAGACTTTAATGTTAATAAATAATGGATCCCTGACATTCGTAACGAAACCCGGGCACAAAAGTCCTGCATGTAGGATTTTTTGTCCGCTAAAAAAAAAACCGGACATGTGACGGAACAGTTGTATTACGGACACTAATGGACACAAGATAAAATCCCATTGAAATTAATGGACATTTTAACGGATTTCTGACAGTTCAGTTAGGCTCCGTTCCCACGGAGTAATGCACCGCTCATTCTGACACGTAAACATGTGTCAGAGTGAGCGCTGTAAAACAGAATCCTATTGACTTCAATGTGTGCCGTCTTACGCGTGCTACACATTGAAATCAATGGGAGGCTTTTTAACCCACTGATTTCAATGTGTAGCGCGCGTAAGATGGCACCCATTGAAGTCAATGGGATTCTGTTTTACAGAGCTCACTCTGACACTTGTTTACGTTACTCTGTGGGAACGGAGCCTTAGTGTCCATTGCTAAAATCTTAAAGCAGACAACAGCAACGGACACTAATGACAGTCGTGTGAATTACTGACTTAGACAAAAAAAATCAGCTCCAGCTCCCACAAAGTTTTATTAATAAGCACAGGACTTGGACGTATGCATATAAATAAACAAAACAATAGTGACCTCATAACCGATTTACTACCTTAAACCACTGATATCTAATGCGCAAGACAACCATATTTACTTGGCACTGTTTATATGGAGCAATCTACTAACATTCTTGTTAAAGGGCTTCTCAAGTCCCCATGTTTTACATGCCGATGATCTTTTTATAGGATATGTCATCGCTATGCTATCAGTGGGGATCCAACACCTGGACCCTGCACAATCAACTGACCTGGCTGCTAAAGACTGATCGCTAAAGACTGTATAAGGGTCCATTCACACAGAGAAACATGGCACTGTATTTGGCGCTGAATTTTCAGTCCTGAAAAAAAAGCCTCCCATTGATTTCAATGGGTTCTGCTAACATTTTTTTTTCCGCAATTCCACTAGCAGAACCCATTGAAATCAATGGGAGGCTTTTTTTTCAGCGCCAAATAAAGCACCATTTTCCTCCGTGTGAATAGACCCTTAGTTGATGGAGAACCATCTCTGTTCCTATTCAAGTATTATGTGCATGGTTGCAGTACCACGGTGCCACCACTATAGAATATATGGGGCTGCAGCTCTGTGCCTGTTATTATATGAGAACCAGCAGAACTGCGTACAGATTTATCTGCATCTATAGTTTCCAGTGTTTAGAAGGTGCTGGGGCCATGTGCCAGACCCCCTGTGATTAGATACTGATGGCATATACTGTGGCTTTGCTAGCTATGATGATTCTATGAATGGGAAAACATTGATATTGCTGATTAGTTATGTGTCAAGTATGGCACCAATATCTTCATTGTAGACACTGTACAGTGAAACTATTTATTTACTGCCTATATCTATTTAGTATGCTTGCTTCTACATCTTTATCTGTATTTTCACAATATCTCTGTATGAGGAGTCAGGGATGGTTCATATCTGTGTTGGTATTCCGTTCGGGGAGTCCGCATGGGGACCCCCCAAACGGAATACCAAACGCAATTGCAAGTGCTTTGCAGTAAAAGCACACAGACCCCATAGACTATAATGGGGTCCATGTGCTTGCCGCGCGATCTCCGCAGGGAACATGCGGAGAGGAAAGTATTTCACAATCACCTTTCCTTCTGCATGACTCGTGTGGAGATCTCGCGGAAAGCACACGGACCCCATAATAGTCTATGAGGTCTGTGTGCTTTTACTGCACAGCGCTTGTAAATGCATTCGGTAGTCTGTTACTGTCCGCTAATTAACCTCCAGTCTGCACCCGGAAGTCTCAGCGAGCTCTCTCTGCTGTGTGTGTGAGAACTGGGAGGGCTGATGAGTTATCATCAGCGGCAGCAGCCTGTGCTGTACACACAGCAGACAGTGCTCACTGAGAATCCGGTGCACGCGGGAGGCTAATTAGCATATGAATAGAAACAGGCTCATTCAAAAACTACTGAGGGGATTAACATACAAAAGGTATGTGTGGAATAGCCTTTCTAAAGGCTATGTAAGTATATGTTTAGTTAAAAATGAATTTTCCCAATGATGGAGCCCCTTTGATATTATCAGCCCCGAAATCCCTTTAAATCCTAAAATTCAGGGGGCATAGCCTGACACTGATGCTGCAGTTTGTGTTTCTCTGGAGATCCAGACCAGGGTGTGATAGAGAGCATTCCAGCCATATGCCTACCAGCAGGAGCCTTGTCACCATGCGGCTGTACTAGTCTCACCTAAGTCCTGAGGCATGGCATGAACAGCCTCTTTTGCCTGGTTCACATTAGCATTCATCTTCCGCCCGGAAAGAGTCCACATGAGGACCCCCCCTGAACGGAATACCAACGCTAATGCAAGCGCTATGCAGTTAAGCACACAGAACCCATAGACTATAATGGGCTCCGTGTGCTTGCCGCGCACTGCCCGCACGAATGATTTGTGCGGGCAGTGCAAGGCAAGCAACCGGAGCCCATTATAGTCTATGGGCTCTGTGTGCTTTGCAAGCACATCGCTGGCAATTGCGATTGTATTCCATCTGGGGGTGTCCATGCGACTCCTTCCGGATGGAATACAAGCGCTAGTCTGAACCAACCCTTTGTCTCTTCCTGAGCAGCTGCTCACTATAAATACATACCAGAGGATTTTCCTGGCCCGAAAGCACGATAGTGGACTAGCCACCCTTTATTCTCCTGCAGTGGACATTATTTACTGTAAAGCTGTTGCTGACGACATTACAGTATAAACTATAGAACCCACTATCTCCACTACTCCCTCGTTTTTGAAATCTCCTCTTTCCCCCTGTCTTTCTCTGGAGCTCTTTGTATGGTAGAGACACACTAGATTTAAGCTTCTCAATAATTTCCACCTTGATAAGCGAGATGTCATCAAGATATATTACACCAACACTCATACAACCCCTCCATCCAAGGTGTTCCAAACATGCCAGATGTTTTCAAAATATCCTTTTTTTCCTCTAAGGGCTAGTTCACACGTGAACTGCCTGCGCGGGTTTTGACACCGACGCCGCGTCTCTCTCTGGTCAAAACCCGCCTGCTGTGACCATTGCGGTCGCGGCTTTCCCCTCCGCTGTCGGCTCAAATGAATGAGCCAACATAGTAGGGTGCTGCCCCTGGGCGGAAGCCCACGCGGCTTCCGCCTGAAGAAAGCACATGTCGCTTCTTCTCTCCGCTAGCAGCAGCCCGCCGCTAACGGAGAAAAGAAGCCTAGTGGTCTGCATAGACCACCATTGTAAAGGGGAGGTTTTTGACGCGAAATCCGCTGTCAAAAACCTCCCCTTTGCTCACGTGTGAACGAGCCCTAAGTTTGATTCTATTTTTTTGCAAACATTTTTATTGTATGGTTTATACCCCTTTATTTAGTATTTTATAGGAGTTATGCATGCTGTTTTTGCACTATGTTTTAATGTTTCACTTACAATATTTGCACATTTTCCACGGCTTACACAGGATGGCATTGGCTGATGTTATGTGTATCTAGTATCTATAGTTATTTTGCTATATGCTGTTTTGCATTCCTGATGTGCATTTTGCATCATTAAATAAATAATTACCTTTGAAACAAAATCATAAAATTCTTACTGTCTACAGCCCCTACTAGTGGGTGCTAAATGCATATGGATCTATATAGCTAACACTGAACTCAATCTAAAATCTGCAATAAGTTCCTAGGTGATGTGTTTGTTATTGGGAAATAATTGTAAGACAAAGGCTGAGTTCAGACGGGGTTTTTTGGTCCGGAATTTGACACGGAGACCGCCTCAGATTCCGGACCAAATGATGGGCAGCCGCGACTGGATGCCGATGCAGTGCACTGGCATCCAGTCACGGCACTCCACTCCGGATTAGGCCCAAATGAATGGGCCTAGTCGGGAGGGAGTGTCTTCAGGCAGACATCCAGCCGCAGCATCCACCTGAAGAAAGAGCATGTCGCTTCTTTTTTCCAGGAGTGACAACAAAATGCTCGCAGAAAAAGGAGCCGATTGATTTCAATGGGAGGCGTTTTTTTATCAGGATTTTGAGGCAGATTCCTCAAAAATGCATTCTTTATTGCTTCAGTTTTTTTTTAGCCAAAGCCAGTAGTGGATTGAGCAAAAGGTGAGAAGTATTCTTTTTGTAGTCATTCTCGGCTTTGGCTCAAAAAATTGCTACAAAATTTGCAACAAAAAAGCTGTGTTTTTGCAATGTGGGGCCTCAGCTTAAAGGGGCTCTATCAGCAAAATCATGCTGATAGAGCTCCACATATGCGTGAATAGCCTTTAAAAAGGCTATTCAGGCACCGCTAAAGTTATATTAAACTACCCCCCCCCCATTGTAAAATAATACCCTAAAAAAGAATGTGATCTACTTACGCATCGTGCACGCTGGGTGGGCATTCAGGGTGCGCTGTCTTCAGCGGGCATTCAGGGTGCGCGTGGATGAAGAAGACAGCGCACCCTGAATGCCCGCCCAGCGTGCACGATGCGTAAGTAGATCACATTCTTTTTTAGGGTATTATTTTAAAATGGGGGGGGGGTAGTTTAATATAACTTTAGCGGTGCCTGAATAGCCTTTTTAAAGGCTATTCACGCATATGTGGGGCTCTATCAGCATGATTTTGCTGATAGAGCCCCTTTAAAGAGGTTTTCAATGTATTAAAAAAGCGGTAAATATGATAAAATGTAAAAAAATAAAACAAAACTCTACATTTCCAATTTGAAGCCACTTTTTTGTGCTGCCACTCTGGTTTTTTCAACTGGGCTTTGTTTACTTGGCTGCAGCCAATATATATATATATATATTTTTTTCTATATATGGTAAAGAACCTCTAAATAATATAGCTACCAAACAACACCACTGTCCGAGTAGCAAATTTTACATTCACTCTATTGCTGAACAAAAACCCAATATACCAAGGCCAACATTATCAATAATGCGAAAATACACTATAATATCTCCACATCATGGTCACATTACCACTGCATGTCTGAATTACACCCCCCCCCCCTTCCCCCCAGTTACAGTAACACAAACTAAGTAAAGTGGTATAAATATAACAGTACTAACTATGAGAGATAATAATACTTAGCAGTAGTATCTTGCTGGAAGTACGCAGCTCATCTAGAGTGGAATAACATTACATAGCATAACATGCATAATACAATCACACAATAACAGGAAACTGGCTATATTTGCACTGCAATAGGGCCAATGACAGCAACCACAAAAGTGCAGCAGCTCAGTGCTAAGCATTGGTGGCCATAATAGGTAGATGTTCATATTTTGTAGGAGGGTCATGGGCAAGTTTTTGATCCTCAGCATACCTTACACTCAGCATAGCAAATTCTATCCTCGACATTCCCTCCTCAGTCGGCAAGCCCAATAGTTGGGCTGCGCCCATTCTTGTGTAGCCAACAGTCATATAACGTAAGGGTCCCTGATTACTACTGGATTGATTCAGTGGCAACTGCCTCCAATGTTTCTACGCTAACCTGTGGACTTAATACAGGCTTTTTATTATTTTGCTTCCAATCTTTCTTGAGGTCCCTCTTCTACTTCCCTCAACAGTGATGGCATGGGATTGTGCAGTTGCCATTAGGTAAGTCACCTGTGTGGTCTCTCAGTATGAAAGGGCTCTTCAGGGCAGCAACCTAGAAGCAACAGGACCAGTTTATCCAGGTGTTCTCTATCTTATAACAGGTAAATAGGTGCTGTTTCTTCTTGACATGTTACCCTACATGATGGATCCATGTTGAATTGGTTGATGCTCAAGAAGGGGAAATACAGTTAATAATATACCCTCTTCTCCAGTTTACTCAGACCATCACTCTCGTTTTATGGTTGCCCTGCATTTAGACACCATAAGACCACCAGGTAGACCTCGTTATTCCTTTCTATGCCTTTACCTTTAGAATCAGTGTAGTATAACATATTTTCCTATTTTTGTATTTCATGTTGTTGCACCCACACTGTCAGTGGAATTACCTTTGACTGAGCACCATACAGCTCTGGCTCATCTGTCCAGTGACACTTCCTCCTTTCAATCCCGGGGCCTGCTCTAAATAACTAACTTAAGACCTAAAGGTATTATTATAAGAAAGATAGCTTGGTATGCCTTTTTAAATATAGGAATTTTGATGGTGTTAGAAGCTCTTCATTCAGAAATGGCAGAATGACTCAATTCTCTTTTAGAAAGATTATAAAGGATGAGGAATATGAGAACTGGGTCTACCGTAACAAAATATATGTGTGTACATGGGCAACTCAAACCAACTTCAATATCTGTAAGATTGGTCTTGTTTTGTGTAAACCCCCTTAAGACTAAGGACTTTTAGGGTAATTTACAGTTGCAGCATAGTGGATGGGATTTAACTGTTTCCCAACATCTGATGTACTACTGATGATGACTGCTCATTACATGGTGGAGACCTGGTGGCAACTCCCACACGGGCATTAACCCATTAGGTGTCTTGGTCAAACATGAAGCATCTATTTACTGACAGTGCATGCATGCCGCCATATTTATGATGATGGTGGCCTCAGGGGTGACAATCCATTACTATGACAGTCACAAGTTTATTGAAGGCTCTCCAGTCTGTAATAGAACTCTAAGAATTTTACAATTTCAAATTATTCCCCTTTCCCAACAAAAAAAAATTAGATATAGAAATAAAGTAAACTTTAAAAAATATTTTCCCAAAAGGTGAGAACTGTAGTAGGAAAACAATGAAAAAATGTCTGACCACTGATTTTTCCCGGTCTGCTGCCATAAAAATTTGAATAAAATCAACAAATCAGAAAATTCCCAAAATTGTATAAATTAAAAGTACATCTGGCCCTGCAAAAAAGATGCCTTATGAAGCAGTATATGTAAATATAAAACCTTACAAGTATAAGGACGAGTAATGTCAGGAGGAGGGCATTACCTACCACTCAGCGTCATTGCTGGGCGGTAAGGAACGCCCCCTCAGACAATACAGTGCTATGGAAAATACTATCAGGAGAGGTGTTCCTCACAGCCCAGCTAGACTGTCTGGAACGCCCTTCTGACAGTGAAGCGCTATTGGTAATGGTATAATCGGTGTATAAAACAGCATGTCCCTGAGGACATGAAAGGTCCTGTTTAAGCTCAGTACTGTCATATTAGCAGCTTCAGACATGAGCAAGCAAGGGGTGTGATTCAGAACGCCAATCAGAACTGGACAGTGTCAAAGCTCAGACTCACACCCCTTGCCTGTTATTGTCTGATACCACCCCCCTGGGAGTCCACAGCCTAAATAGCAGATCAGGCTTGAGAAAAAAAATTCCAACTGTGCTGGAATCAGTGGAGCAGCACCTATTAACTGTTAGAAAGAGCTGGTCTTGGCTGACATGGTGAATGTTTGTGACCCACTGGAAACATTGAAAGTTGCAGGTGAAACCAGCAACAATAACTAATAAGTTGCAGGTTTTTAAATCCACACAGATCACTTTATTTTGTAGGTTTTTAGAATATATAGAAATCTCATCCAGTGATCTGGCTCTGTATATAGCAGAGAAATATCAACTGGAAAATTTGCAGTGGTAACCTGACGCAATTACTACTTATGTGTCCCTAGACTAAAGACCATATTGCATGGACCTAATAAATTAACTAGTTATTGGGAATAAACTTTTGTAATAGCATGGACAAATATTCCTGAGTTAGATGACTGCATATTCTAAATGACTTGTGTGAAAGGGGATGTACTGCCATCAAACACTGAAATTATATGGTGGATAAATAATATAATCGGTGACCATTCCTCCCCCATATAGTTTGCAATGCCCTGTTAAAATGTCAAAGCAAACTAGCACCAGTCAACATGGCAAATTGTTGATCAGTGTTTGTCCTCCCCTGCATTAGCTTGGGTAAGACTATGGACCACATAATAGTCTATGGGGTCCACGGGTAACTGCTTTTTAGGCAGATAGAGTTTCTGTTTTTTCCCAAGTGGGCTCGAAGAACGGAAACCCGAACGCTAGTTTGAACCTAGCGTATGAGGGTCTTAGGCTAAGGCCACTTTTGCAGCATTTTTGGCTGTTGTGGAAAAGCAGCAGAAAAAAATGTTGCATTTTACAATATTATTTCACTGAACGTAAATCACTGGTCTAACATATAAATAAAATCTAATTTTCATTAGGTAAAATTCAAACTAAACTCAAAAAATGCTCAAAGTGTATTTTAAATATATTCTAAAAGTAAGACTGACACCCGTGACTTGGTTAATGATACTACAATCAGGCCAGTCTGTGATGGATGAGGGCAATATAAACTCTTAGCCCCTGTTCACATTCTGCTGCTACCAGTGGCCAAACTTTTCTTAAGACTCTAGTGGTGAGTTAGAGGATAATTATTAAAGACCACTATCATGTAGCAAGCAGGGCTAAATGCTAGCTCTATATAGAGACCCTATGTGTTTCCTATATCATCAGGAGTTTGATAAAGCTGCATAAACTAAATTGATAAGCAAATCATAGACCACACAGACAGATTTAAGGTTTAAAAATACGCTGCCTACATTTATATCAGCAGAAATGCTAAAAACAAAATGCAGTTTAAGGTCGGGGCCCATCAGGTCGTAAACGCTATGATTTTCCTGCAGCAGGAACGCCGCGGGAAAATTTGTGGCGTTTTACAGTAATTGCAAAGTGGATGGGATTCATGCGAATCCCATGCCCATTTTGTGGTAAAAACCGCAGCGCAGACACGCTGTGTTTTCCACAACCAGCGCGGTTTTGGAAATCTCAGCATGTCAATTATATCTACGGAAATGCCAGCGGCTTCCCTGTAGATATAATGGTAACAGAAAGTCTGTGGAGGAAAAGTTCTGTGAACTTTCTGTTTAAAGCGCTGCGGGAAGAATCGAGATGTGTTCCCGCCGTGGTTTTTCCCGCAGAGCTTTTGCACTGTCGATCGTCCGGTGGGGCCTTAGGTTAAAGCAGTGAAAAAAGCTATTTTGTTGCATTTTTTAGCAGCATAGCTGTGTTTTGAGTCCTTAGCCTGAAAGGGGCTGCTCAGGTTTCTATTTATATAGCTCTATTAGTGCATAAGACATGAGGCAGATTTGTTGCTGAATTTATTGCAGCTATTTTTTATAATCTAAATGGGGCTTGCTGAAATCCACATTTTTGTGACCAAAGCATCTAATTAATTAATATTTAATGTGTGTGTATATAATGAGCAAGACAATTGGAACAAACTCTTTAGATACATTTAGGTACATGAGAATACATTCATTTTTACAGAACCTAACAGAAATAACACTTGTGAATACAATACATATAGCTGTCAATGATTTTCTTTACCAGACACAGTTGACAAATTAGAATTAGTTGTATAGGAATCTTGAGGAAAAAACTACAAGATGAGACTTTGGTCACTGTCCTGGAAATCTCATAGAATTTATTTAGCTTACTTTTATAGGATTTTTTTGTAGGTAATATTTCCAGCATACATCAATGTTAGAGTCGGAGATGCACGTACACATATCAGTTCTTCACACTACCATAAACCACCACTGGTTATCAGTATCTGATCTCTGTATGGCAGGGTATTGTATATGTAGATGTTATGGTCTATCGTTGGTCTTTTTCTGGATTTAGATTGTGATTAACACATCTATGCATTAATGGCTATATGCAAACAGACTTCAGTTTTTGTAGATGACCAGATGCAATTTATCTCAGATACATAGCATAGTTAGCTGTATTTAGTCGGGAATACAGTGACTACAAGCTAGTAATAGACACATGAAAACGGAAATGTAGTTTTATGTAGGGAGCAGGTAGCTACAATCTGGACTAAAAGGGTGACCAGTTTAGGTAATGCCAGTGGTACGGTCAAGATATCAATTGTTTGCAAGAAAAAAAAAATGACTGTATTGTTGTAGATGCCAGTGATTCTACTAGCACGTGTTGGCTTTGTAGAGGTCACTGAGAGGAGCCTAGCCAATGGAGTCCACTTATATGCACAAGGCACTTACAATAGAATTGATGTCCTGAGGGCTATTGTTTCTGCACACGGTGTGTATGGGAGAATAGCATTATAGATAACCTGATCAAACCAACGTGAAAGATTGAGAAGACAAGGTTGTGGGGGTCTTCTAAGTCGTAGGGATAGATCTACACATGCAGTGGCTTCATAATATCGTCTAACTATATACTCGTACTATATAATCGGTAGCCTTGAAATAAGCAGTGAAGTATTAGACTAAAGATCGGCTGTTCAGTATTTTGGCTACATTATGGACACTGCCAGCTGCTGAGACTTCTTTATGAACTGCACTTACACTGCCGTCTTACACTGAAGACAATCTGTAGCATTCTGGAAGCCAGTGAAGTTTTTCCTCTTTCTTTTTTTGCACTTGGTGGCTTCTTGCTTAACAGGTCCAAAGTTCAGTCAGTGTTTGAGTGATAAACAGAGCCAATAAATGGAGTGTGTTGTCACCAGCATAAAAAGGGAGAATGAGCCCAACCTCCATTCTCCTCCTCTCCTGGCACTCTGGATGATGGTGCTGCCTTCCCACTCATTTGCATGTGTTATGATGTCCTATGGAGGAGAGCATGTCTGCTTAGAAGAAGAAGCTGGACCTGTGTAGGAGTTTCCTGAGAGGTTTCTGGAGGCACCAGAAGAACAGGTGCTCCGTGCCAGGGGATTGATTCATTTTTCCTTCACTTTCTCCCTCCCTCCCCTGTCCTTGTAAAATGGTCTCCAAATTATCGTCTTTGCAGCAGGAACTTCTCAATGCTCTCCTGAACTCCGGAATTACCAAAGAAGTGCTCATTCAAGCCTTGGAGGACCTCATACCCACACCCAGCTTTGGGGTAAAGCTGGAGAACATGCACATGTCTCCTGGGCACGACCCCGACACCAAGCCCGTCTTTCACACCCTCACTAATGGGCACCACAAGGGCAAACTTTCTGGAGACGAGGGCTCAGAGGATGGGGAGGACTTTGACACCCCACCAATCCTCAAGGAGCTGCAGTCCCTTAACACTGAGGAGGCGGCAGAGCAGAGAGCCGAGGTGGACAGAATGCTGAGGTGAGGACAATTGGGGGGTCTCGGCGACTTAGAATATTCATCGATTTTTTTTACCATTCGTTGCTTCATTTTTTCCTTCCCACATACAAGAAATCTATGAAGGCAAACATTGTGTACCTTATATTGCAAATCATTATAGAGAATTAGATTGAATTATACTTTTATTTTCTTGTGAAAAAAATTAGAAAACCTCCCATGTAATAATAAGACACAATTATATTAACTTTTAATGTGCTAAAATCTACTATTTAATATTCTACATTTACATGCGATAGATAGATATAGATATAAGAACAGGTTAATGCTATACATAAATAAACATGTCGTATATAGTTACATAGCTGCCAGGTACAATCTATCTATACATGTATAGCATCTAACTAGAAATATATAGCTAGACATAAATAGTCAGATATGCAGATGTTATACATGAATAGAGAAATAAGTTAATATTACATATAGAAATACACTATAGAGCTCGACATATCGATATTATAGATATATAAATACATAGTGTTATGGATATAAAGAAATAATTATGCCATAAATATATAGAGATAAATCTTATAGTATAGATGTTACATGATATAGATAAATAATGACATTTATTCATTCAATGATGTGATATGAAGTAAGGTGTGAAATTAGGTATATTACACAATATGTATGACTAGATAACGTGTACATACTAGTATATCACATATATTTATATACTCCATGCATATATATATATATATATATAATCCATGTCTATCTATCTATCTATCTATCTATCTATCTATCTATATATATATATATATATCAGCTCGTATTTAATATATATATATATATATATATATATATATATATATATATATATATATATTACTAAGTACGAGCGGACTTTTTGGTTTTGCTTCTTGTCCACTTGTGTCTGAGGTAACACCTTCTCCTTGTAAATTATCATCTGGACTCGGAGTCGTCGTTGAATTGTATGGGAATTGTGAAGCTGCGAATATTTGGCTGTATGGAAAGTCGTGAAATGTCGGGGTTTTCTTGTGGATTGGAGTCAGTCAGTCAGTCAGTCAGGGTGCTCATTGAGATATTACTGCCACTTCTGCCATGTTAGGTGTTATGGAGACTATTACAATCACAGCGCCGCACTTTACATTTTGCTGAGGTGAAAGTGGCTGCTTTGTACAGTAAAGGAACTTTATTCTATAGAAAGTTTTGTAAATGTAAGAGAGTTACAAAAAAAATCTCTAAAGTTACAGGATGACTGAAAGGAATGAAAATCCCCAGCTGAAGGCTGTAAGGGAGAGAGGGCGGGAGGCCATGTTGTGCCGAGTCCATCGGAAGCTGTGTGCTGTATTGTGCTGTGTACTGTGTCAGGAGCCATTGGGGGCTTCACCTGTGTAATTGCTGCTCGCGTCTGTATTACTGCGGGGGTAACATGAAAGTGTACTCGGGAGAGGCTATGTGACAGTTTAGGAATAAGGTGGGCTTCCTGCTCATGGGGCACACTGCTGAGGGAACCATATTACTAGTGTTATCAGACTAATGCTCCCTCCAGAATAGAAATATAAGCAAGGCATGGCCGGTGCCCTAGCTGCTTGTCTGCAGAATCTAAATACACACACTACTATTACATATGCTGTTATACAATACCTATAGATAGAATACACAGAGCTACTTAGAATTTTCATACAGTATTATGATTTTAAGAATAAAAAGTAATATTTGATATGTAGCTCTGCAGTGTGAAACAGAGACTGCTGGACTAAGAATGAAGTAATTCTAATAAGTATGATAGATAGATAGATAGATAGATAGATAGATAGATAGATAGATAGATAGATAGATAATTCTAATAAGTATGATAGATAGATAGATAGATAGATAGATAGATAGATAGATAGATAGATAGGAGATAGATAATTCTAATAATTATTATAGATAGATAATTCTAATAAGTATTATAGATAGATAGATAGATAATTCTAATAAGTATGATAGATAGATAGATAATTCTAATAAGTGTGATAGATAGATAGATAATTCTAATAAGTATTATAGATAGATAGATAGATAGATAGATAGATAGATAGATAGACATCCTCCAAAATAATGTACACTAATTGTACAGGAAACTGGAGAGTCTATTCTGAAAGCATTTTACACCTATCTTTGTTTTGGACTTTTCTTTAACAATACAGAGATCTGAAATAATAATAATAGTAATAATTTCCCAGTTGTTGAAGTCATGCCAATGCTAATGTCCACTTCTGCTTATTTGTAGCGGTATATTAATACAACAGATGAAAGGGGTTCACTTGTGTGGAAGGAGAAGGTGGACATGTCCCTGCCATTGTGTACTTTTACCATATGTTCATTACAGAGAACAATGATCAGCTTTTTCTACCAGTTGTAGGATAGGCTGAGTTGTTAAACAGTTTCTCTATGAAAATCTTTGCACGGAAAGTTGTATGTGGCCCATAACAGGCGGAATTATAATTCTTTATAATACTGTGCTGTATGCTTTAGTATACCTGTCATTGTTTTATACAGCTTTAGTGTGTATGTGTATATATATATATATATATATATATATATATATATATATATACAGTATATTATACATTTGTGTAGTGATGATTTTTCCTACCACTGAACATGGCATTCTTTTAGGACACATATTGTTGAAATGCATTTGTCTTAATTAGAAGTTACTGAAAAATAGTTGTGCAACAAAGAGGTGCAGAAAAATTACAATACAGTACACTCCTTCATCGCCCGATAATGGTCACTCTTCCACCAATATTCCATGTTTTAATTGTATGTGTGCTTCTACGCACAAAATCAAGTGTTAAACCACAGTGTTTGCTCACCTGAAGAAGTCTCTCATATTTCCATAAAATAAGAATGCAACTGGAGAATGATGCATTTCGACTAAGATACTTCTAAGAAGAAAATAATTTTAGGCGTAGTTCTTTTCACACATACTATTTCACACATTGTCTTTTATGACAGTTTTTCTGTGTGTGATTTTTTCACATATTTTCAATATATTTAAATTCCATGGTAAAACACCTGAAAAATAACACCATGCTGCACAGTGAAAAATGGCATAGGCCCAAAAACACACCAAAAAAGAGAAACAATGCTTTGAAAAAAAAAGTGTTTGTAGTGCATGTCATAACTTCCTACTGTTTGTCAGCTCACGTCTGGGGACAACATTTTTTGCTGCAAAATACAGAGAAAATGTTTAAAACTACTGTTATAAATTTTCCATTTGACTGCTAAAAAGCTGTATCAGTTGGAATACTGTCTTGTTTCATCCATTATCCTTGGTTTTGAACTTACCACATAAAAGCATAGACTTATTAATACTGCTGTATATGAAATATCCTCTTCAAAAGTATGCTATAATATTTTCTATAATTAAAGCAATCTCAACAACATTTTATCTTGAAAGTTCACACCATTCACACACTATGGTTAACCTTTACAGCAACAAGCTCCTAAACATGAACTTTTAAAAGATATGAAAATGTATGTGACTATACTACAATACTCTGGTGTATATCACATCTGATATTCTAAATATATGATGTAATGTAAATGATCTGTCCTGTAGAATACTATTGACATTATAGTGTATGGACAAATATGTGTTTATTTTTTGTTTTGTTTTTTTTGCACAAGGGCATGTTTTACTTGACTTCTCAGGGTGTTGTGTAGCTTGTTAGCTCTGGATTTACCTTAGAATTAGTGGGATGGTTTAGTAAATAACTTCTTGAATAAGGTATGTGACTAGGAATACATGCATGTATTTATTTAAGTAGCGTAAAAGAACCTGTATGTATTGTATACTAAATAGAGCTTGACAAGCAGCTTTTACTCTGATTCTTCATCTATTCACTATTGCGAATTACTAATTTTCAACAGAACTATATTGCATACATTCAAATGAGACATGCAGGCCTTTAGAAAAGCAACTCTTTACATGAGACACAGAAAGATGTAAAAGCTAACATTAAACCAAAAAGAATAAAGCAAGGTAAATACAACTTTTGTATGGAAGTGTAGAACTATAGTGCAAACATAAATATAACATCATAGCTTGTATAAGGTTTATTTCACACACAGCGTTTTTCCTGCTATGTTTGTCTTTTTTAAAAAATTTTTTTAAAGAAACACTGCAGCCAGATGTTAGTTGTAGGCAATAGGGAATTCTGAAATATACTGTGCATTTATGTGTTGTTTTTTTTTTAATCACTTTTGATGGATATTGTGTTGCTAGAATTTTTGTATAATGCAGCATGCTCTAGGTAGGGAGTTTACATGTGTGTCATAGGATCATAGGAGCACGTGGTGTACAGTTTGTTAAAAAATTGAGGAAAAAAGGTCTGCATACAGGATATTTTCTGTCCAGTAATATGATAGGTACCATAACAGAAACTCATGTACCCATTTATAGACAGTGGGATTTTTTGGATTCTGTTGGTTTCCATCATCTTAAACATCCATGACTTATGTTATTCTCCCATAGACATTTAGTGGGGAAAAAAACCTTAAACATTTGTAAAACCTTGTACATGTGTGAAGCAAGTGTGACAATAAGTATGTGTGACAATAAGTTAGAGATGTAGTATTTTGCTCAGTCACAGTCTTCCGTATCTTCTGTAATCTCCTTTTCTTTTTTTCGTAAGGGTGTTCTTTATAATGTTACTTTCCTTGGGTAATGTTACATGCATATATTTTGAAGATATTAATCTGTAATATTGTATGTGTATATTATCTCATGACTGAGGAATGTCCCTCTGTGGAGCATGGATGACCGCTCACATATGTAGGACGTCATAAAGTACACATTGTCACTAGACTGGCACTAGGTTTCCAGCAGTAACCTGTTTGTTCAGGATGCTGTGGCTATGAGTTGGACTAGTACATAAATAAACTAATGACCCATTGGTCAGTGGATTTGCATGGTCACACAGCAAATCAATTGCTCGATTAAATTATCTTTCATTGTGAATAGTAAAAGTACTATAATTACCTAATTTTATTCCATCGGGGTGTGTTAAGCAGTTGCAAAACTATGGGGTGCTGAATATTTTCCAAAGGGTTTTTGCTTTCAGAATTCTACAGAAAGTTTTTATTTTATTTTTATTTGTTTACTGTTTGCCTACTTAGACGTCAGCTTATAGCATCATAATTTTTTGTCTTTCACAGTGTTTTAGTGGAGTATTTTTACAGCATACAGCATTTTTTTTTTTTTGCTACAAAAAAACCCACTGTTAAAAACACTGTGGCCTGATATTACAGGTTATTCACTAAGAAATTATAAATGACCTTTAGAGATGATGAACCTAACCTCTGCTGCCTGAGGTGAAGTATAGAATCCTCTCCAAGGTTTGAACGGATTTTCAATCTCATTATAGTACATAAAATCTGGGATATTATGACAGGATTCCTAAGGGTATGTTCACACAGCGGAAAATGGCGAGGCATTCAGCTGAAGATTAGGCCCGAATGAAAGGGCCTAATCGGGAGGGAGTTTCACACAGCTGATTTTGCCCCCTATTCAATAACCTAAAGCCCATAATCTGCTGCTCCACAAAGTAACAGCACCCCCAGCAAAGTAATAGTTCCCCCACATTAGTCCCTCCATTGGATAATAGCGCCCTATACAGGTAATAGTGCCCCCCATAAATAATACTATTACTGATGTGTTTGGGACTATCCCCTGTGGATGGGGTGTAATTAGGGTTCTATTACTGTCATAGCGCCCTTACACAGTTAATAGTCCCTTCCCACAGAAGTACAGTACTAGTGAATCCCCATAATAATAAGTAATACTTAAGTAATACTAGCACATATGCTTGGAGCACTAATAATGCCCTTCCAAGGGTAATGATCCCTCTGACATAGTTAACACAGCACCCAACTAAGTAATTCTATTAATTATGTGGTAGGGAGGATTTTTACCTGTGAGGGGTACTATTAAGGAACTTTTACTGTAATAATGCCCTCTCTCTCCACATACCTCTCATGCGTTCAACTAAACTTCCTCCACATACTGTTAAGCCCCCTTTCCTCCCAGCGTTCAGTCTTCTATGATTCTGAGCCATATATAATAATCCTCTACCTGAATAATGCTGAAGCAGCATGGATGGCAACGTCTGTGGCATATAGCAAGTCTGTGCCATCTATATTCCTCCAGCTCCTGTAGTATTATAGAGTGGGAGCCAGGAGAGAATAGGCAGTGCACACAGTCTATGTCCCAAAGCAGTTCCCGCATACAGCATCAATGTTCAGCAGATAGAGGCTTATTATATGCATTTTTTGCAGCAGTGAGCACAACTGGGATGGGTTGTATGTATCCATCATTTTTCTAGGTTGTGCTAATGATCTAGCCTCAGATCGCCTCATAGCAGGGTACCCCTGATAACCTTACGTACATAGTGTTGTTTCTGGCTTTTTATACATTTATTTATTTTTAATTCAGTATACTTTGGGTGCAGAAGTTTCCTATTGATTTCATTTTAGAAAAAAAGACAGAAAAAAAACACAGGAAAAGTGCAGTATGAATAAAAAAATGTCAAGGGCAAAATGGCATACAAAACCAAAGCAATACAGTCATTTATTATGGTGATTTATCAAGAAGGTAGCCTTAGGCCTTCTTCACATGAACAAGTGCAGTTACTGTTCAGAAAAAAATAGCAAAGATGACACGCAGATTGGTATCCGTGTGTCATCCATGCTTTTTACTAACCCTTACATTGAAGTGAATGAACAGAGCCCCAAATACGGACAGGTATAGGACCTGCTTGATATTTTTTGGCTCTTTACTACAACCCGGACACGCAGCCACAAAAACTATGGTCATGTATATAGGCCCATAGAAATGCATGTGTCCGTACTTTGATTTGCAATTGTCGATCCACAACTGTGGATCAAAAGTAGAGTTTATGTGAAGGAGGCCATAAACTTCAGATACTCTTACATGGCCACCCCATACTAGGTGGCCTGGCTGATAGTGAGCAGTAAAGGATAGTGGGTTATATGTCAGCCATGCTAACTGCATATGTATTTTACATCAAGGCATACACTGACAGCTATGTATATAAATATGGCTGAAATCTAAGGCAACTTAGTAGTTAAGTAGTTAGTTTTCCTGCCCTTGTTCATGAATAAAAGAGGCTGTCATACATTTTACAAAGAGATATATTTCTCTGCACTCTTCCTTACTGCAGTCTAACAAGTTTGGCTGGATTAGAAAAGTGGACCACATTTCTATTGCTAGGTTCACACCAGTGCTCAAGCACACCGTCGCTGAATCTGCATAAAATCGGAAGACTTTTCTCTCTGCCAGTTTCCTTATAAAATCGTCAGAAACCTGGTGGACCCTATTATAGTCCATGAGGCCCGTGGCTTGCTACATGTAACTGCTTTTTAAGTGGACAGGGTTTCAGTCTTTCAGGTCCGCATCTGGACCCAAAAGATGGAAACACAAACGCTATTGTGAACCTAGTATAAAGTTGTTCATGGACACAAAATAATTTTTTTGACTAATGTTACAGAGCTTTATTTTGGCTGATTCATGTAGAGTTTTGCTACTAATTCAGTGATTTTTGACTTAACACATACTTTGCACACATAGGATATTATCACTATTTACATGCTCAGAGTTCACATTCATCTACATAGAAATCTTATCTATGTCTGATAACTTTCATTCTTACTTAAACTAACATCTGTCAGTACAGACAATTTAGTAAATTCTTGTTAAATCAAGGACATTTAGGGTCTAACATGCAGGTTACTCTTATATACCTGGCCTCAGTTTTCTGTCCCATAGGACAAAATATTAGAGATTAATGTTGATCAACAGCTATACAAATAGCTGTTCTATTAGATACATTAAAGTGGGTCAATGGGTTTGATTAAGATAAAGTCAATCAACTTCGGTTTGTTAAGAATTTGTGCCTTCAGGAGAAGGCTCGAGTATCTGAAATTTGACCTGTCAGTCACGTTTTGTGAGAGTCTGGATTTATTGTAAGGTATTGTAACATCTCTGCCTGTTCTGGTCTCTGTGCCACCCTCTGCTCACATGCGGCGGCGCAGGAGGCATGCACAGTTTGATAACTTGCTTAGAGTTTTTGGTTGCATTGTCTGAACACTGCCCTATTCCTTCACCTTGTTAATTGATATTCCACCACACCCGTCTCCTTCACCTTCATTTCCCTTTGCTCCTCTAAGAGTTAAGTTTTGTTTTGCCCTGTGATTGACAGCCTGCCTTCCTATCAGGTTCAGGGTGGGCTCTTCCTCCCTATTTATTCTTGGTTCGCATTCACATTGTTGCTTGATATTGCCTCGTGCTTGCTTGTGGTTTCTCTTGCTGTTTGTTACTTGTATTCTTAATCCTGACCTCTGGCTTTCCCTATCGACTATTCTTTTGGACTTCGACTTGGCACTGCATTGCTCTACTGTTACCGACCCCTGGCTAGCTGAACTCCCTTTGTTGTTATTGTCTTGTCTGCGTTTTGTGTGCCACGTATATAGGAAGGGATCGTCTTCTAGTTGCCGCCTATTACATAGGATAGGGCCTGGCAAGAGGAAGGGACAGTGGGGGGCTTCAGCATAGGGCTCACTGTCTCTTGTGCCCCTTCCTCCAGGGTTCTCCAGCAGCTACTGGGGAATTGTTATCTACGCACTGGGGAACTGCTGTCTGCACTTCCCTAACAGGTATTCTGCAGCTTGCTATGTACTGTGATACATAAAAGTTGCAGAAGCATGATGGTTGGCATATCATCATAAAACCAAATCACATTAATTATTTGCATCCACATGCATTTTAATACAAAAAAAAATCCCAAATGTACCAATAGACTTTAAGGGCCCATGAAGAAACTAGACATTTAACTTCCTATAACTGTTTATAATAGTATAATTTCGGACTTCATTCAGATAAGCATCATTTTCTCAAAGTTAGCCATAGATAGCAATATATGCAGCACAATGTTGGTTTTCTCTTCAAATGTTTATAAACACTTCCTTACAAATTTCCAAAGGCTATACAGTAATTCACAAAGCCACAATAAATGGGCTGAATTTCCAATTCTTGATGATTTCGATTACTGCATTTTTTGCTGCTTAAATGACTGTAGCTAATGTTACCACCATGCTCTTTTACTTTTTGGGGTTAAAAGCAAGCCCACATTTATGTATGTATGTGGAAGATATAAAATAGTTTAACACTTGTTTAACACAAAGTATTTTTTAAGAAAAACACTACTGCAGTTTTTGCAGGTAGAACCGGCAGGTAGAAGTCTTGCCTTTCTGTTTCATATTGAATCTACTCCTGGCTTTAACTCGAAAACAAAAAAGTGCAGCAGTGTTTTCCCAAAAAATGATTTGTGCAAAACCACCCTTATGGATATACTATATAGATATTACTATAACTGATAAAGGTGCATTTGGTTCTCACTCTGTTGACAAAATATTCATTCATCTGATATCAGTGGAATGCCTAAGGAAACAGCCTGTAAAAACTGGTGCATTCGGCACTTATGTTCTTTAATTGTTGGAACTTGCATTCCTTGTCAAGGCTACAGGAGGATACTCACACTTTATAAAAGTCTTGAAATAATTCCATTTATTTTGAATCCACTCCAAGCTTTGGATTAAAATACTGTATGAAAAACTGCTGAACTGTTTTCCAAGAAAACTCTGGCCCACTTTTGCTGTGGTCATAGCGACTATATAGGCATTATTTGCACCTTTTTTCTGCAAAGCAGATTTTGGACCCATTTAATATGAGATTTTGCCAACAAGAATGACATGGTGTGCCACACTCAACACTTCCTTGTGAGAAGGTGGGCATGGTTAAATGTCATAATGTGTTTCAAATTTATTATTGCTATACCATTTTTCTGTCACAAAATACTGTAGAAATAGGCCAACCATTAAGCCAAAAGAACCATAACTCCAAAAAGAGGAAAGTGTCTATTTTAAGAAGGACCTGTCACCTGGTCCAAAAAGTCCTATGACATACAACATCTGTTAGAAGCTATTACAATGTAGATTTTGATGTTTTGTTTATCCTAATTGGTTCAGCTATGCCAAAGATATAATCTCTGTTAGTGTTGATGCAAATTAGGGTATAGTAGCCAAGTGGGCGATAACACTATATGATATACAGCACACAGAGACCCTGTCCTCCAGTGTTACCACTCACTTGGCCAGTCATGGAATGCATTTGGATATATAAAACACAAAAATGTCCAGGGTGACAGAGTCTTATCAGATGATGTATTTCATTGGTCATTTCAAACAGATGACAGGTCCTCTTTCTGTGTTTCTATAGATGATTTTCACTGCCATGTGCATAATGTTAATGGTATGGTTACTAATAATAACACTAGAATTACTGTGATCTGTGTGTTATTATAAAATGCTTGCTTAATATAATAATTTATTTTCTTTACAGTGAAGATCCCTGGAGAGCGGCAAAGATGATTAAAGGGTACATGCAGCAACATAACATTCCCCAAAGAGAAGTAGTTGATATTACTGGACTGAATCAATCACATCTTTCCCAACACCTTAACAAAGGGACTCCTATGAAAACCCAAAAACGCGCTGCCTTATATACCTGGTATGTCAGGAAGCAAAGGGAGATACTCAGACGTAAGTATTAAAGTAAACAGCCTATATACTCAAATCACACCTGCTAACAGTCCTAAATTTGATGGGATTGTCCCAAATTTTCAATCCTGGCAAATTCTGAGTTTTCCGGGCAAAAAGACAGCAGGATTATAAAAATTATGCCCAAAACTGTCTTGTCCTGGCGGTGTTGAGGTGTTCCCTAAATGATTTCATATTGTCCAGTTCCAATCATTGCTACAGATAAACTATACTCATTTGAAATTTTATTTCAATTATAGCAAAATCTTTTTCTTACCAACAATTTCATGCACTCAGATTGGTATAAACATCAGTACCTTTCAATCCGATCTATTGACCATTAATATACTCAAATATAAATTTGCATTAATTTAATTTAATTAAATCCATAATGTACAAGTGTAAACTCATCTCATGGCTGCTGTTAGGTATTGTACAACACTACTAAGTAACAAGGCAACTGGGAAGATTTACTAAGCTAAAGCTACTTTTACAAGATATGAATGATGGCTTTGTAACGGACATCACACGGCAGATTTAAATTAAATGTCAAAGAATGAACTCCTTGGGTGCAAAATGGCTGTTTTGCAACTCGGTCATCTGAATGTAGTCTAAGTATGTCATAATTCTTGATTGGGTCAATGGGCTGCACATAGAAAAAAATTGAAGTTGACAGGACACATTCCTAATGTTGGCTGCATGCAGTAAAATGGCCCCCTCCACGCCAGGCCCCCAACACTACCCTCATACAGATGTGATTATTAGTACAGTACCTACCTCACTGTACCATGGCCATGCTCTTCTCCTGACCCAGGCACAGTGCTGTGACATATCATGTGTGCGTGGAGCAGGAAGGAATAGGAGAGACTGGCAGCCTACAAATCAGAAAGTGGTAGGACAGAAAGTTTCTGGCTTACTTCTCTGCCAGTTTTAGCACTTCTCTTCTCAATGGTTCTTCAATCCAGCTGTATCAACCAGATCAGCAGAATCAGAATTGGCTGCAGGTTTTAGACCTCTGTCTTGCACCATATTTATGTGTTTTAGACACTTTATGTGCCTCACTCAACAAGAGGCTGTGGCTTAGTTGAGTGGGGTATGTCTTAGTGTGAAATGTGATTCTTTTTATAATCCATCAGTGTTCACCAAAATTGCTCCATGTTTTGCAATCTAAAATAACCAATAGGTGGTGTAATGTTATGCAAAACGTAAACAAAAGGCTAAAGATGCAGCAAATTTAACGTCAATATCTGACCAAATATATGTTTTGTGTTAGTTCACTTCATTGTCTAACAATAATAGATAATGCATCAATATATAGAGATGAGCGAGTACTATTTGAAACGGCCGTTTCGAATAACACGTACCCATAGGAATGAATGGAAGCAGCCAGTCGCTTAACCCCCTGCGTGCGGGCTGCATCCATTCATTCCTATGGGTGCGTGCTATTCGAAACGAGAATTTCGAATAGTACTTGCTCATCTCTAAAATAACAATTTGTACACGCCCTTTACTAGACGACATCATTGTCTAGACAACCTAAGAAAAAAGAAACAAGTGGCATCACATGATTTTCTTTTTGTTGCTTTACATGTGTTATCTATGGACAGATTTATTCTCCCCTTTCTTTACAGAATTCAACCAAACAGTCCAGGGTTCTGGAAATATGACAGAAAAAAGCAGTCAAGATCAGCTGCTGTTTCTCTTTCCAGAGTTTAACCAACAAAGTCAAGTCACAGGGCAATCTGATGATTCCTGCTCAGAACCTGCCAACAAGAAAATGAGACGTAACCGATTCAAATGGGGACCTGCTTCCCAGCATATTCTCTATCAGGCATATGAAAGACAAAAGAACCCCAGCAAAGAAGAAAGAGAGGCTTTGGTTGAAGAGTGTAACAGGTAATGATGGGGCCAAGGCATTTGCCTGTGATATGCTAAATCCAGAGAGAGAGTTTTGTGCCCAAGCCTTTACTTGTTGTTCTTAGCAGAACTCATTTAACAGGAGAAATGATTTGATTGAATATAATATAAACAATGAATGATAAATCATAAATTTTTCTCAGAAAAAATAACCTATGATACTATGTTTTGCACTGTATTTCTGCTATACTACAACAATTTGTAGGATTTATATTTTCGTGTTTCCTTAATATTGGAACATGAGCAAAACAGGGACATAGTAAAATATATGAATATATGATATCAACTAAGACATTCACAAAAGTATAACCATAATACTTGCAGAATGTTATGAAAAATATTGAGTCTTTGCAAAGTTTGTTGAGATTCATGGTCTCGGGTACTTTGCATAAATACACCCTAAGGACCCGTTCACACAGAGATTACGGGCGCGCAATCTGGCACGTACACATGTGTCAGAGTTTGCGCGCTGAAATCAGATTCCATTCATTTCCCGTCGGGTTACGGGTGTATAATGCGGGTAATTTTGCACGCGTGATTACGCAAAATTAATTTATTAATATTGAAATGAATGGAATCTGATTTCAGTGCGCAAACTCTGACACGTGTATACGTGCCAGATTGCGCGCCTATAATCGTCGTATGAACGGGCCCTAAGAGAAAAAGAATACGAAGAACAATTTCATGTAAATGTCCTTTACAGTGATCCATGATTGACCAAAATAATGTTTATATGCATGTTTATTCCTAATCATTTCATGCCAAGTGATAATCCGGCAAACAAACACAGTATCACAGTGTCCCACAAAATTACCAGAGGATCCTCTGGTGGGCCCAGAGTCTAATGCAATAATGGTCAGCAGACCACATTT
The DNA here is from genome assembly GCF_031893055.1 of Leptodactylus fuscus. NCBI lineage: Eukaryota > Metazoa > Chordata > Amphibia > Anura > Leptodactylidae > Leptodactylus > Leptodactylus fuscus. The sequence goes on along the minus strand of NC_134266.1, from coordinate 107,767,879 downwards.
TAAGGGTACTATGGTCTAAAGCCTAGGATTTGTTGAAGGGTAGACCTCCAAAATAATTTTAACTGGTGTTCCCAATGAACCTCATAGTGACACTGATGGTGATGAATGGTTGTATTAACAATCATTTTTCTCCATATTCACAATAATTGTCACATGTAATTGCAAGCTAAATATGTTCTGATCAACTTGCTATGTTGTTGATTGACCCTTATTATTGGCAGGAAATATGCCCATTTTATTATGGTATCCTGAACTCTCTCAATCCTAGGTATGCAGAAATCATCCACACGTTCAGCACTATTCATAATTTTTAATATGCCCATGTGGATGGTCCACAGTCCAAGGTAAACACTATATCAACTGTTAAGCGCCCTCATTTATTTTAGATTGCTAGCTTTACAGAGTAGGATTATTTGAGTTTTTTATCACAATTTCATCAAAAATAGTTTAGTGTCTATAATTGAATTTACACTTTCTGGTTGTAAAGTGCAACAGAATAAATTCATTTATATAGCTAATGAATAAGGTACTCATACTCTACATCTGTATAATTTGTTTGGTTATTATAATAAAGTATCAAAACAGTACTAATAGTAATAATACTATTACTAATACTAATCTTTGTGATTTACATTTACAGAGCAGAATGTCTACAGAGAGGAGTATCTCCATCAAAGGCACATGGCTTGGGATCAAATTTAGTGACAGAAGTTCGTGTTTATAACTGGTTTGCAAACAGGCGGAAAGAAGAAGCTTTTAGACAGAAATTAGCCATGGACGCCTATAGCACAGGTTCATCACATTCACACAACATGAATCCACTTATGTCACATGGGTCTCCACATCATACACAGTCAAGTTCTTCTCCACCAAGCAAATTGCAGGGTAAGAAAATACTTTCTGTATATATTTGTTATGAGTCTTATAGAACTAATGAACATAATTACTTAGATCCATATCTATTATCTTACCTTAATGAAAAATAGAGCATTGCATTCCAACTTTATGTTGTTAAATACTTGATAGAAAGACAATAGAACATTCATGTTTAGTATGTTTTGGGGGAAGTGATACTTGTCTGGAATGTGTAGCATTTAACCTTTTAAGTGCAGTAGCACTTATGGCATACTGCCACTTCCAAGGGGCCTCTGAGGTTCCATATTACACACTTGTGCATTGTAAGATGTGTGATGTCATGGACTGGACCGGGAAGCAACTCAGTGTTCTGCACCAGTTAATGGTAATTATATTAGTCATGTATAAATATTATGTTGATGGATAGTTTAAAGAAATTTTCCCAGGAACATAATCATATTTAAATTTGCTAAGAATTAAAAGTTAAACATTTTTGCCAATAAAATAACTTTGTTTTTAAAGTTTTAAAGATTTTTTTTTCTAACCATCTTAGTGGTGTCAGTGTGTGCCAACAGATGTGACCATGAATGCAGGAACTTTTTACAGTCTGGCACTGCCAGAAAGGCAGACATTATATTCTTATTGTGGCTGTTATCTTCTTTTACATGCATTATCTTTGCTTGATAACCTGTCCACAATAAGGAAATTATAAGTGGGATTCTGACAATTGTCAGACCACCAGAAACTGCATTTATGGTCGTATTAATTGGCAACATATCAAGACAATGACTTTCACCACTAAGTTGGTTTAAAAAAATTCTTTAAAACTCTGAAAAATTAATTGTACTGGAAAACTGATCAGTTCAATGACAATTGCAGCAAAATATTTCTTCCTAATTTCCATGTACTTGAGCCTGTTTGCAAGTGTTTTGTTTCTTGAATACTAATGCCCAGACACTTCCTCAAGGCCCTTTAGCTTTGAAGTGCTAATGAGAACCTAACTTTAACCTTTCTTTGACTTGACTGGGGATAGATTTTGTTACTTCCTCTTTTTACAGAGTCTACAAGTGACACTGTAGAGTGCCTCATAATAATGTAGTGCTTAATATTTGTCTTTTACAAAGGAGTACTGCCCTACGGTATGTAGCATGTTATTAAATATGCCTGCCTTTTAATGGGCGGTGCACTATTTGTTCATTATTTAATCGCACATATTTAGGTTAATAGAATAGCTAACTTTGATGCTGTTTTGTGTTGCTGACAAATTTTTCTAATAAAAAATAAATAAATAATAGTGCATAATATTATTTTATTAAGTTAAATTGTGACATGCTCTTTATGCTGCAAGCATAAATGGTTACATGATTGTTCCGTATATGATAGAGGATAACTTGCAGATCAATAGGGGTTAACTACGCACATCCCACTGGAGAGGAGAATGGGGATCCCCTGTACTGAATGGAGCCATGGTCAAGCCATCATGCGCATTACTCCATTAATTTCAGTATGAGTGCTGTGTATCAGCCATCTTCACCACTCCCGCTGAACTGAGTGGTGAGGGTCTAAGCGGTTGGAAAAGGGAGTTCCCCTTTAAGACCCCATACACAGAAAAAGAGGATAAAAGGAAAGTCAGTTAAGTCTAATGTATATGGTGACCTCCCAACATTCCCATGGGGTAAAAAAGAGAATGAGGCAAGTTGACTTTCAACATCTGATCCTTCGAGAGAGATGAGCCACCGGTAGGGGTATCTAGATGGGACGGGACGAAGGTGTCTTGGCAACGGCTTACTCCTCTCTCTCCATTAAGGAAGGAATAGATGTTGGCCTAATGCTGTTAATTAATTTAAAAAAACATAACCAAAATCAAAGTTAGTTCAATTAATTGATATGAACTTGCTCACACTGATTTGTATTATTTTGCATCTATGCCTTCCTGTCTCACATGCCATTGGCTAAAGGATATGACTAACTGTGCGCTATCCAGTCAGGACTGCTGATATATGAATAACCAAAATTCAGTTGCATGGTGCAGTATATTAATAGGAAGCGTGGCATGTAAAAAGGGTAATGTCCAAAAATAATCATTGATTACTTGTACTTGAGCTAAAATGTTCAATTAATTGTGATTTTGATTTGGGTTATAATTGCCCAGCCCTATGTATGATCACCTTTAGTTGTATGCATTCATTATTTGCTGTCTACTTATACCTCCTATGATACATTTGCTGTATATTGCACCAATAGTGTTGGTTATTTTGTTGGATAGAATACATCTCCATCTCATTGTTCATGTGTGTCCAGGTGATAAGGTTCCAGACTAGGAGACCACAAGAAGTAGAATGAAAGTAGGGCAGGAGGTATTGTATGATAGCGTCCATTGTCCATCTACCTGTAATCTAAATGCCAACCAACTCAAAAGTCAAACAAAGGAAAGCTGACTTTGACAAGCACAAAGGTTAGCAAAGGGTCATAGCAGGGTTACAAGTCACATCTCTTTCTGAGGAGCAGCCCCATGTCTTCAAACATTTGTGTGCTAATTTAACTTCTCCCTACCAAGATGGGCTTTCAATGAAATGCAAATGAGCATGACAAATGAGATGAGCTGTTTATATTAGCTTCATTAACTTTTTATCAATAATATAATGATGGAACTTGATAATATCATTTCTACATTTTTTTTAATGTAGTTTGTGAGCCCCATATATCAGTATGTCTTTGTAGTATGGGAAGAAATCCATGCAAACACAAGGAGAACATAGAAACTCCTTGCAGATGTTGTTCCTGGTGGGATTCAAACCCAGGACTCCAGCACTGCAAGGCTGCAGTGCTAACCACTGAGCCACCGTGTTGTCCCTATATCATTTCTACGTTGTGCTTTCGTTTATACATAGGATTACTTGCAAATGTTGAATGCCGGTTTAAGTATTCTGTGTATATAGTGATGTTGCATCATCACTAGTCTTCCTATAATACTGCACATAGTGTCAATTATCCACATAATAGTGAAACCGGCCATTATACAGCTGTTATTTAAACACATTGATTTTATTCACATGTTCATTTTTTGATGTTCTGTTTTTAACAGACTGTCAAAACATACGGTAGTAGATACCCTAGCATAAATGGCATAACCTTGCATAAGTGACCATAAATTTGGCAGGGTTGGTGTTGATGACATAACCCTAGCCACGCCCCTTTTCAGGAAAGTGGTTACAGTAGTGCAAAAACCAAATTTCCCAAAAGTTTCCAGTTAACATCTTCTAAAAACAGATCAATGGATTTGATAAAACAATGAAAATCATCTTTTAATAAAAGTCTGTTAGGCTAAGTCATCACATCTTGGTCCACAGCAAAAAAAAAAAAGCACATGCTTTTCACAGAAAAGTCCTCAGAAGTTTCCTCTGGACTTTCTGCTGCCATTATACCTTTAGGGTAAGTTCACACAGAGTTTTTTTCAGGCGTATTTTGACTTGGAATCTGCCTCAAAATCTGTCTGCAAAAATGCCTCCCATTTACTTCAATGGGAGCCGCTTTTTTTTTTTTTCCTCTAGCTAGTAGCAGAAAAAAGAAGCGACATGACCTATCTTGCCGAGGACTCCGCAGCTGAATCAGCCACGGCTCGAGACAAGCTCCTATTTAGGCCCATTCAGGAGTGAGATGCCATGCAGAAAGTTCACAAGGCAGAAAAGGTTTCTGCCACCTTTTCCTCCATGTGAACATACCCTTAGGAAAACCGCAGGCCTTTCCATAGGTATAACTGACATGCTGCGATTTCCAAAACCGTGACAGTATTGGAAATTGCAGCTTGTCTGCTGCGCATATTTTTCCGCAATATGTGGTTGGAATTCCACCTTGCACGGACTGTAAAGTGCCGCAGTTTTCTCCATGTGGGGCCCCAGCCTTAAAAACAAATAAGAATGGATAACAAAAGGAGCATTAGAGCATTAGCCATAAAATGGATGCAAAATATGTGACACACATATGCAAAACAGCTATGAAAAATGGACATTTGTAATTTCATTTGTAATGTGTATGTAGCCTTAAAATATTGCAGTATCTATTTCTAAAATAGATACATTTCTGCAACATCAATCCATTTACATGGAATCTAAAGATTGTTTGGCTATATTAGAACTGTCACATACTTACCATATGATCAGATCAGCAAATAGTTTTGGAGAGAGTGGTGAGGGTGATGCTAAAATTTAAGTCTCAATTTTTTACACAAAAATTTGATTTGTGCAAAAAAACTGTGACTTTTTATGCTTTGTACAAAAAACAGGCATATGAGACATAATAAATCTGCCTCTGTTTAAACAGAAAATGCAAATACATGTAGTGATAAAAGCTAATAGTGCAGTTGTTGTTGTTAACTGTTTGATTTTAATTTTTGGAAATGTATTTTAATCATTTTCATTTTTTAATGCAAAAGACACCCCTTCACAAATTTTTCATTTGTCATTAACTGTTGGATTATGACTTAAAACAGGGGTATTGCCACCTTAAACATTCGTGGCATATCCACAGAAGTTGCCATAAATGTTTAATGGATGTAGATCCCACCTCTGGGACACCCCATCCTGGGTGGTAAAATGGCTGATGGCTAATGCATTCAGGTGGAAATCGAATAGAGTGATAACCTTTATGGGAACAGAGGAAGTTGGAACAGAGGAAGTTGGTGCTGATTCTGGTATGATAATTTGCGGCAGAATCAGCGCTGAAAAAAAGACTCACATTGACTTCAATGGGTTCAGTTTTCCACATGAAACTAATTGAATTCAATAGGAGGCTTTTTGTCCCATTGATTTCAATGGGATCCACGTGGAAAATGGAACCCACTGAAGTCAATGGTAGTCTTTTATTCAGCGCTATTTCTGCAGCGAGTTCTCATGCCAGAATCAGCGCCAACTTCCTCCATGTGAATGCCCCCTTAAGGCTGGGCTTACACTAGCACTTGATTTCCTTTTTTTCGGGTCTACTCTGGGACTCCAAGGAATGCATCTCTGTCCGCTTAAAAACAGTTACCCGTGGAAACCTGCAAAATATACCTGCATTTTTTAACTTTTATTGGCTGAGAGAAATCTGAGTCTTGAAATATTGCAATCATCATGTGTGCTCAAGGGAGATTTCTGATAATGAGGACAGACATGTAGTAACATGAGAAAAGAAAGTGCAATAAAATATGCATTTGGCTTTGTTGAGGTAACATCCATTATATAGGCACAAAAAGATCTGTAAAAACTTGCCGTATTGAATTACATAAAACACAAAATGCATTTAAATATGTTTGCTCTGCATTATAGTTTGTAGAAACCTAATGTCTGAGGCTGATGATTTGAAGCTTTTTGCTACAATAATTTGTTTCAGTTTTTGTCCTTTTTATGTTTAGTGTAGATGACTAATAGCTGTGAACATTTGCATACATCTAGTGTGGTGTGTAAATTTGTCTAAACCTGTCATATCAGATAAACTGTTTTGTCTTCTAACATTTGGCATTGAACACAAAGCAAATACAAAGCACCTGAAATAATAATATCCAATCCACAAAGACTAATATCATCAATGTAAGAAATCTAAGAATAATGATTCAGCAGAAGAATGAGTGAATATTTTGCTTTAAATATGACTGTCAAAGTTTATTTAATTGGATTCCCATTATCTCTGTTACAATTTCACTTGGTGGATATGACACAGAGTGGAGTGGATGTTTAGGTATGGTTCACATCTGCGCATGGATTTCCGTTCGGGGGTCCGCTTGGGGACCCCCAAATGGAAACCTAACCTGTATAAAAAAGTGGTTACCTTAGGAAAACTGCGGATAACAAAGACTATAATGGGATCTGTGTGGTTTCTGTACAAAAAATTCTGAGAAAAAAGTGCTGCTTGCAGGACTCTTCTCTCCACATTTTTCATGCGGAGAGGCGAATAGAATGATCTGAACGCAAATGTGAACTAAGTAATAGTTATAGGTCCAATTTTTTTGGTCCAAAATTGAAAAATCCAGCATCAAATTCCTTAGCTTTTATTGTGAAAAATTTCTTTGGACATGATATGCCCGATAAAATGTTAACCAATGTTCATGATGGCAGAGTTGAACAAAAAACGTCTGACTGATGCGTTTCGGGGCGTTATAGTTGCCCCTTCCTCACAGACTATGAGGAAGGGGCAACTATAACGCCCCGAAACGCGTCAGTCAGACGTTTTTTGTTCAACTCTGCCATCATGAACATTGGTTAACATTTTATCGGGCATATCATGTCCAAAGAAATTTTTCACAATAAAAGCTAAGTTTTATCTTAAGGAATTTGATGCTGGATTTTTCAATTTTGGACGAATATGTTTTGTACCTCGGGCTGAGAGGCTGGATTTTCCGTGCATCTTCCAAACTTTAAGGCTTTCCACAGAAGTCATATGCTTCAACATCTATGGACGTTTATATCAGAAGACATGTGAGTGAGCTGACACACCTTTTGTTTGTTATGTCAATTTTTTTGGTGACTCATGCTTGCATATGATGGAATTGTATATAGTGTGATTCCATCATTAATAGAGATGAGTGAACACTAAAATGTTCGAGGTTCGAAATTCGATTCGAACAGCCGCTCACTGTTCGAGTGTTCGAATGGGTTTCGAACCCCATTATAGTCTATGGGGAACATAAACTCGTTAAGGGGGAAACCCAAATTCGTGTCTGGAGGGTCACCAAGTCCACTATGACACCCCAGGAAATGATACCAACACCCTGGAATGACACTGGGACAGCAGGGGAAGCATGTCTGGGGGCATAAAAGTCACTTTATTTCATGGAAATCCCTGTCAGTTTGCGATTTTCGCAAGCTAACTTTTCCCCATAGAAATGCATTGGCCAGTGCTGATTGGCCAGAGTACGGAACTCGACCAATCAGCGCTGGCTCTGCTGGAGGAGGCGGAGTCTAAGATCGCTCCACACCAGCCTCCATTCAGGTCCGACCTTAGACTCCGCCTCCTCCCGCAGAGCCAGCGCTGATTGGCCGAAGGCTGGCCTATGCATTCCTATGCGAATGCAGAGACTTAGCAGTGCTGAGTCAGTTTTGCTCAACTACACATCTGATGCACACTCGGCACTGCTACATCAGATGTAGCAATCTGATGTAGCAGAGCCGAGGGTGCACTAGAACCCCTGTGCAATCTCAGTTCACGCTAATAGAATGCATTGGCCAGCGCTGATTGGCCAATGCATTCTATTAGCCCGATGAAGTAGAGCTGAATGTGTGTGCTAAGCACACACATTCAGCACTGCTTCATCACGCCAATACAATGCATTAGCCAGTGCTGATTGGCCAGAGTACGGAATTCGGCCAATCAGCGCTGGCTCTGCTGGAGGAGACGGAGTCTAAGGTCGGACCTGAATGGAGACTGGTGTGGAGCGATCTTAGACTCCGCCTCCTCCAGCAGAGCCAGCGCTGATTGGCCGAATTCCGTACTCTGGCCAATCAGCGCTGGCCAATGCATTCTATTAGCCCGATGAAGTAGAGCTGAATGTGTGTGCTAAGCACACACATTCAGCACTGCTTCATCACGCCAATACAATGCATTAGCCAGTGCTGATTGGCCAGAGTACGGAATTCGGCCAATCAGCGCTGGCTCTGCTGGAGGAGGCGGAGTCTAAGGTCGGACCTGAATGGAGACTGGTGTGGAGCGATCTTAGACTCCGCCTCCTCCAGCAGAGCCAGCGCTGATTGGCCGAATTCCGTACTCTGGCCAATCAGCACTGGCTAATGCATTGTATTGGCGTGATGAAGCAGTGCTGAATGTGTGTGCTTAGCACACACATTCAGCTCTACTTCATCAGGCTAATAGAATGCATTGGCCAATCAGCGCTGGCCAATGCATTCTATTAGCTTGATGAAGCAGAGTGTGCACAAGGGTTCAAGCGCACCCTCGGCTCTGATGTAGCAGAGCCGAGGGTGCACAAGGGTTCAAGTGCACCCTCGGCTCTCCTACATCAGAGCCGAGGGTGCGCTTGAACCCTTGTGCAGCCTCGGCTCTGCTACATCAGAGCCGAGGGTGCGCTTGAACCCTTGTGCACACTCTGCTTCATCAAGCTAATAGAGTGCATTGGCCAGCGCTGATTGGCCAGAGTACGGAATTCGGCCAATCAGCGCTGGCCAATGCATCCCTATGGGAAAAAGTTTATCTCACAAAAATCATAATTACACACCCGATAGAGCCCCAAAAAGTTATTTTTAATAACATTCCCCCCTAAATAAAGGTTATCCCTAGCTATCCCTGCCTGTACAGCTATCCCTGTCTCATAGTCACAAAGTTCACATTCTCATATGACCCGGATTTGAAATCCACTATTCATCTAAAATGGAGGTCACCTGATTTCGGCAGCCAATGACTTTTTCCAATTTTTTTCAATGCCCCCGGTGTCGTAGTTCCTGTCCCACCTCCCCTGCGCTGTTATTGGTGCAAAAAAGGCGCCAGGGAAGGTGGGAGGGGAATCGAATTTTGGCGCACTTTACCACGCGGTGTTCGATTCGATTCGAACATGGCGAACACCCTGATATCCGATCGAACATGTGTTCGATAGAACACTGTTCGCTCATCTCTAATCATTAACTTTTGATCAGATCACCATTAATAGGGTTCTCTGGGATGAGGACTTTGATATCCTTAGGAAAAGCCATCAATATCATATCTGTGGGGACCAACTCTCTGCATCCTTATCTCCATATCAGCTGTTTCAAGGGGACATACTATTGAGAGAGTTATGGTATTTTTAATGGAATAAAATTGTAGCTAATTGTAGACACTGTATGTCCATAGTAAAGACTGATGCACGTATACATCAGCCAAAAACAGTGTATGCATTTATTAAATAAAGTACACTTTTCAAATTCTTTTAGCCACTCCCTTTTCCACTTTTAGGGTAAGGCCCCACGGGGTGTTTCGCAGCAAAAAAGCGCTGCAGGGAAAACCACGACAGCAATGCATCACAATTATACCTACAAAAACGCTGGCGGTTTCCCCACAGGTATAATTGACATGCTATGATTTCCAAAACCGTGACTTGTCTGCACTATGGTTTTTACTTTTACTCATCCACTTTGCCCTGACTGTAAACCGCCACAATTTTTTTGTTCGAATTTTGCTGTTCCTTTTTTTTGAGCCAAAGCCAAGAATGGCTACAGAGGAAATGGGAAATATATAGTAAACACTTTGGCCAGGGCCCCACGTGCCGGAAACACGACGATATGATCGCGGCGGAAACGCCGTGGGAATAATCGCTGCGTTTTACAGTAACTGCAAAGTGGATGGGATTCATGCGAATCTCATTCCCACTTTGCATTTAAAACAACAGCGCAGACATGCTATGGAAACACCAGCAGCTTTCCCGTAGATATAATGGTAACAGAAAGTCTGCGGAGGAAAGCTCTGTGAACTTTTTGTTCAAAGCGCTGTGGGAAGAACCATGATGTGTTCCCACCACGTTTTTTCCCGCAGCACTTTATTGCTGCAGATCGTCCCATGGGGCCTTAGGGTCCATGCACACAGAGGAAAATGGCGCTTTATTTGGCGCTAAATTTTCAGCGCTGAAAAAAAAGCCTCCCATTGATTTCAATGGGTTCTGCTAGGTTTTTTTTCCCACTAGCAGAATTTTCTGCTAGCAGAAAATTCTGTGGCAAATAAAGCGCCATTTTTCTCCGTGTGAATAGACCCTTAGCCTTATACTTCTCCCTTCTACTCAATCCACTCCTGTTTTTGGCTCAAGAAACCTCAACAAACTGCAACAAAAGAAACTGTGTAACTGCAATGTGTGGCCTTAACCTTAGGTTAAGACCCCTTGTTGCAGAAAAGTACTGCTTTTAACTGCTGCATAAACAGTTAAACTCTAAAGTGGCGAACCAAAAAATATTAAAATATAACTCTTAAAGGGGCTCTATCATTGGGAAAAGTGATCTTTTGATAAGCACATCCTTGCATAGGCATTAGAAAGGCTATTCCACACCTTTTGTATGTAAATCACCTCAGTAGTTTTTGAATGAGCCCGTTTTTATTCATATGCTAATTAGCCTCTTAGTGCACCCCAGAAGTCTGATCGTGCACCCTCTGCCTATTGTTTCCTATGTATGTGTATAGCACAGGCTACTGATGATGATGACTTCCTGCTTCCTGTTTGCACACACAGATAGGATAGAATAGCAGAGACGAGTGCTGCTGGGAACTTCCTGTGCTGGCTGGAAGCTCATTAGCATATGAATAAAAACAGATTTATTTGAAAACCACTGAGGCAATTTACATACAAAAGGTAGGTGAGGAATAGCCTTTCTAAAGGCTATGCAAGGATTTGATTAGTTAAAAATGACTTTTCCCAATGATAGAGCCCCTTTAATTATAAACATTAAAAATGACAGAAATCATCCATAATATCACAGAGCCACTATAACATCTCGGCTCCTTAAGGGTCTGTTCACACAGGTTTTTTGGCGCTTATTTTGACGCTGAATCCGCATCAGAATCCACTTGGAAAAAAGCCTCCCACTGACCTCAATGGGTTCTTTTTCCGCTAGCTGAAAAAAAGAACCCATTGAAGTCAATAGGACCCTTTTTTTTCACCTGGATTCTGATGCGGATTCAGCGTCAAAATCAGCGCCAAAAAACCTCTGTGTAAATGGACCCTAAAACAGCTAAATATTATTAGTATGTAGGAGCAATCACCAAAACACACCTAGTATGAATTGCAATTTATACTGGATGTCTTTCTCCAAAAAACGCCGCAGATAAAGACGGTGGTGGAAACACATTGTGTTGTTTTCCACAAAAATCCTGGAGTTTTTCTCTGCGGACTTCCTGCTTTTATTATACCTAGACAAAAAACATCAACATTTCAATAGGTATAATTGACATGTTGAGATTTGCAAGAACACAATTTTTGAATTCCCAGCATTTAGACTGCAGATATTTTGCTGCAGTGTATTGATGGGATATGCCAACATCTCATCCACTTGATAGGTGGTGTAAAATGCAGCAATTTTTGCTGCAGAATTTCTACTACGACCAAAATGCTGTGTTTTCGGAACATTGGTCCCCGGCATTTAGCCGTTTTTAGGAGCCAAGTTGTTATGGTGGCTCTGTAAAATTGTGGCCAATTTCTCATATTTTTAAGCCAAGGCCCAATGTTGTAGAAATGTTGCATATTTTGCTGCATTTTTTTGAGCTGAAGTCAAAAGTGGATTTAAGACAAGGAAAACTTCTTAAGAGCTTTAAATTTTCCATTCCTTTTCTAGCCACTTAAAAAAAAAAAAAATTCAGCAAGATCTACAACAAAAAACGCTGCATTTCCTCAATGTGGGGGATTGGCCCATAGGGGTTGTCCACTTTCAGACCAATATTGAAAGGCAAATGTTATAGTTTGTATAATAAAAAAAATGTACAATTTTCCAATATACTTAATACATAGAGATGAGCGAACAGTGTTCTATCGAACACATGTTCGATCGGATATCAGGGTGTTCGCCATGTTCGAATCGAATCGAACACCACGTGGTAAAGTGCGCCAAAATTCGATTCCCCTCCCACCTTCCCTGGCGCCTTTTTTGCACCAATAACAGCGCAGGGGAGGTGGGACAGGAACTACGACACTGGGGGCATTGAAAAAAATTGGAAAAAGTCATTGGCTGCCGAAATCAGGTGACCTCCATTTTAGACGAATAGTGGATTTCAAATCCGGGTCATATGAGAATGTGAACTTTGTGACTATGAGACAGGGATAGCTGTACAGGCAGGGATAGCTAGGGATAACCTTTATTTAGGGGGGAATGTTATTAAAAATAACTTTTTGGGGCTCTATCGGGTGTGTAATTGTGATTTTTGTGAGATAAACTTTTTCCCATAGGGATGCATTGGCCAGCGCTGATTGGCCGAATTCCGTACTCTGGCCAATCAGTGCTGGCCAATGCATTCTATTAGCTTGATGAAGCAGAGTGTGCACAAGGGTTCAAGCGCACCCTCGGCTCTGATGTAGCAGAGCCGAGGCTGCACAAGGGTTCAAGCGCACCCTCGGCTCTGATGTAGGAGAGCCGAGGGTGCACTTGAACCCTTGTGCACCCTCAGCTCTGCTACATCAGAGCCGAGGGTGCGCTTGAACCCTTGTGCACACTCTGCTTCATCAAGCTAATAGAATGCATTGGCCAGCGCTGATTGGCCAATGTATTCTATTAGCCTGATGAAGTAGAGCTGAATGTGTGTGCTAAGCACACACATTCAGCTCTACTTCATCGGGCTAATAGAATGCATTGGCCAGCGCTGATTGGCCAGAGTACGGAACTCGACCAATCAGCGCTGGCTCTGCTGGAGGAGGCGGAGTCTAAGATCGCTCCACACCAGTCTCCATTCAGGTCCGACCTTAGACTCCGCCTCCTCCGGCAGAGCCAGCGCTGATTGGCCGAATTCCGTACTCTGGCCAATCAGCACTGGCTAATGCATTGTATTGGCTTGATGAAGCAGTGCTGAATGTGTGTGCTTAGCACACACATTCAGCTCTACTTCATCGGGCTAATAGAATGCATTGGCCAGCGCTGATTGGCCGAATTCCGTACTCTGGCCAATCAGCACTGGCTAATGCATTGTATTGGCTTGATGAAGCAGTGCTGAATGTGTGTGCTTAGCACACACATTCAGCTCTACTTCATCGGGCTAATAGAATGCATTGGCCAATCAGCGCTGGCCAATGCATTCTATTAGCGTGAACTGAGTTTGCACAGGGGTTCTAGTGCACCCTCGGCTCTGCTACATCAGATTGCTACATCTGATGTAGCAGTGCCGAGTGTGCATCAGATGTGTAGTTGAGCAAAACTGACTCAGCACTGCTAAGTCTGCATTCGCATAGGAATGCATTGGCCAGCCTTCGGCCAATCAGCGCTGGCTCTGCCGGAGGAGGCGGAGTCTAAGGTCGGACCTGAATGGAGACTGGTGTGGAGCGATCTTAGACTCCGCCTCCTCCAGCAGAGCCAGCGCTGATTGGCCGAATTCCGTACTCTGGCCAATCAGCACTGGCTAATGCATTGTATTGGCTTGATGAAGCAGTGCTGAATGTGTGTGCTTAGCACACACATTCAGCTCTACTTCATCGGGCTAATAGAATGCATTGGCCAGCGCTGATTGGCCGAATTCCGTACTCTGGCCAATCAGCACTGGCTAATGCATTGTATTGGCTTGATGAAGCAGTGCTGAATGTGTGTGCTTAGCACACACATTCAGCTCTACTTCATCGGGCTAATAGAATGCATTGGCCAATCAGCGCTGGCCAATGCATTCTATTAGCGTGAACTGAGTTTGCACAGGGGTTCTAGTGCACCCTCGGCTCTGCTACATCAGATTGCTACATCTGATGTAGCAGTGCCGAGTGTGCATCAGATGTGTAGTTGAGCAAAACTGACTCAGCACTGCTAAGTCTGCATTCGCATAGGAATGCATTGGCCAGCCTTCGGCCAATCAGCGCTGGCTCTGCCGGAGGAGGCGGAGTCTAAGGTCGGACCTGAATGGAGACTGGTGTGGAGCTATCTTAGACTCCGCCTCCTCCAGCAGAGCCAGCGCTGATTGGTCGAGTTCCGTACTCTGGCCAATCAGCACTGGCCAATGCATTTCTATGGGGAAAAGTTAGCTTGCGAAAATCGCAAACTGACAGGGATTTCCATGAAATAAAGTGACTTTTATGCCCCCAGACATGCTTCCGCTGCTGTCCCAGTGTCATTCCAGGGTGTTGGTATCATTTCCTGGGGTGTCATAGTGGACTTGGTGACCCTCCAGACACGAATTTGGGTTTCCCCCTTAACGAGTTTATGTTCCCCATAGACTATAATGGGGTTCGAAACCCATTCGAACACTCGAACAGTGAGCGGCTGTTCGAATCGAATTTCGAACCTCGAACATTTTAGTGTTCGCTCATCTCTATTAATACACAAAGTATACATTATACAAAGTATACAGTTATACAGAAAGTATATTGGAAAATTGTACAATTTTTTTTTATTATACAAACCATAACATTTGCCTTTCAATATTGGTCTGAAAGTGTAATTCCTCACAGTTTTCTAGATCTCTGCTTGCTGTCATTTATTCTGTTATCTCTAGTGGATAAAACTCTGACCATGGTCATGTGATTTACGGTCCATTGTCATGTGATTTACGGTCCATGGTCATGTGATGGACACACACGTCCCGCTCATTACAGTCACAGCACAATAATCAGACATCTGCCTGGTAATCAGCTGTGCACCTGTGTGCTCATCACATGACCATGGACCATAAATCACATGACCATGGTCAGACTTTTATCTTCTAGAAGTAGCAGAATGAATGACAGCAAGCCGAAATCTAGAAAACTATGAGGAATTCATACAGAAAGTATATTGGAAAATTGTATATCTTTTTATTGTACAAACAATAACATTTGTTTCTCAATATTGGTTTGAAAGTGGCCAACCCCTTTAATGTTATCATTAAAAGTTATTTTTTAACATGTTATTACTCACCGTTTTGGAGTTTAAGTGCTGAGTTAGGCTGTGTTCTTATGGAGGAATTTGCAGTGGATTTGGGGACATACAGTATTTTACTGCGTCATCATCACGGCTAGACTGTGGCATAAATGCTTGTGGCATAAAATGAAGAGGAATTCCTCTGTGTGAATGTACCCTTATACAGGTGGCCTTATTATCTTTTGATTTGTACTAGGTTGGAGGTTTTCTGCTGTGTAAACAGCAAAATTAAATGTTGCATATTATAGTACCAGCAAAGTGAGTGAGATTTCATTAAAGGGATTCTAGCATTAAAACCTTTTTTTCTGGATAAGACATTGGAATAGCCTTTTGAAAGGCTATTCGTGTCTTACCTTTAGACGTGGTCTCCGCTGCGCCATTCCTTAGAAATACCGTTTTTTTTTTTACCGGTATGCAAATGAGTTCTCTTGCAGCGATGGGGGCATCCCCACCGCTGCCAGAGAAGTGTCTCCAAGTGCCTCCTTCTTTGTCCGCAGCATCATCTTCAATGTCTTCTTCCGGTGTAGGCTCGTAACTTCTAGGCCTCGGGCAGAGCAGACTGCGCAGGTGCACAGGTCACGGGAAAATAGCCACTTGCACAGTATTCTTAGCGAACACTTTCCCATGGCCTGTGCGCCTGCGCAGTCTGCTCTGCTCTGATAGAAGTTACGAGCCTGCTCCGGAAGAAGACATTGAAGATGACGCAGCGGATGAAGAAGGAGGCAGCGCTGGAGACACTTCTCTGGCAGCAGTGGGGACGGCCCCATCACTGTTTGAGCGCTGGGGCCCGCCCCCATCGCTGCGAGAGAACTCATTTGCATACAAGTAAAAACCGGTATTTCTAAGGAACGGCGCAGCGGAGACCACGTCAAAAGGTAAGAGACAAATAGCCTTTCTAAAGGCTATTCCGACGTCTTATCCACAAAAAAAAAAGGTTTTAATGGTGGAATCTCTTTAATCTCATCCATACATTATGGGGAAAAAAAAGAAACACAGCATGTTTATTTTAGCACGCGAATTATCAGAATTATTTCGCATTTCTTTTCAAGCCACTCTTGACTTTGGCTTAGACACACACTTCCAAATCTGCAACAAAAAACATCAGACTTTCCACAATTCCAGATAAGCATTAGGGTCAGTTTACATGGAGTTTTTTGTTGGCGTATTTTAATGCAGAATCCGCCTAAAAAAAACCCACCTCCCATTCATTTCAGTGGGAGTCACTAGCAGTTTTTTTCCACTAGCGATTTTTTTTTCCAGCTAGCGTAAAAAAAAGGAACATGACCTATCTTCAGATGGATTCCGTGGCTGCGTTAGCTACAGTGTATGTGGCTTTAGTCTCCCTCCTGCTTAGGCCCATTCATCTGGGCCTAATCAGGAGCGGGATGCCGCAATGCACGAAAAAGCCAGCGGTGGAAAATGAAGAGGAATTTCCTCTTCATTTTCTGCCTTGTGAACTGACCCTTTAAAAAACACATAATAAAGTTTGACTCATGCCATGAATACCATTGTTATTAGTGTTTGTACATTTTGCTTAGTAAACCTTCTCTATAGGAGTCTGCATAGAATTAGGCATTTTTGATTTTTTTAACACTTAATTTAAAATGTGCAATTATCTATTTGTAACAGTGACAACAATGATCTTTAAAATCCTGTAAGGAGAAATGTTTGTATTGATATAAAATGACCATGTAAAATTAGCCATACAGTCGCTTCCAAAACGATTGTTTATGCCTTTCGTTGTGTGATTAAACGACTGTGTTATTATACCCTGATTAGGGAAAGCATATTTGGTAGACCTTCTTGGGATGACCAAAATGTGACCCTAGTTCAGGAATGTTCTAAATAATAGAATGACAGAAGAGAAGGTCTGCTCACAGAGACCGATGGCTCACAAGATGTCCCAAAACTTTATACTGTCAGCAAAGTCAGCTGTTTTCAGTGTTGTTCACTGACTGCACTATAATACAACAGCATGTTGCCTACTGTTGTCATGGTATTGATGCCTTTCTGCATACTTAAGACAATTAAACTGTGGCTTTGTACAAGTCTTGTAGTCTTTGATGTTCCCTCATCCTTCCATTGCGTACTCAGTCACAACATGACACCCTTTG
This sequence comes from Leptodactylus fuscus, assembly GCF_031893055.1. Lineage (NCBI taxonomy): Eukaryota > Metazoa > Chordata > Amphibia > Anura > Leptodactylidae > Leptodactylus > Leptodactylus fuscus. Next base: position 107,750,388 of record NC_134266.1, on the reverse strand, counting down.
TTTTTTTTTCTCTTAAAGGGTCTGCAATTACTGTACTAGTGTTCATTTATCTTTAACCAGAAGGCCTCTAAAAGTTGTAGTTTACATTACTGGCACTAGACTGAGACAGCAGGAGCTGTCCAAGGATACAGGAGGTATAGTGGTAGCTCACTCTCTGGCTCTTTTTCACCAGATAGTAGTGATGGTTACCTCAATAATGTGATTACAGAAACAGAGGTCACATAAGGTCAGTGTGAAAATTGATTGAATAAGCTGGAGACTGGTGCTCGTATTGATTAGATTCCATAGAAGAAGGAAATTTGCACTGGACGTTTGTTTAGGTGACAAAAGCATATCTGTATTAGGCAAAGGCCCCACATAGCAAGCCGCACTAAAAATGTGCTGCAGAAAAGACCATGGCAGAAACACTTTGCAGTTTTTTCCACAGCGCCTTTCACAGAAAGTCTTCCCACTGCAGACTTTCTGTCCCTATTATACCTAAACGTCTTTCATAGATATTATTGACATGCTGCAATTTACAAAAATGCAATGTTTTTTAAATCACAGCATTTCCGTTGAGGAAATTCTTCTCTAATGCATGGATGGGATTAGCTATAATCCCATCCACTTTGCAGGTACTGTAAAACACCACGGTTTTTGCCGCAGCTTTCTTGCTGCGACGAAATCGCAGTGTTTTCACAACGTGTGGCCCTGGCCTAAATGAAGATTTCTTTCCGAATTAGACACAAAAATTGCAGAAGAGTATCTGTACTTGACCAAAAAATCTGGAAAAATTGTAAGTAAAAACAAATCAGCAACAACAACAAAAAAGTTACAAATCATAGTATAAAAAAGTTGGCTACACTTCACATATGAGTACACATATAGTGCCATCATATATTGGCTGTGAGAGAGGACCTGTGATGAATAGGAAATGTGTGTATGAAGGAGCTACATGTTACAGATTTCAGTAGACTATACTCCATAGTCTTTGGGGATACAAATTTACATTTGTCCTTTCACAGTAGGCCTTGTGATCATATGGACAAAGCAAGCAAATACATTAAGGCTGGTGAAATACACAATAGGGGGCCATTCACAGCAGACTAGGGAGAAGTTCAGATGTCAATTGTTTATTCCCAGCTGGCCACTAATACATTTAGGGTAAAATTATTATTTCACTATATTCTTCCATAGTGGTGATTCTTCTAGGCAAGAATATTTTCACAACACAGTAAATGTTACAGCATGTCACATTTTTTCTCTTGGGATAAAAAGTCTTTGTGTTCCTTCAGTTTGTAATTAGTGTTACATTGAACGTATTGGGGCATATTTAGGAATATGGATGTATTTTACCTGCCAAACCTATAGTTCTGTTTTTGATTTTGAATGGACAGTTGCTGGAAAAGTCAGGGCAATAATTGTTGGTCAGATTGTCATGTGGTCACCATTCTGTAAGCAAAATGCTTTACTATGTGGCAGGTAACAGGTCTGTACACTGTATGTTAATGCATACCTTGGATTCCTCACTTTGGCAATATACAAGATAACACTAATAAATGCCTTAGTGCACGGATCCTTTGATTGACTGTGTGCCATTATGTACCAGATAAAAAAGACATATTTTTATTACATTACAGAGGTTTTTTTTTGGGGAAAACAGAGTCCAGACAGAGACAAACAGGGAGAGTACCTTTAACTGTATCTCTTTAATAGTGTCTCTAATTACATTTGTAGGTTTACAAAAATATAAGATAATACAGCCTTTACCACATATCATTTCAGTAGGTTCCTTGAATCAAGGTGTACAGATGGCCAAAATATTATGTACTTTTCTATTATTTGTATTGCTTATACAATGAAAATGTTCATGTACAATTACACAGTTGTATTAAGGTTAGGTACTTAGAACTATGGTCCCTCTATGGATCTGGTCCCCGTAATAGTCACATAGTGGCTATTGTTACACCTAATGCATAAAGATTGTAAAACTAGAAAGCTGGAGGCTATTTCAGTAAAGGAGAAATACAGTGTGATTGGAATTACTTAGGTATGGTTGAATGACTCCCGTGATTAGGAAGAAAGTACTGGGGAAATAAGCAAAACATTAAATAAATAAATAAATAAATAAATGAAACAATACAAGTAGACTCTATTGTAATGTAAGTATGAAATGAATACTTTTATGTAAAAATATAGTATAGCAGAGCTCATTGGCTGCAATGGAGAGCTAATGTTTACTAATGCATACCAATTAATGTTGTCATTGTTCTACAAAATAGACTACAAGTTTAAGATGTGGTTGGGTCCTGGTAACAGACTTCTAAAGGCAAGTGAAAATTTTGGACCTATAGTGATATAAGAAATAGCACAATGTAAAGTAAAATGAAAGCTGGTCATATCAGCCAATGAAATCATTGCTGGATAATTAGGATTGTAAGCTCATTCTTGTTTGGGGGCAGCCCCTCAAGTTAATAACTCTCTCCACTGTGTTTGAGTTAGCTATACAGTATATAAAGTATTTGACACCATTGGAGCTCCTTATCCTCCATGGAAAAGAGAAGGAATGGTAGTTCTTGTTTCCCTGAATGCCTGCCTATCAGTCCCATAAATATTAGAATGGTGATGCATTACATCACAAGTAGAAGGAGCAGCCAAAACTAATAAATACAGCCAGCATTACACTATACAATTCTAGTTTTTTAAGATTAGGATTAAAGCCTTATCACTTTTGTAAATCAGAATTATGTTGTATTTTATTTTGAGTAACTTTATTTTTTATTAAGACATTGGTCTAATGCACCAATAATTGTTATAGACATGTCAAAGTATAGCTAACAGCACATAGGGCTTTATTTAGCATATAGGCAGAACAGTCAAGAACCTTAGGCAATTAGGGTGGAGGCAATATAAAAACTGTCCTAATTAACTTGTCCATCTACCTGATTTTACCATAAAATGATTTATGAGGGGGCTTGGGTAATGTGGCTTAACCATGTTGGGAGCACTTCTCTTAATTTAGAATTCATTCGCACATAGTGCCTAGGGCAGGATCAAGTGTGAATACAATCCTGTTTAAAAAAAAAAAAAAAAAAAAAATCTTGTCTACATTTTTTATGGAGTGCACAATATTTATTACTTGCCCGTGGCAAGCCAGAAAGGTTAACCAAACGGAATCAAACGAATTACTACGAACAATGCTTCCTGTCTATTGAAAGCATTACACCACCAAAGTAAACCAAAGAAACCAGTGATGGGGAGATTGATGGGGTCTAAAGGATCGTAAAGGCATCTGCCATAGAGTTGAGCCCATGTTTTAGTGTTTGATAACCATGAAGGACTGGCATCAAAAGGTAATTAAATGTTTAGAGAAATACCTCATCAAACAATGGAACATAATAGTCATATTTATATTTCTTTCTTCATGGTGTATTGATGTGAACATGAGTTTGAAAAGAAATGTCGTTAACCTTTAAATACTTTACATTAATGCAAAAGTCAAATTTCACTGTTGTATTCACTGCACTGTCGTGCCACTATATTCTGATGCTGAAAAATCTTTTCCTTTTATTGGAGTAATAAGAGCTTTGAAAACACTGCTGAATGGGTTGGGTTGGTTGCAATAAACAGGTTTATGATGGACATAAAAGCCACACTTTATAACTTTTTGTGACATAATAACTCTCAAGGAGCATGAATGTCAGGATACTTAAAGGGCTATGCTATTTAGAAGCATGTAAGATGTTACATGTCTATCATACCTATGGTAACCTCTCACTATAGTTCAATTAGGTTTTACCATAACATTGTAGAAATATAAATATTGCACATAGAAGTTTTCCTTTGAATGGAGGTGTGTTCTCTTTTTGACAGATCTCAGTATAGTTTTGCAAATTGGTTGCTCAACTACCTTCCCCTACCCCCATCACAGACTCCCTATCTTTATTGACTTACTGATAAGGACACACTTGGTTGCTAGGCAGTACTGAACAACGATGGGATCACTTAATACATTTACAGCACTTTTGTAAAATAAAGAAAGGAACTGAGCATTTTCTTTTAACATTATGACTGGAGAAGCGGGTTGTGTGGTAATAATAATGTGACTACACTATTAAAGATCCTTTGCTGCAGTGTATTGAGGTGAATGGTCACTTTATGCACAATAAGTTCATTTAACAAAAATTTGAAAAGTTAAGCAAATCCTTCCCAAATTGTTAAAAAGTTAATATTGTGGTGTTCTCAATGTTATTACAGAAGATACAATCTAAAGTTGCAATACAAACAATGTTCTATTGACCATAAGAAACAAATTTCAAAAGGACTTGGCCATTTTTCCTGGTTCACGACGGGACATTTATTTATTTTCGTTCGTGCGTTTTGAGGGCTATAATATTTTTTTCCTTTGAGTTGTACCAACATTTTTCAGTCTTTTTTCAGTTATAAATAGGATTTTATCTTTATGTTGTTATTTTTGCATGTTTTTTTTCTTTATTTTAATATTTGAGAAAATATACAGAAAAAAGGAGGGGAAACATCACAGTTCTTCACATTTTTCATGTGTTTTTAATATCAAAAAGTGGTGCTAAAAAAGCTTTAAAAAGTACAAAAAAGTGTAATAGTTTTAACAGAGAGGGTTAAGGTAATTTTTATGTAGGTGACACTTAGGGTAAGTTCACAGCCGCAACTGAAAGCCGGTGCACTGCATCGGCATCCAGCCGTGCACTGCGCTCCAGATTAGGCCCAATGAATGGGCCTAGTCTTTAGGAGGGAGTGTCTTCAGGCCGAATCGTGAGGCGACTTGGCCTGAAGATTGAAAACCTTGCTTCTTTTTTCCAGGAGCTGTAAGAAACGGCTCCCAGAAAAAACTCCTGAGCGGCTCCCATTGATTTCAATGGGAGCCGTCTTTTTGGTCAGAATTTTGAGGTGGATACAGCCTCAAAATCCTGACCAAAAAACTCTGTGTGAACTTACCCTTATTGTTTTGTTGATGGGGCGGTGATAGAACAATTGAAGTGGCCGTGAAAGTTATAGCCATGGTACACATTGTAGTCCCCAATAAGGTCTTAATAGACCTTGGGGGGATTTTTAGTATTACTTTACTTTTGCTGGTTTCCCTTCTAACTGGGGTTGACACAGTAGTCCCAGTTACAGGAGAAATGAAGCCTCCTGTATAGGTCTGTTATTCATGTTCTATGAATAGACTGCAGCACTTACCAGAATGCAACGTTCTCCTTAAACAGCCTATTGGTTAGGGTCCTAGGTGTTGAACCCTCGCTGACCTTCAGTTGATGACAATTGATAAGCTCAGAAAACCCCTTATGGTAAGTTCAGATGGGGTTATTTGGTCTGGTCCGGAACTTGAGGCAGAGGCCACCTCAGGTTCTGCCGGGTAGCTGCGACTGAAAGCCGGTGCACTGCATTGGCATCCAGTCCCGCATGCCACTCTGGATTAGGTCCAATGAATGGGCCTAGTCGGGAGGAGGGAGTGTCTTCAGGCTGAATCGCGAGGCGACTTGTCCTGAAGAATGAGCATCTCGCTTCATTATCTGGGAGCCGGAAAAAAAGGCTCCTGGAAAAAAAACCTGAGCGGCTCCCATTGATTTCAATGGGATCCCTCTTTTTGGTCAGAATTTTGAGGCAGATACAGCCTCAAAATCCTGACCAAAAATCCCTGTGTGAACTTACCCTCAAGGCCAGTACTCAAAATAACCCTTTCAGTTCACAAAAACTTTTAAATCTTTCTATTAGAGGTTCTTGGACTCCTACTAATCACTTTATTTCTGCAAGATTTTCATCAGCTTCTCAGACTATTGCATGTACACTTTGTTTCAGTAATCAGACATTCCCTCTGCTTTAAGCTGGTTCATCCAAGTCTGAAGGGAGTATTTCAGACTACAATAGCACAGAGTAGTCTCCAAAATGTTTTACAGCAATGCAGATAAAACCTCATCAGAAAAAATATAAAGAAATGTGCCAGGTAGATTAACTATGCAATATACATGTATTGTGAAATTTGTACTGTGAACCATTGGATTACTTTGAATTTGGTCCTTAAAGGGGTTGTTCAGGATATTTTGTATTTTTTTTAAATTAGGCTGGGTAAGGTTAAAAAAAAATAAAAAATCAATAAATAAAAAAAAAAAAAACCAAAACATACTCACCTGTCCCTGGTGCTCCTTTGCCTCCTAGGGCAATCTGGTTCTGTTGCTCTGATTTTTTTTCTTGTGGAGGAAGTCCTTTCCTGCTGTGACATCCTGGGCCCCCTCCATTAGGCTGCTGATTGGCCTCAGTGGTCACGTGCGGCTCAACTTCCACTGAAAGAACACTGGAGCACCAGGACCGCTCTGTGAGACACCAGAGGAAGTGGGGTTTTTTGTTTTTTTTTTTCACCACACCCAGCCTAATTTAGAAAAAAAAAAAATCCCTTTAAATCCATTGCTCTTCATTTCTATGAAAGTGGAATATTTTAAGCTTCCTCAGTTATCCGGTCTCTCTCTCTGCTCAAATTAAATAAAAAGAGACTATTGTCATGTGCATAAGCAAAGGGGCCTATATAAAGTTCCTGCATTAATGGTCATGTCCATTGGCAACCAATTAAGACAACTGATTGTCACCACTGGTATTATTATAGAAATTCTTAGGTCTAAAATTTTTTAAATTATTTATATTTGCAAAAAAATGTTTAAGGCTATGTTCACACACACAGACTACATCACTGTGTTCACCAAAAATCGATGTAGGAAAAAGTACTGCGCGAGGGACTTTTTTCTTTGCCAATTTCAGTTTTATAACGCCGGATTCCCAACTGTCCCTATTATCATTAATGGGGTCTGTTGGACTCCGTGTGTTAATGCTGTTTTAGTGGTCCACCTCTCTGTTGTTTGGGCTTCAACCAATATAGACTAAATTTGTGAGGGCCATACTTCATATATAGGCGGTGTTTTTGCGTGATTGATCACTATCTGGTCAGTTTTTCTCTTTAGCACCTGCCTTTCTTTTCTAGTGTCTACATCTTAGTTTTGAAGGAGTGCTTTTAATTGTTCTAATAAAGTTTATAGTTTTATTATGCCCGCTTTTGGATAAGGACACCTCCATTTATATTTGGTCCCCCGAGAGGTGTCAATCAAGAGGCAACACTAGTGTGAACTTAGCCTAACTTTTAATTGTCTACAAGAAGGGTAGACACAAATACAGAAAGTCAGAAGCAGACTCTGGAGGCAGCCTGTTCGGACACTGACTTGGGAAAACACCTTTAATACAAATTGGCAGTTTCCCAATTTTAGACATGCCAAGGAAACGAAAATCAAATTTGTTGCAAATACCTTCCCCCCAAAAAAAACAAACAAAAACAAAACAAAACCAGAGATATGAAGGTAACCAGAAGTGCTTGAATTTCTTTGCAGTATGTCAGAATAGCCTCCCAGAGCCGCTGTTTTTTTGTGAACTGCCTCCCACCTTCATAGAGCTTTTGCTTGGGAATAGTACAAAGCTTCTTAATAGGGCTGAGGGCAGGGAAGGATGGTGCCAACACCATGGGATTCTTTACTTTTATGCCCATAACAGACAATGACTCTGCTATAGAAGGGATGGTTCTTGTTTTTGTACCATGGAAGAAAGTGGTCAGTCAGAAAATCGGCATACTTTGTAGAGGTCATTTTCACATCTTCCTAAAGTAGTCTACGAGTTCTCCCCCCATAACTCTGGCCCAAACATAACTCTTCTTGTTGATGTTCCAGACTTGTTGGAACATGGTGGCCATCCACCAACCATCCACTACTCCATCCATCTGGACCATCCAAAGTTGCATGGCACTTATCAGTAAACAAGACTGTTTTAAAATTAGTCTTCATGTATGTTTGCACCCACTAAAAATGTTTGTGCTTGTGAGCACTGTTTAAGGGTGGCAGGTTAGCAGGTTAACTGTAAGCCTCTGGAGGATTCAACACCTCTTGGGAATCCAGATACACCAACTGCTTCAAAAATACCTGTTTGCTGCTTTGTAATACATTCTAGCAGTTCTTTCTTAATCTGATGAATTTGTGTGGCGGAAACGTTCCTCATTATGCCTTTATCTGCACAAACCCATCTGTGCTCTGAATGAGTCACAAATCTCTTCACAGTACAATGATGACACAAGTTTTCATGAAAAATTTTATGGTTTCATACCTTGTCCAAGACTTTGCACTATTTCACGCTTTTCGACAACAGAGAGATCCTTTACCTTCCCAATATTGTGTGAAACATGTGGCCTACTTAATATTGTGGAACATACTTCTTAGGCTAAGGCCTCACGTAGCAAGCAAAAGCCAAAACATGCTGCGGAAAGACCGTTGCAGAAACGCATTGTGTTTTTTCCGCAGCAATTTTCCTCTGCTGACTTTCTGCTTCTATTATGCATATGGGCCCCAGCCTAAAATTGGTTTAATTTAATCAGGCTCACCAGGCAAACTAATTATCACATGTGTTTAAGATTCATTGAAGTTATCTAAAGTTTTATCGAAAAATAAAAAAATAATTTTTTTTTGACATTTAAATTCAATTTGTGTAATAATTTGGAAAGTGGAGTAGCTTTAGCTAAATATTTTGTTAGGTTGAAGAGAAATTAAGATAGAATTAAAACTTAAAAGGATTAAGCCATTTGTTTTCATTTAATATGAGAACAGATAAGAAGAAAAGATTTATTACTAATATTATCTTCTATTGACTAACCTGCACTATGGGAACAAGGTTTAAGGCACTATTATTTTAAGACTGATACTAATGAATCCCTGGAATAGAGGCAACCTATCCCTAGATAGCTACTATACAATGCCGTAGGAAATAAAACATTGCTCATGTTCAGGTTTTTTCATGCAGTTTTTGATGCCAAAACCAGGTGTAGATAACAAAGGATGAAAACCTTTTCTCAGGAAGTGACATCATGTCCGTTGGTCACATGGCCATGTTGCAGTTCAATCCCATCCAATTAACAATGAAATTATTAATTTCAAGCTGGAAAAACAGCAAAGCAACACAACCCACAGTTGTAAGAAAACATGATTATGAAATGTTGTTTCATAATAAAGGCAGTCATTTAATCAATCAAACCTATCAGGAGAGGTGACAAGCTCTCTTTTGATCATATTTTTAATTTTTAAATGTTCACTTTATTATCTATAAATAATAATCATCATCATCATCATCATCATCATCATCCCTAAAATCCTGCAATTCTGAATCTGGCCACTCATCCAAATAATATACTCATGCTTCTTGTTTTCTGTAGGTTATTACTTTGCAGCAGTCACTTTACTTATCACACACACACACTGATGATCACAGCTATCATATACACTGACGAGCAAAAGGATAACAATGATTTGAACTTTTGATTTTCAGGCTGCATATCTCACCACCCACTACAGCTATCTCATACATAAATTTGGCTATTTATCATATGATTAGTTATGCATATTCTTGTCATATAATTGTATTGTTACTGCTCTGCTCCTGCTGGTAGAAAAATCTTTTTCTTTTTGTATACTACAAATTACAACCTGTTCTCATATCGCCTATTAGCTCAGTGTGTTATTAGGTTGATTTCCAAGTGAAAGGTTACTGATTCAAATCGAGAATTAGCCATGAAGAAGAATTCCTAAGAAAAGAGAAACAGCATCATCCAGCTCATCAATAGTGGTCTCTGGCCAAGAAAATTGCCAAACTGCATCATGTGAGTGCCATGACAAATGGAAGAAAATGTCCATCAATCCATTCAAAAGCCAAGATGTCCAGGAAATATTGCATCTACAAGTCGGCTTATCACAAGGTCTATCAGTTCTAGTCTGATAAACACAGCAGTGGATATGGCTTGTATACTTCATAATAGTAAGATCACAGATGTCAATGCAAACTCCATACAATGCATGTTACATAAGTCTGAAATGGTGGCTTGAAAAAAAGGTGAATAAGCCTCCACTTCAATATAGTCATAAGAAGTGTCGACTCGAGTTTGTAAAAAAGAGAACAGGGCAAGATTGAAAACGGGTGATTTGGAACGATGGGTTGAAAGTCTATAGACTGGGCTCTGATGGGTGCAAATGGGTCTAGAAGAAACATGAGAAAACAGTGAAACGGACCAAGAAATTGAAGGAACTGTCAAGTTTAGAGGTCAAAGCCTGATTATATGGAGTTGTTTCACAGCCTATGGCATTGAGACCACCAGGATCGATGGTGGTCTTACTGCTGAACTATATGTAAGTATCCTACAAGATAAGTTACTTCGTACACTCGAGCACTATGGGTATGAAAAGGAAACCATTATGTTCCAGCAGCGCAGTGACCTGAAGCATATGTCGAGATTAGTGAAGAAATGGTTCAATGACAATATAGTAGAGGTGCTGGATTAGTCCCCAGATCTCAACCCAATTGAAGACTTGTGGATAGAGTTAAAGACAAAGCTGTTAGTCAACCAGTATGCACCAACATTGGAATTGAAGATGAAGCTTGGATCAGATTTTGATTGAGACATGCTTGAATCTCATCGAGAGCATACCCAGAAGGATTTAGACAGTATTGAGCGAAAGGTGAATTTAAAAAATGCTAACAAAATAATAAAAATGAAAATTTAGATTTTCTTAGTAGTAAAACAGTAACAATGCAGTTACATGACAATAATCTGTATAATTAATGATATGATAAATAGTTGCAAGTTAAATTTATGTATGAGATAGCCAAGATGATTGTCTATAAAATGATTGTAGTCTCACATTCGAAGCAGTAGTGGATGGTGAGATATGGAGCCTGAAAGTCAAAACATTGTTCCCCTTTTGGTGGTCAGTGTATATGTAGATAAGCCACAGAAACCAACAGTCACAATAGGTGATTACAACAGGTGATCACAGTTTATCTACGACTCTCTCTGCACAATAACCTCTGCATAGGTCACAGAGCATGCCTAGAAAACTCTCCCATAGAACTCAGTAGGGTTTAGAGCTTGGTGGTAACAGTGAGGCTAAGATCACATATGTGTTGGGTATTTTATGGTTTGGGTCCTGATTGACATAAACCCCCAACCACCAAAACAGTGGTTACCCGTAGTCACTAGTTGTCCCTATAGATTATATTGGGGTCTGCTAGGTGTCTTTCTGGTGTCTGTTGTTTTTATACTGAAACTGGCGGGGAGAAAATTCCTCCATACAGGACTTTTCTCTCCGATTTCTAGTGGTTCCTGCAGGTTTTCAAATGGAAACTCTGGTGCAGATGTTAATTAATTTAGGATTTTTAAAAAATACAGATTAGGTGGAAATTTTAAAAAGACAAAATATGATCTCAACAGTAGGTCATATTCTGGTGACACATTCCATTAAAAATTATATTTCTGTTGAGTTTTATGGATGTCTGTATTCTGCTTATTGACTGTCCACTATAGGCAGGCATAACTTACACATTGCTAACCTATGGTTAGAATTTTAAAATACAGGGTAATTTGTATGTTAATGCTCAGGAACTTTTTTCATATCCCCCTCTACACAATTCATAACTTTTATAATTTTTCTGACAGTATAGCTATGTGAGGGCTTTTTCTTTGCATGACAAGTTATACTTTCGTTTGCCACTATTTTGGGGTACAAATAATGTTTTGATTATTGTATATATGTGTGTTTTGGGGGTCCATGTGAAATAGCTCACAATTCGAACAGAATTTTTGGCATCTAGTTTTTACGGCATGTACTCTGCATTAAAAATGACATGGCAGATTCTCCTGGCAGGTCTTTACGATTATGGCAATACCATATTTACATTGGTTTTTATTAGGTATTACCGCTTTTGGAAATTAAACGTTATCTTTTGAAAAACGACTTTCTGGGTTTCACCGTATTCAGACGCTTATAACTTTTTTTTTTCTTTTACTGTATTTTTTTTTTTTTTAAATGTAGATTGTGAGCCCCACATAGAGCTCACAATGTACATTTTTTCCCTATCAGTATGTCTTTTTTTGGAATATGGGATGGAAATCCATGCAAACACGGGGAGAACATACAAACTCCTTGCAGATGGTTTTTTGCCCACGGCGGGATTTGAACACCAGGACTCCACTGCTGCAAGGCTGCAGTGCTAACCACTGAGCCACTGTGTGGCCCCTTTCTTTTACTGTATTGTTGACAGAGATATGTCAGAGATATGTTGTACTTCTTTTGGTACCAATGTTGTAGGACTTTTTAACCACTTTTTATTATTATTTTTTGGGAAAGCAAAGTGATCAAAATACATTAATTTGTGCATTGCAGTGTATAATTTTTTTTAAAGTGTTCACCTTACTGGATAAATAACACTATTTTTATAGTGGGAACTTAGGCATAGGCACTCAGGAGGCCATTGCCCAGTCTCCTGGTTGCAATGGTAACCCCGCGGAACCCATGATCTTATTGCGGGGTGTCCGAGGGGTGACGGGGAGGGTGTGTGTGATTCTGGCACCTGAATCTCCTGGATTCTGTGATCGCTATTGATTATGGCATCCAGGAGGTTAATCTGCTGGAATTGGAGTATCTTCCGACTCTGGTTGCTGGTCCTGGCCCTATTATTACTATTACTCAGCGCAATGTAATAGTACAGCACAGAGCATTAAGGGGTTAAAACCAATCATGCGACTATTAAATCTTTACTGAAGACTAAATACAACTTTCCTGATTATGTAGGTCCAGATATGTTTAGACAACAAACTAGAGCTACAATTTCAATCCCACAAGCCTCCACAGGTTTTACTAACTACAAATAAACAGATGGGAAAATTACCATTCAAAAGCTAGTGGTCATTTAACCACTTCCTGCCAATATTTGTTTTTGACTCCCCGCCTTCCAAACTTCATAGCTTTGTATTATTATTATTTTTTGTTCATAGAGCCATATGAGGCTTTAATTTTTGCGGGACAAATTGTACTTTGTAATGTTACCATTTAATATCCCATATGATGTACTGGGAAGCTGGAAAAAAAATAGGGTGGAATTGGAGAAAAATTGAGTTTGTGTGACTTTCTTACCGGCTTTGCTTTTACAACAGCCAAAAAGACATGTCATCTGTTTTCTATGGGTCAGTATGATTCAAGGAATGCCAAGTTTATATAGTTTGCTTTACATTTTAACCCCTAAAAAATCCAAAACTTTGAAAAAAAACCAACATTTTTCTTGGAGTTGCCATATTTTATTTATTTATTTATTTTTTTACTACTTTGGTGCGCTCCTGTTTTACAATGGGCATTAGAGCCGGGTCCCCAATACAGCGGAGACCCAGAAGCTATTTCAGTTTCATGATTAAAGATGCAACATCTGTAATAAATGGTGGCTACTAAGAGAGGGTTAAACAAATCTTGAAAACCATGTTCCATCTTACATTCTATCAGGCTAGAGAAGACTAGATAATAAGTGGAAACATGATTTTATACTTCAGTATGTGAGGATGTTTCTTTTGTTACCGTAACAAGATGTGTCCCCTTCTTTCCATCTCTTTCTCACTATAAATACAGTACTTTAAAATATGACATATATAGATCTCTAATGAATAAAGTGTCTTTTGGAGGCAAAGATTTTCCTACTGTGACAAATTGAGAGTAGTTAACACTAGGTTTTTGTTTGCCTTTTCTGATCAACAGTGGAGGAATATGGAAAAGTTGAACTCTGTGGACTTTTTCAAGCTTAATAACTATGCAGCTATGCATGAGGTTAAAAATACAGCAAAAGAATGTGTATGTACCATTGCTCGGGTTAATTAATGTTTACACTCTCACAAGCTCGGGCACTTCGACCGGTCTGCTAACTTTTCTAAAGACCATTTTCAGCAAATGAGAAAACTTTTTTTTTTAATTCCTGATTAAAGACTACAGAATAATGAAAGATGTAACAGAGAAAACAGTTGGGGCCTCTTAATAATTCAGGCACACTCCCATGTGCCAGAATACAAATCCAAACCAGTCATGAACTGGCATAGATTTACTATATAAAGCTATATTCACAAATTCGTATTTCACGGACATACGTATCTGAGCTTTTCACAAACTGCAAATGCATCGATTCATTCAAATGTCTTCAATCAGGTGTTCACTTTTTTTTTTTTTTCACGAACTGGGGAGCTGAATAAAATAAATAAATAAGGAAGGCTAAATTTTACATGTCTACAAAATGCAAACTTGTGGATACAGTGTAAGGGGGGGCCCCACAGGATGGAAACGCCGCAATTTGCCTGCGGCAGAAATGCAGTGGGAAAAAATCGTGACGTTTTACAGGGCAAAGTGGATGGGATTCTTGCCAATGCCATGCCCACTTAGTGGTTAAAATCACAACCGGCGCAGTTTTGGAAATCGCAGCATGTCAATTATACCCATGGAAACGCCGGCGGTTTCCCCATTGTTATAATTGTAACAGAAAATCCGCAAACTTTCTGGCTAAATCGATGTGGGATGAACTGCAATGCGTTGATATCTCATAGGGGCTTAGTCTAACTCACGCCAGTTTTACGGTGTGCATTATAGTAAATTTGGTGTGTCAAAGTGTCCAGCCCTCCTTGCTCTCTGCCCTGTTCAGCCCACTTTTGTAAAGGGGGAGGCCCTGCAGTTTTGGCTTAAAAAAAGACTGTGTGCTGAAGATGTGCTATAATTATTACTATCTACTCCTTTTTGATAGTGTGGGACAGTACTCAAATGTTATTTATTATTTTTAAAAATACTTGTTTGTTTATTGTTATTTCGAAAACTAATTTTCATTAGACATAGTGAAAATAATAAGCTCTTTAGATAATGCCGAGTTGAAGCATTTAGGGTATGCTCATACGCTGTATATACGCCCGCGGTTTAGCTATGACAGAATGCCAATACAAATTATTGGTATTGCGTTGCGGTCTTCTGCTGCTGATGAGGCCCAGATGAAAGGACCTAATCAGCAGGGAGTCTTGAGTCGCCAAATTATTTTTTCTGCATCCTGCTGTGATCTCTGCTGTGTGAACATACCCTAAGGTCTGCATGCACACATTTTACAGCTGTTTAATATCTGTGTTGTATAGATCAATAATATTATTTAAGGTTATTTCCTATTTAAAAGTTCAATGTTCCATATGGGTCAACATGTCATACTTTGCACACCATTTCTGCACATTGTAATCTTTGTCCATTTTCGCCACTTTTGTTTTAATTATGAATTAATCAAGGTGGGCTGGGATATGGGTCATGTTTTCTATAATGTGTGTCAAAAAGTTATGGTTGGAATCTGCAACAGTTCTTGACTGACATTGATTTCAATTCTGGCACATGGCATCTCCCAAGATGCATACAACTTATTAAGTGGCTGGAAGCATTAAACTCTGGTGCAACTCATTCTAGTGCAGAAGAGAGAAGAATCATCAGTATGGTTGCGTCATCTGTCAGTTTGCGACTGTTTAACACCACTTGTGGCAAAAATACTTTTTTTTTTTTTTTCCATTTTTTTTACGTAAATTGTGAGCCCACATAGAGCTCACAATGTACATTTTTTCTCTATCAGTATGTCTTTTTGGAATATGGGTTGGAAATCCATGCAAACATGGGGAGAACATACAAATTCCTTGCAGATGGTTTTTTTGCCCTTGAACACCAGGACTCCAGCGCTGCAAGGCTGCAGTGCTAACCAGTGAGCCACCGTGTGGCCCCGGCAAAAGTAGTTTTGTGCTGGCCTTGTCATTTTTCCAAAAATAGGACTACTTGAATAGATGCACTATATGCATTATGATTACACCCGAAAAGTGGCATAACTGAAGACTAAATCTACATCAGCAAGGGCTTGCAAGAATTTGCACTTTGGCGTAAGCACAATGGGGGGATGTGCCTAATTCATGGTGTGGAGGATGTCAGCCTGTCTATCCTCCTTTTTGGATTCCAGGGCCATGTCTGCTACCATTTTACATTTGTTTGGAGAGCTCATCCCCCCTCAGCCTTAATGGGATACAGTTCCTCTACAGTTTCCTATGTAATAGTCTTGTGCCAGAACTATTTTACAACTTTGCCACCAATCATGCAGCAGAACCCACTATATACACAATTATTTATTTATTATGCTTACTTGTATAGCGCCATGATATTCCACAGCACTTTACAGATATTGTTGGTCACTGTTCCATATATGGCTCACAATCTACATTCCCGATCAGTATGACTTTGGTGTGTGGGAGGAAACCAGAGTACCCGGAGGAAACCCACGCAAACACGGGGAGAACATACAAACTCCTTGCAGATGTTGCCCTTGGCAGGATTTGAACCTAGGACTCCAGCACTGCAAGGCTACAGTGCTAACCACTGAGCCACCATGCTGCCCTATCTGTTTGTGTGTGTATGTTTCTGTAAGCTAGCTTATACAACAACTTTATTCATTTGGACTTCAATACGATGATACTTAGAGCGGATTGTGCTCACAATGGTGAGGCAACAACATGAATTAAGTGTGCCACTCTCAGGCACATGGAACATTAAGAATGTAGTAAAATATACAGGTTTTGATGAATGCTTCTAATGTTCCTAAACTACACATGTACAGTACAGTAAAATAATGTACTTACTCTATTTTGCAGGAGTAAGATACAATCAACAAGGAAACAACGAGGTCAGTTCATCATCAACAATTAATCACCATGGTAACAATGCCATGTTGACCAGTCAGTCAGTCCTCCAGCAGGTTTCTCCAGTGAGCTTGGATCCTGGCCATAACATGCTTTCACCTGATGGTAAATTGGTGAGTACACCTGGTCTATTGTAGCTGCAGTACTGATAAGATAAGAGAGACAAGCTAGCAAAATACACAGTATTCTTTTTTTAGGTTCTCACAGGGTCAGCAGTAAACAAAGAAGCATTGTAGACTAAAAATCTTGAATGAACAGTTTGCACTAAAAAACAGCTCTCTGACCCACTTTAAGGGCTTTTTGAAGCTAACCAATAAATGTAACAAAGAGCCGTTCACTTTTTATTGATTAAATACCTTACAAAGTAGAAAAGTGGGTGGAACAGTGTTTGTTTTTCCTTGCAGATGACATGCACATTGATAAAACTGACTCTCTAAAGCTTACTCTCTGAAGGGGTGGGTCAGGTTCAGGCTTTTTTCACTCAGTAAAATACTTTCCCTTTTCATTTCTAGTCATTGGTTTTTCTTCTTGTTTAAGCCGTCAACAAAGAGTTGTCAGTCAACCCACAAGTTACAATAATTATCTAGTCATGGTTTAACACCTTATTTTGTAGTAACATTTGCTAACATGTGGATATTTTTAAATACTGATACAGTCTATACAGAATATATGAGGAAAAAAATATTTACAGATATTGTTATACATATTGTTTTTTGTCTCTTGTTTATCTTCCTGAACGCTGATATATATGTTGTAATTGTAATGTTTCACCCTTTGGTCCAAATGAAAATATGTGGTGTTTATGGGTTTCTAATGAAGAGAAGTTCAATACATTAAAAATATCCTTGCTATGATAATCACAAAGTAAACAATAAGGGACAGTATTTCGCAGGGAGGCAGGGGCTTCTAGCTTCGTAGAAAACTCTAAATCTAGGTCTTTATCTCCCTGAGTTTAACGGATGAAAATCAGTTGTGGAACACAAACCTAAGGCCCCTTGCAGACAACTTTGGTGTGGGTCAGTCAGCGCCGCACCTCCCATGAGGCAACCTGAAGCGACTGCTTCAGGCGGCACTATGTCAGGGCCCCAGGGAGGGCGGCATTTTTCCTTTCCTAAGCCAGTCCAGGACAAGCTGTCCTGGACTGGCTTAGCACCGAGCGGTGGATTTGGGAGGCCACTGAAGCAGCGCTGCTCCAGCAGCCTCCCCTCATGCTCAGGCAGAGAGCAAGTACTCTCCGTGCCTGCACTCTGCCTGCGAACGGCACTAAGCCCCGCCCCCTCGTTTCACCTCGCCCCCTTCGCTCAGCCACGCCCCCGCTCCGCCCCCTCCTCCCGGGGGGCGGCTTTCTGTCGTTCGCCTCGGGCGGCGAAAGGGGTAGGTTCACCCCTGGGGTCAGTGTGCTATCCATGTATTTCATGGATAGCACACTGAACCATTTCTATATGCCATGTGTGGGCCGACAGGCCAAGACACATTGGATAGGACAGGTCCTATACTTGACCTATTTTGCGGGCCGTGCTTCCCTTGCTCCTATTCATTTAATGAAAAGAGCAGCGGAAGTATAGATGGCACATGGGGGGCATCCACGTTTCTCCCATGTGCAGACTGTGCTTTGAATTCAAGGTAGGTTGGTTGTGTCATGGTCGTCTGCAACCGGCCTAAGACTAAGGCCCCACATTGCGGAATGCAGCTAAAAAAACTCTGTAGGAAAAAAAAACTGTGACTCCTAAGTCATAAGCCCCATTTTGTGATAATGCAGAATTTTTAGCTGCTGCGAAAACGCAAAAGAAAAAATGTGAAGGAGTGAAGGAGATTTTGGTTTCCCACACGTTGCAGAAAAAAAACACAGTTTTTGAAAAATGCAGCATGTCAATTTTCTGCGTGAATGTGAGCATTTTCTGTATAGGTTTGATAAGGGAAGAAAAACTGAAAATAAATATTCTGCAAAAACACTTTATAGTTAAGGCCCCACATAGTGTGCCGCAGCAAAAAAGCGTTGCGAAAAAAGTGGAGGCAACGCATTGCAGGTTTTTCCCACAGCACTTTTGACAGTAAGTTTTCAGAGGTTTCCTTTCTTTCTTCTTCCATTATGCTTATGGGGAAATTGCCAGCGGAATAGGTATAACCATAGCTATAATTGAAATGTTGAGATTTCCAAAACCACAATGTATGTTTTTCTGCAACGTGTGGATGGGATTAATTTTTTTCCATGTCGTTTATGCCATCTGGGGTCCTGGCCTAAAAAAACTACATTTGTGGGTGTTTTATGTGTGTTTTTTTTTTTTGCTTCGTGGAGCCTTAGCCTAAAGGCTAGTTCACATGGAGTTTACAGGCGTGCATTCTGGCACGTATACACATGTGAGAATATGCGCGCTCAAAACAGATCCCATTCATTTCAATGGGTCGTTATGGGCGTATAACGCACGTAATTTTGCGCGAACGCATTGCGGTTCTTTACACAGCACTTTTAAGAGAAAGTTCACAGAGCTTTGCTCTGCGGACTTTCTCTTAACATTATATCTATGGGAAAGCCGCCAGTGTTTCCGTAGATATAATTGACATGCTGCGTATCCACGCTGTGATCTTTTCCGCAAAGTGGGGATGGGATTCACATGAATCCCATCCACTTTGCCTGCACTGTACAACGCCGCAATTTGTTCCGGAGCGTCTCCGCTGTGGGCAAATCACGGCGTTTCCGGTCTCAGAGGTACATCAGAATACCTAAGACCCTCCAAACACCCCAACCCTAAACTACACTCTGACGTAAAACAACGTCAGATAGCGGACGTAAAAGCTCGTTCAGTATAGAGCCGGCTTACTAAGCAGCTCCCCATAAAGAGCCGGCATACGAGCGCTCCCCATAGAAATGAATGGGCTGCTTCTTTCACTCCGTGCAGTCCCATTGAAGTGAATGGGGAGTGCCGGCGTATACGGCAAGCTATGCTCATGCCAGAGCGTACACGCCGGCACTCCCCATTCACTACAATGGGACTGCACGGAGTGAAAGAAGCAGCCCATTCATTTCTATGGGGAGCGCTCGTATCCCCGCTCCCATAGAAATGAATGGAGCTGCTTTAGACGCCGCTTATTCTGAACGTGTTTTACGTTCAGAATAAGCTAGCGTTTACTCAGTGTGAATGCACCCTTACTGTGATTATTTTGTTGTTATATTTCTATTCTCATTATTATATAGAAATGTTAAATTATTATTTGACTTTGCTTTTAATAGATTCCTGTTTCTGGAGGCGGTCTGCCGCCTGTAAGCACCTTGACAAATATTCACAGTTTGTCGCAATCAGTTCACCACAATTCTCAACAAACACAGAACCTCATCATGGCACCTATTTCTGGAGTTATGGCGATAACACAAAGTAAGTTTTGTCACGCTGCATAAACTTATAAAATGTGAAAATATGAAAAACCAGCATTTGAAAAGGAATGTTTTATGTATATAGAAATAAGGTACAGAAATTATAGATTAAGTGATCCGCAGCATCCTATATGGAAAAATCAATTTATCTAGAGAGAAATAAAATATTTTTTTCTTGAATTTGATCCACACAGTTGAAGATGTCCATACCTAATTTAATGTATCTATAGTTAAAATAATTTACATGTTAATGCTATATGTACACACCTGCCACCATTTAGTGAATCTTTCATATTAAATTAAGTTACATAAATAATTGAATAGATTGGTAATGCACCCAGGGGTATACAAAACAAATAAAGAAAAAAAATGCACTAAAATTTTACTTTTATTAATGTTATACTAAATTAGTGGCTTAGGAAATATCTTGGGTACTAGGTACTAGGTAACCTCCTATCACTTTGGTGAATCCATTGCCTGGATACTAGTTAGCATGATTCCCTAGAAGGAGATCCCCTTTCACCCATGGAATTCCAATACACCACACAAACTAGTAGCACTAAGTCCAATACAGCAGACCCAGACTGCATCCACATGCACTGTACTGACACCCATAGCTATGACTAGCCTGGCTAACTGCATTCACTACACAGCTACTGACACATAGGCCTAAACTACTCTAACACGGCCCCCCTACCAACCATCAGAGTCATTGATGTTAACTAAGCCCCACGTACCCATTCAGTAACACCAAAACAAAAAGATATGCTATATGTGTCAACGACTTGCATCTACCTACATGTTTAGCCAACATCCAATGCCTCTGATGATCAATACTCTGGCTTGAGTACAGCTGCGTGTAGCACTGGGTCTGCTGTATTGGACTCAGTGTAACGGTGCCTTCACATGGAGTAACGCTCCGTTCATTTTGCTACATTTTACACGTGTAAAAATACACGTGTAAAATGTAGTAAGCCCTGCACACAGTATTATATCCCACAGTGGCCCCTTCACACAGTATTATGCCCCATAGTGGACCCAGTACACAGTATTATGCCTCATAGTAGCCCCTGCACACAGTATTATGCCCCATAGTGGCCCCTGCACACAGTATTATGCCACACTGTGGACACCCATGAACAATTATTATACTCTGGGGTCTTTTCAGACCCCAGAGTATAATAATCGGACTCCTCGATGGTGTTGGCCATCTTCAATGACGTCGGGATGTCACATGACCCAGGACGCAGGTCCCGGCCATGTGACGTCAGATACATCACACAACTAGGCCAAAGCCTGTCTGGAGTGCGGAGAGGTAAGTAACACTGTTTTTTTATGTTCTCTTACCTCTCCTGGGCCTCCGATCATTATACTCGGGGGTCTGAAAGACCCCCGAGTATAATAAGAGTGTTTGTGGGGCCCATGGCATCACTTACCGATCCCAGCCTCTGCCAGGATTGGTAAGTAAATAGGGCCTGTTACCGGCTGGAGTAACAGCCTATTAAAAAAAACAAAAAAAACGCAGTGGTAGCAGCTGTCATCGGGCCCCTAATGTCCTGGTCCCTGTGGCAGCCGCTACCCCTGCTACCCCGGTAGTTACGCCACTGGGCGCAAATCTGTTTGCTCCTTTTGGTCAGGTGTCCGTCATCTTATTCAGATGGTTACTGGCATTGCCTTGGAGGATGACCCTGCTCATTTGCTCCTCTCTATCTTCCCACGTAAGTTCCAGAAGCATACCCACAGTAGCGGGGAGATCCATTATCCCTAGGTTGTGGAAATCCACAACACCCCCTTCCTTATTATCTTGGCTTCAGGAGATTTTAAGTATACGAAGTATGGAATATCTGCTCGGAGAGCTGAAACATGATGAAAGCACCCACCAGTGAACGTGACTCCTGTGGAATCATTTCAAGCCATGGAGTTCAATGTTTTTTTTTGTACAGCGCGCTTCTTTTTGCGCGCGCAAAAAGACACGCATTAAAAAAAAAAAGCCATTGAACTCAACTAACTAGCTAACTAGTAGAGATGAGCGAGTACTGTTTGGATCAGTCAATCCGAACAGCACGCACGCATTGAAATGAATGGACGTAGCCGGCACGTGGGGGGTTAAGTGACCCGCCGCCGTCAAAACGGAAGTACCAGGTGCTTCCATTCATTTCAATACGTGCGTGCTGTTCGGATCGGCTGATCCGAACAGTACTCACTCATCTCTACTAACTAGCTTTTACACGTGTATTTTTACACATGTAAAATGGACAAAAAGCATGGAGCGTTATTCCGTGTGAAGGCACCCTTAGTAGTTTGTGTGGTGTATTGGAGTTCCATGGGTGAAAGGGGATCTCCTTCTAGGGAATCATGCTAACTAGTATCCAGGCAATAGATTCACCAAAGTGATAGGAGGTTACCTAGTACCCAAGATATTTCCTAAACTACTAGTTTAGTATATCAGCCTGTGTATCACACACGCAGTTTAGCTCTTTTTCTACCAGGTGGAGTAGTTTAGGCCTATGTGTCAGTACCTGCATGTGTGAATGCGGCTCTAGCTAGCTAATCAATACTCTGGCTTGAGTACATCTGCGTGTAGCACTGGGTCTGCTGTATTGGACTTAGTGCCACTAGTTTGTGTGGTGTATTGGAGTTCTATGGGTGAAAGGGGATCTCCTTCTAGGGAATCATGCTAACTAGGATCCAGGCAATGGATTCACCAAAGTTATAGGAGGTTACTAGAGTTGAGCGAGTACTGTTCGGATCAGCCGATCCGAACAGCACGCACGCATTGAAATCAATGCACGCAGCCGGCACGCGGCGGGTTAAGCGGCCGGCTGCCGTCAAACCGGAAGCACCAGGTGCTTCCATTCATTTCAATGGGTGCGTGCTGTTCGGATCGCTGATCCGAACAGTACACGCTCAACTCTAGAGGTTACCTAGTACCCAAGATATTTCCTAAACCACTAATTTAGTATAGCAGCCTGTCTGTCACACATGCAGTTTATCCCTTTTTCTACCATTTTTATCATATGGATAGCTAGCTTTTAATGAACATTAATAAAAGTTAAATTTTAGTGCACTTTTTTTTTTCTTTATTTGTTTTAAATTAAGTTACCCCTGGTTCACATTAGTGTTTGAATTCCATCCGGGGTAGTCCGCATGAGGATCATTTGTGCAGAATCCAAATGCTAATGTGAACCAGGGGTAACTTTGAGAAGTCTGTTTTTAGCTCCTATACATATCCATGTGTCTCAATGGTTACAGACTACAAACAAACCATGTGTAACTTGATTCCACAGTCACATGTTACTTTGTTTCATTTGCCTACGGCCAGTTGCAAACGATCGTGACCGTGTTTAGTGTGCTATCCGTGTATTTCAAGTGTAGCACAGTGACCCCTTAATTTCAATGGGCCCGCATACACGACTGTGAATTTCACAGTCCCGTGTGCGTCCCGACAGTCCGAAGCACAAAATAGGACAGAAATAGGGCCTGTTCTACATTTAATAAAAGGATCCAGGGAAGCACGGCCCATGCACGCGCAACACATGGGAGGCATGTGTGCCACCCTAGCTTTTAATTAATAGCTGGACAGTTGCAGCACAGTCATCTGCCACCAGCCTAAAGCTTGCCATACATATTCAGTACCATATTCTTCTTCCTGTTCCCCTGTATAAATGCACACTTGTTTCAGTTAAGCATACATGTGTTTTCAATGAAAAGCTACTGTGAGAATTTCAACATGCCCTTATATAAAGCCACATGCACATGACGATTTCCACAAATACTATACTAATACTAATCATCAATCCACATCCACGGGACACCACATGGGACCGTAGCTTTATACACAATTTTGGATAAAATTATTGTCATGTGGGTGGGACCTAATCATATTCACATGACAATGCGGATTAGGTTTATATTTGGGATGTCCCCAAGCAGCCCCCCTGAATGGAAACCCATACGCAGATGTGAACCATGCCTTATGTATATAGGCACATTATGGTTGGTAGTTTAGAAAGCAACAGGTAGCAACAGTAGTTAGATGTAAAGGTGCAAAACATACCGCAAGGTCCCCCATGCATAAGATTTGTAGTCTATAACCAAGGAAACAGATTAGTAAGGTTAACAAGGCTGTTTGCTTACTTGCTATATTTTTTATTGTAAATGTATTACCGTATTTTACGGACTATAAGGCGCACTGGACTATAAGCCGCATTGCCCATGAGCGCCTTATAGTCCGTCTCGGTTCATATATAAGGCGCACCGGACTATAAGCCGCAGTCCGGTGCGCATTATATCTTATTGAAAGCGGCGGCAGGCAGACTTTGCCAGCGGCCGCTTAACCCCCCGCGTGCCAGCCGCTTCTATTGGAAGCGCTCGGCAGGCTAGGAAGGGCTCTATCAGCAAAATCATGCTGATAGAGCCCAACCGTAAACGTTAGGTTAAACTACCCCCCCCCCCCGTTTTAAAATAAAAGCCTGAAACAGAATGTCAAACTTACCGAGCGGTGTAGGGTGGGCGGGCATTCAGGCCTCCTCTTCCTCCGATGTTCCGTCCTCCTCGCAAGCTGATAATGGCCAGGGCACATGCGCAGTAGAAGCATTATGATATTGCGCATGCGCCCCGGCCATTATCAGCGAGCGCCGGAGGAGAAGGACGGAACATCGGAGGCAGAGGAGGCCTGAATGCCCGCCCGCCCGCCCTGCACCGCTGGGTAAGTTTCACGTTCTGTTTCAGGCCGGCGTGACAGCAGGGCTGCCGGACACTTCCTATTCATTTCTATGGGAGCCGACATGCGAGCGCTCCCCATAGAAATGAATGGACTGCTTTTTTCCATTCATTTCTATAGGGAGCGCTCGCATGCCGGCTCCCATAGAAATGAATAGGAAGTGTCCGGCAGCCCTGCTGTAACGCCGGCGTGTACGGCTGTGATACACGCCGGCGTTCGGTAGTGTGAATGCACCCTTACGGTGCCTTTTATGTATGTATGGAAGCGGCACGCAGACTTTGCCGCCGCTTCCATCCATATATAAGCCGCACCGGACTATAAGCCGCACTTACGATTTCTGAGGAAATCGTAGGTTTTTATGTGCGGCTTATAGTCCGGAAAATACGGTAATCTCCTAACAGTCACATTAAAATTGCAAAAATTTTTAATTGAAATATTTGTTACAATACAAAGAACAAATCAAACAAGAAATCAACAAGAATAGGCATACAAGGCAGAAGGAAGGGTTGAGGGGATGATGGGCAGGGCAGGGAAAACAAGAAACGGCATAGGTACATGAAGGCAGAGTAGTGGGAGAAGGGAAACAAAACCTCTGTCGCAGCAGAGCCAAATAATCAGTTAAAAACAAATACAACAGTAAACAAACCTAATGTCATGTACGATGGGAAGAAAAAATAGTAGCAAAAGAAGGGGGGAAAAGGAGAAATCAGGAGGACACAGAAGGAAAGGTAGACTGAAATTCAGTGGAGTAGTAGAAATGATTCCACAGGAGTCACGTTCACTGGTGGGTGCTTTCATCATGTTTCAGCTCTCCGAGCAGATATTCCATACTTCGTATGCTTAAAATCTCCTGAAGCCAAGATAATAAGGAAGGGGGTGTTGTGGATTTCCACAACCTAGGGATAATGGATCTCCCCGCTACTGTGGGTATGCTTCTGGAATGGTGCCAATCAAGAATGTGAGTCATGACTGCAACCAGGAAATAGCTAGAGCAATCCAGGACTGCTATCCCCCTCCCCATTTAGGCCTAACTAGGGTACTTTTAGTAATTTGTAGGGGCCTTGACACCCAGTTAAACCTAGTAAAGGTTTTCCGAACCGCAGTAAAAAAAGTGTTTAGGCAAGATAACGGGAACAGTTTGAAAGAGATATAGGGGGGCGTACATTCATCTTCAACAGGCTAATTCGACCTAGCCAAGAGAATCCCTTGGTATCCTACATGACAGTTTTTATTTGACAGGAACAGAAAACATCAGTTTTTTCATCTGAATTTTAGGGTTTATGGTGTTATATCAAGCTAATTTTATTTTAGGGGTGATTATGGATATGGTGATATCAATTGTGTGTTTATTTTTTTCATTAACAAGGGGGAAAAAAAAATCAGTTTTCCTTTTTTTCAGTTAAATTGATAATATCATGAACAAAATTTCATGGTTATCCCCGGGTCACCTGAATCATCAGGGACAGGAGAATAAAAAAAATTATTCTCCTCTCCCTGCACATTTTCAGCGGCACATATTCTGCAAACTGGTTTAAGTGAAAGCTGCAATTATGCGCTTTAACCAGTGATCTGTCAAACTGGGTTACAGTCAAGATTCTTTACTTTAAAACAAGACTAAGATTGTGGCTCGAGCCCCCACGGCTCCAAAGAAAGAGGTGTTTAAAACGACTACTGCCACTGATGTTTCACTGAACGTTCCCTTCCCGGGTTAAACTGTAATGTACTTTGCTCAAACTCTGATACATTCAAAAATGTCACTGGGCTAAAGAAGCACTCCAGTGATATTTTTCATAATGTACCTATTCAGAATTAAAGGTCTCTGATTTCATGTAAGATGAACACAGACTCTCTGCAGAGGAGAAAAAAATCTTCTGTCACTAACTACTGATGAGCAGACAATTTCTGTTACACATGGAGATGACAGCTCAGTCTCCCTAACTATATACTTCACAGTAAAAAAAAAAAAAGTGGAGAAGGATAAGGGTCTATTCACATGGAGGAATATGGCGCTTTATTTGGCGCAGAATTTTCAGTGCTGAAAAAAAGCTTCCCATTGATTTCAATGAGTTCTGCTAGCTTTTTTTTCCGCTAGTGGAATTTTCCATGCTGAAAAAAAGCCTCTCATTGATTTCAATGGGTTCTGCTAACTTTTTTTTCCACTAGTGGAATTTTCCGCTAGTGGAAAAAGAAGCTAGCGGCACCCATTGAAGTTAATGGGAGGCTTTTATCAGCGCTGAAATTTCACACCAAATTCCTCACCATTTTCCTCCATGTGAATGGACCCTAACTTCACTTTGTCCCAGCAGGTAGACATAGTAAAGTCTTTAGCTGTCCATGGAAGGATGTGCTGATGCATCATGGGACTGATAGTAGATAAAAGGGAGGAAGAAATATGAAAGAAAGATGGAGTCTTATCAGCTTGTGTGCTTCTTTAAAGCAAATCAATTAACATACTTACAAACTATGGCATATATTAATTATTCACAATATGACAACCAATACTAATACAATAAGGGTATGTTCAAAAGGTCAAATCTTTCCTAGCTGAAAAATTCAGCTTCAGGAATTTGATAAAGATTTATTCCGCTTGACCAAATTCTGCATTCAATTCCACACCTGCCACATGAAATATTCCACCTCCCATTCACTTCAATAGGAGTTATCAGGCAGAATCCACCTGAATATTGAACATGATGCTTATTTTTTAGCTGAAAAAAAATCAAAAAACAAATCAGTGTCTACCTCCCAAGGTCACCTAATTAGATATGAAATTGCACTGTTACAAGAACACAATACTTATACAGACCTTCTCTTACCAACTTCAGGAAGGATAAAATGCATAAATGTATGGGTAAGAACACAATAACTATATGTTTGTGTGTCCATCATCCATGCTACAATAACTTTTTCTAGTATGCAATAATCCCCAGAAAATGTTCAATATAGAAACCAATAACATATAAAGGTTCAGTGCTACAAAAAATATTTCCTGCACAGTAAATAAAATAACCAATGTACATCCTTCTACCAAAAAACAAGAGAGCATTTTTGAATCACAGGAAAACAGACTTGAATTGTTAAACTGACTGAATTCAATTTTAGACATAATATTCTGAAATTAATTATATGCTTACAATACATGCTTAAAAATATTATTTCTGTCCATACACCATGTGAAACATTGTCGTAGACATACATGCTTGCGTCATGTCTTCTCCCATAGGGAGAAGTAGATAAGCTGGAGGGGTGCAAAGATATGGGTAAACTCCATGATGCTCTTTAACGTGAATCTTTAACATATTGGTGTTCACTAACTGTTGGTCAAAACATATGACTGCTTTCCCTGAATAACCATCATATAGTTTTTATTTTCAGACATTATGTCATGGATGGCTGATTTGCAGTCAGAAAAGTTCACCATCTTTGAGTTTATTATGGCAAATGTTTGCAATGCTATTGGTTGTAATGATTTTCTGGCATTCTTGTCTTTAGATTTGAACACTACCCAGGCACAGAGCGTCCCTGTCATCAACAGTGTTGCAGGAAGCCTTGCAGCTTTACAGTCTGTGCAGTTTTCACCGCAACTTCACAGTCCACATCAACAGTCCCTAATGCAGCAGTCGGCTTCCCATATGACACAACAGCCATTTATGGCTACAATGACTCAACTTCAAAATTCTCATAGTAAGTACTGTGCCAAAGTAATGTTGTTAGAAATTAAGGCATATGTTATAGAAGAGATGGACCGTTAAAATGTACTTTTTTTTTTTTTTTAAATCTCAAAAGTATATAGAGAGCATTCCAAGCTCACACACAGAGTTCACACAGAGTTTTTTGGTCAGGAATTTGTTCAGGAAAAATCTGCTCAGTAAGATTCGTATGGCGTATTTTTGAGGTGTTTTTTGTCAATTCTGCCTCAAAAAACGCTAGCAGTTTTTCCATCTCCCATTAACTTGCATTGATTTTTTTCAGGCGAAAAACGCCTGAAGAGTGGACATGTCGCTTCTTTTTTCCACTAGCAGAAAATCCGCTAGTGCAAAATCCACTAGCGGAAAAAGAAAAGAAAGCAGGTTACATAGGACTGTATAGTGAGGCGTTTTTTGGATGAGGATTTTGAGGTGGATCCTGCCTCAAGTTCCTGACTGTGTGAACTCAGCCTTAGTCTGTCAGTATGTCTATTGCTATAAATGCTTTCATGAAGGGTGCAAACTAGAGTAGGAGTATATTACTCATGATTTAGAATGAATGGTTAGTACAGGAAATTGGTATGACTCAACAGAGACTCATTTACAAAACTTTATACACAGATCCCTTAACGTGAGCTGTACAAATCAGTAATGCATGTATCTCATGTGAGCATATACAGTATATATACAATACCTTTGTTGTATAACTGTAGAGCATTTGGTAGACTTAAGTAGAAAGTCATATGTATTTATATCACTGTAAACCATATAAATAATATGTATTTGTTTATTTTACACAGATCTACATGTATGAATGGCCATATGATGGTCTAGAAAGACACATTTATGTACTTTTGGGCATTTATAGTTATAGTTATGCTCCCTTGGGCAAAATGTCTCTTATCCTCCTTTCATTGTTTGATCTGAGAACCAGTTTATGACACAAATATTTATACTGTGACGCTACAAGATTTTATCTGTAGTTTGCAGAACAGAAACAAATATGAATTGATTACAAGTTCTTTATTACAAATACATTTAGAATATTTATAGATTATGATTTCAGATTCAATATCATTTAAAAACCTGAAAGCTTTTATATGTTTATGAGGTATCTTATAGGGATCCTATCATTATAATGCAATTTTGACTAACCCGTAGGAATGGGAAAGGCTATTCTTTTCCTACCTTTAGATGTCTTCTCCATGCCACCGTTCGGTAGAAATCCCGATTTTCTTCTGTATGCAAATGTGTTCTCTCACAGCACTGGGGGCGGTTCCCAATGCTGAGAGAGAACTCTCTAGCGACGCCTCTATCCTCTTCTGGAACGGCCTCTTCACACATCTTCTTCCGGCGCTGGGGTGAAACTTCTATGCATGTGCAAGTCAGCTCTGCCATTGGGCCTCAGGAAGAGCTGACTGCACATTCCCGCCTGGTGTAGGCGGCCATTTTCTTGTGGCCACTTACACAGTAAGTGGGGTAAGCAGCCACAAGAAAATGGCCACTTACACCAGGCAGGCATGCGCAGTCGGCAGAGCCGACTTGCGCATGCGTAAAAATAAGTTGCAGAACACAAGTTGATGTGACTAATCCTTGAAAGCAGCAGCAGAGGGCTGGAAAAGTCTCAGTTCCTCTTCATTTTCCAATGTGAATGGCCCCTAAGTGTCCTTTTGTTCAGTGCCTCCTTAATGCCCATTTTACTATTTACTGCCTCTTTAACACTCCTTGTCATAGAATATTAACCCTTTCCTGTCACAGCCATTTTTTGATTTCCATTATTTACTCAACATCCACGTTAGATTCCGTGTGGGAATAAAGCCTCCCCAAACGCCAAAATCCGCACGGAATCCGCACCATTTTCCTCCATATGAATGTACCATAAGGGTCCATTCAAACTGAGGAAAATGGTGAGGAATTTGTTGTGGAATTTCAGTGCTAAAAAAAAGCCTTCCATTGACTTCAATTGTTCCTTTTTCTGCTAGCAGAATATGCTAGCAGAAAAAGGAACCCATTGAAGTCAGTGGGAGGTTTTTTTTTTCAATGCTGAAATTCCACACCAAATTCCTCATGGTGCTTTATTTGGCACTGAATTCTCAGCGCTGAAAAAAAAGCCTCCCATTGACTTCAATGGGTGCTGCTAGCTTTTTTTTCCACTAGCGGAAAATTCTGCTAGTGGAAAAAAAAGCTAGCAGACCCCATTGAAATCAATGGGAGTCTCTTTTTCAGCGCTGAAAATTCAAAAGCGGCATTTTTCTCCGTGTGAATGGACCCTAAGGTGTATTTTTTTTCTTTTGAGGTCAGAGGTCTTTTTTATTTATACTGTTTTGAGGAATGTCTGTTTTGATCACTTTGTATTCAAATTTTTATGGGATGTGAAACGCCAAAATAAATGACACTTTTTCTTGCTACAGCGTTCAACGTATGAGAAAAATATTTAAATAAGTTTGCAGATCAGGCCATTTTGGATACAGATATGTGTTTTCCTTGATTTATTTTTATATCTGAGCTAAAGAAAAAGGGGTGATTTAAATTTTTTATTTTTTATTTAAACTTTTTTTTTTTTTTTTTTTAGACCTTAGTGCAGTCTGTAATAGAACTAATGTTATGACAAGCCTATGAGCCTCATATAGGCTCCTGGGTGTCATGGCAATGGATTGGTCAGATCCCTCCCAAACTGTTGGCATGCAAAGTAATATAGTGTGAAGTAAAATGGTGCCTTGGTCAGGACTGACTGATCAGAAGGTTTATTGTCCATGATTAGTCCTGGCAGCTATGTTAGCCGCTCAGCTCCTGAGTGGCCATCGTGTTTAAAACTTGATATCCGCCATAATTTTATGGCAGATGTTGGGAAAAGGTTAAAAGAAGCAATAAATGGCAAATGAGCATAAAGGGGGCACTGAACAGAAGGATACTAAAAGGCACAATAAGTGGAAAAAGGGCAGCATTCAACAGTCTGTATCTCCCACAAGGTAACAATTCCCCCTGCAAAGTAAGGGTATATCTACACGGTGGAAATAGAAGAGAAATTTGAGGTGGAAATCATCTTCACTTTCCACCGCTCCAGCTTTTACACGCAGCAGTTCACACTAGCGCTTGTATTCCGTCCGCAAGGAGACACCCCCCCCCCCCCGAATGGAATACCAACGCTAATACAAGCACTGTGCCGTTAAGCACACGGAGCCCATAGACTATAATGGGCTCCAAGTGCTTGCCGCGCACTGCCCACACAATTCATTTGTGCGGGCAGTGCGCGGCAAGCACACGGAGCCCATTATAGTCTATGGGCTCCATGTGCTTTGCAAGCGCATCGCTTGCAATTGCGATTGCATTCCGTCCAGGGGGTCTCCATGCGACTCCTAGCGGATGGAATACAAGCGCTAGTGTGAACCAACCCTTAGCCTCACATGAATGAGCCGAATCAGTGGACCATTCTCTTTTTTTTTTTTTTTAAATGTAGATTGTGAGCCCCACATAGAGCTCACAATGTACATTTTTCCCTATCAGTATGTCTTTTTTTTGGAATATGGGATGGAAATCCATGCAAACACGGGGAGAACATACAAACTCCTTGCAGATGGTTTTCTGCCCTTGGCGGGATTTGAACACCAGGACTCCAGCGCTGCAGGGCTGCAGTGCTAACCACTGAGCCACCGTGTGGCCCCTATTCTCTTTTTTCTGTTGAATGAAAATTGTATTTTTGTGCTTTATTTGCAGTGTATGCACATAAACAAGAACCTCCCCAGTACTCACATGCATCACGCTTTCCTTCAGCAATGGTTGTCACGGATACCGGCAGCATCAGCACATTATCAAACATGTCCACTAGTAAACAGGTAAGAGAAGCAGGGTTGTAATGACTTGTTTATGGTCTCTTTTTGTTTAATGATTTTTCGCCAGAAAATTAGAACTCTGTTTCAGTGAAACGTTCAATAACCTACTAAGAGGGATAAGCACTACATGTCGGGTAATAACCAGGCACATTTTAGCGTT
This sequence comes from Leptodactylus fuscus, assembly GCF_031893055.1. Lineage (NCBI taxonomy): Eukaryota > Metazoa > Chordata > Amphibia > Anura > Leptodactylidae > Leptodactylus > Leptodactylus fuscus. Next base: position 107,718,025 of record NC_134266.1, on the reverse strand, counting down.
TTTGCACCTGTTGTTCCAGTGACCCTAACTTTATTAGTTACTGTTATCAATTTACACACATTCTCATATACAATATATATATATATATTTTTTCTACAATTTTCTGATACACTTTCTGAATCAATTCCTTGTGGTTTTCTAGGTCTCTGTTTCCTGTCATTCATTCTGTTTATTTTGAGTGGATAAAAATCAGTCCATGGTCATGTGATATACAATCCGTAGTCATGTGATGGTAAGTCCATGGTCATGTGATGTACACACTGATGCACAGCTGTGTGACTATAACGAGTTGTGCACCTGTATGCTCATCACATTACCATATACTGTATATCACATGACCACACCAGACCAAAAGAGTTAGTAGCTTTTACGCTTTCTACACAGTCCAGTCAAGCTAATGTGACCACCTGTCAAATCCAGAATAACCACCTTTTGCAGAGTGGACCGCTGTGAGACGTGCAGGAAGAGTGGGGATGTTGTGATGATGTTCATTGGGATGTTGAGCCGTGCCCACTCTAGTGCCGTGTCCTGCTGCACTAGGTTACGTCCATGGTGTGAACAACCCGATCAAGGTGGTCCCATAGATTCTCAATTGGGTTCGAGTCTGGGGAATTTGCTGGCCAAGGGAGTATAGTAAACTCATCCTGGTGTTCCTCGAACCACGCACGTACACTGTGAGCTTTATGACACGTCGCATTGTCTTGCTGGTAGATGCCATCATCCTGAGGAAAAACAATTCGCATGTAGGAATGAACATGGTCTGCAAGGATAGATGCATACTTGTGTTGATCCATCATGCCTTCCACAATGATGAGTGCATCCAGATGGCTGATGATACGTGCCTTCTGTGATTGGTTATTTAACGTTGACGTCAAAAGTAGACTGTGGTCACATTAATATGACTGGACTGTGTATATTCACTACTTAGCACTCATTCAGCATTGTGTAGCGTGTATAGGAGAATGTAGGAATGGTAATAAACCACTTCTGTCACCTCCCCAGGCTGACAGCTGGAGACCTGACCTTTTCCTCTAGACTGCAGGAGAGTTTGTACAGCAATGCCAAAAGTCATCTCTGCAGAGTTACGTCCTGTGCTACCTGCCATCAAAAGACAGTGGGTGGTTGCTATCAGGTTAGGAGACTACTTAAATGTAAGGTGGTAAATGCAATCTAAAAACCGAAAGACATTAATTTTATAACAAGTACTGCTTATAGAATAGTTCTATCACAGAATGTAAAAAAAAGTTGCATTTTTTTACACATCTAGATATGTGACCATCAGCATGGCTGCACATAAAGCACTGGCAAAAGGCATCCTTGTACTATGGAGAAGCAGGCTGGAAAAAACATTGCCCAATTATCATGCAGAATTATCATGTGCTCCTAATTTTTTGGTGCATTTCCTAAAAAACAAGTTAGAAGTGAAGTATGTGTGTGCAAAAATGTTGTTTCAGTCATATTCCTGAATTGGGTGCACACCACCATCTAAACCAGATTTAAAGTCACATTTGAAAAAAGGCACTTTAACATTACATTAAAAAATGGAGCAGAGTGTTAAAAAACATGTCAGAATTCCAGCGCAAAAATAATGATAACTTGTCCCCATTATGTTACTGATAACCTCCACTTCAGGCAGGAAAAACTATGCACAGGAATCATAGGTCTCATCTCTGGTGATGATTAGAGATGAGCGAACACTAAAATGTTCGAGGTTCGAAATTCGATTCAAACAGCCGCTCACTGTTCGAGTGTTCGAATGGGTTTCGAACCCCATTATAGTCTATGGGGAACATAAACTCGTTAAGGGGGAAACCCAAATTCGTGTCTGGAGGGTCACCAAGTCCACTATGACACCCCAGGAAATGATACCAACACCCTGGAATGACACTGGGACAGCAGGGGAAGCATGTCTGGGGGCATAAAAGTCACTTTATTTCATGGAAATCCCTGTCAGTTTGCGATTTTCGCAAGCTAACTTTTCCCCATAGAAATGCATTGGCCAGTGCTGATTGGCCAGAGTACGGAACTCGACCAATCAGCGGTGGCTCTGCTGGAGGAGGCGGAGTCTAAGATCGCTCCACACCAGTCTCCATTCAGGTCCGACCTTAGACTCCGCCTCCTCCGGCAGAGCCAGCGCTGATTGGCCGAAGGCTGGCCAATGCATTCCTATGCGAATGCAGAGACTTAGCAGTGCTGAGTCAGTTTTGCTCAACTACACATCTGATGCACACTCGGCACTGCTACATCAGATGTAGCAATCTGATGTAGCAGAGCCGAGGGTGCACTAGAACCCCTGTGCAAACTCAGTTCACGCTAATAGAATGCATTGGCCAGCGCTGATTGGCCAATGCATTCTATTAGCCCGATGAAGTAGAGCTGAATGTGTGTGCTAAGCACACTCATTCAGCACTGCTTCATCACGCCAATACAATGCATTAGCCAGTGCTGATTGGCCAGAGTACGGAATTCGGCCAATCAGCGCTGGCCAATGCATTCTATTAGCCCGATGAAGTAGAGCTGAATGTGTGTGCTAAGCACACACATTCAGCACTGCTTCATCACGCCAATACAATGCATTAGCCAGTGCTGATTGGCCAGAGTACGGAATTCGGCCAATCAGCGCTGGCCAATGCATTCTATTAGCCCGATGAAGTAGAGCTGAATGTGTGTGCTAAGCACACACATTCAGCACTGCTTCATCACGCCAATACAATGCATTAGCCAGTGCTGATTGGCCAGAGTACGGAATTCGGCCAATCAGCGCTGGCTCTGCTGGAGGAGGCGGAGTCTAAGGTCGGACCTGAATGGAGACTGGTGTGGAGCGATCTTAGACTCCGCCTCCTCCAGCAGAGCCAGCGCTGATTGGCCGAATTCCGTACTCTGGCCAATCAGCGCTGGCCAATGCATTCTATTAGCCCGATGAAGTAGAGCTGAATGTGTGTGCTAAGCACACACATTCAGCACTGCTTCATCGGGCTAATAGAATGCATTGGCCAGCGCTGATTGGCCGAATTCCGTACTCTGGCCAATCAGCACTGGCTAATGCATTGTATTGGTGTGATGAAGCAGTGCTGAATGTGTGTGCTAAGCACACACATTCAGCACTGCTTCATCACGCCAATACAATGCATTAGCCAGTGCTGATTGGCCAGAGTACGGAATTCGGCCAATCAGCGCTGGCCAATGCATTCTATTAGCCCGATGAAGTAGAGCTGAATGTGTGTGCTAAGCACACACATTCAGCACTGCTTCATCACGCCAATACAATGCATTAGCCAGTGCTGATTGGCCAGAGTACGGAATTCGGCCAATCAGCGCTGGCTCTGCTGGAGGAGGCGGAGTCTAAGATCGCTCCACACCAGTCTCCATTCAGGTCCGACCTTAGACTCCGCCTCCTCCAGCAGAGCCAGCGCTGATTGGCCGAATTCCGTACTCTGGCCAATCAGCACTGGCTAATGCATTGTATTGGCGTGATGAAGCAGTGCTGAATGTGTGTGCTTAGCACACACATTCAGCTCTACTTCATCAGGCTAATAGAATACATTGGCCAATCAGCGCTGGCCAATGCATTCTATTAGCTTGATGAAGCAGAGTGTGCACAAGGGTTCAAGCGCACCCTCGGCTCTGATGTAGCAGAGCTGAGGGTGCACAAGGGTCCAAGTGCACCCTCGGCTCTCCTACATCAGAGCCGAGGGTGCGCTTGAACCCTTGTGCAGCCTCGGCTCTGCTACATCAGAGCCGAGGGTGCGCTTGAACCCTTGTGCACACTCTGCTTCATCAAGCTAATAGAATGCATTGGCCAGCACTGATTGGCCAGAGTACGGAATTCGGCCAATCAGCGCTGGCCAATGCATCCCTATGGGAAAAAGTTTATCTCACAAAAATCACAATTACACACCCGATAGAGCCCCAAAAAGTTATTTTTAATAACATTCCCCCCTAAATAAAGGTTATCCCTAGCTATCCCTGCCTGTACAGCTATCCCTGTCTCATAGTCACAAAGTTCACATTCTCATATGACCCGGATTTGAAATCCACTATTCGTCTAAAATGGAGGTCACCTGATTTCGGCAGCCAATGACTTTTTCCAATTTTTTTCAATGCCCCCGGTGTCGTAGTTCCTGTCCCACTTCCCCTGCGCTGTTATTGGTGCAAAAAAGGCGCCAGGGAAGGTGGGAGGGGAATCGAATTTTGGCGCACTTTACCACGCGGTGTTCGATTCGATTCGAACATGGCGAACACCCTGATATCCGATCGAACATGTGTTCGATAGAACACTGTTCGCTCATCTCTAGTGATGATATTTGCTGGAAAAGCTGTTTGTCATTCATTTTAAATGCATATTATATTTCACAAATTAAAAAAACAAACAAATAGCCCCTAAAGACATAGGTACTTGAGGCTTTTGGAAAATAATATTTGTGAATTAGACATGTTTTACATCATGAACAGAATATCTGTTCAGCCACACTTTTTTTTTACTATATGAAAAGTAATAAGGGACCTTATTATTTATTTCATATTATATTACAATGTTTCCCCTCTACCTTGAGCTATGTTTCATCTAAATACAGGTACATATAAAAAGGGACCTGCAAGCAGCCTGTGTGAAATATAGTAATCTAGAAAGTGATAATGTTGTGTAACAAGTGGCATCAAAGCCCTTTCTGAAGTAACCAGATTTTTACAGATAGACAATGGCAGCCAAAATATTGTAGGCAATTGCACAGCAATGGAATTGAACAAGTAACGTTTACTCACAAGCTCATGAAGTAGAATAACAAAAGAGCATTCGATTCATCCTTAACCAATACATTCTTAATGGATCAGTAGTTAGTGTAGATGCGACACCCTATCGGGCAGAATCCTAATGTACGTGGATTAGATAATTAGGTCCTGCATCTGTAGGGCTTGTTTCAACAAGCATCAAAGTCTGCCCGGCCAAGATGAATAATTAATCAGCTTTGGTTAGGGCTGAGTACCCACCAGATGGATTGATAAGCCCTTTCAAGGAAATAGTATTCCATGGAGCCTTGATGTGCTTGATTGCCTGACTGATTATGATTTGTGGGGTTAGATAAATGTTTTCTCCTGACTACAAAGAGTGGGAAATCAGAAAATGAACTGACCGGGGATACAAGAATTACATTTTCATTACTGACAAGGGTAACATTAAACAAATCATTCTTTTTATTGCTCTTCTTTTTTCTCCTAGCTGACTAGACATTTTAGGCATTTGGCCAGTATTGTAGTTATTATAAGTTGTAGCCCTTCAAATTCCAAAACAGACACAAGAGCTTCAATGTCCAAATATTGTGGTTTTCATTTTCCGTAATTCCCATGACAAGAAAGTAAAATCTTAAATGCTTAAGATTCCTATGCATGGCACCAACAGAAAATCCGTGCTTTGTACAGCCACTTCCATCAGGACAATCATCTGAGGTACGGAGTATCATTGTTTCCTTGCAATGGCTCTGAGATTTGTGAGCTAGGTAGTAATGCCTTATATAAATGTAACTGCAATTTACAATTACCATTCCTATTGGCAATACAAATATTTTTATGGTAGTGCAATAAAGAAGAACACTAAAGAAGTTAAAGTTCATTGGATCACTATTGATTATCGGCGAAGTAACCAATTCTTGTTATACACTTGCAAAACACACTGCTCAGGAATTGCTGGTTCTGTAGACTCTAATGATAACCGGCACATGTAAACCAGTCTTTAATTGTTACCAGGTAATTGTTACATGTTAAAAACCTAGATAATCCTAGATTGTTTAAATTGTGTTCATATGATACACAGTATGGGTTTATATAGTTCAACTGACACGTCTGCTTTCCCCTTCTTGTGAGATGAGTCCCCAGGTAACTGAATCTCAATACATTGCATATACATAGCAATTTGTGTTTTTTTTTCTGTTTTCAACCTTATGATTATATAGTTCCTTTAAAACCTAAGCTTAATGAAACAGCTATGAAAAATAGACATCTTTCATAGCTGTTTTGCATCTGAGGGGCACCCACTTTCACGGAATCTGTCATAGATGTGAGTCTATTGAGAAATCTGTGAAAACAGGCGAAAGTAGGACATGACCTGTTTTTTTATGTCCATTAAACCCCCATTCACATACATTGAATTTAACGCTGTTGTGCGATATCGTCTTTCAAATGTCTGAAAACCATGTTCATGTGAATGTAGGCTACTTATTGGACCTTTAAGGATGTATCATAGAATTTTAGTGTCATCTTATCTTAACAGTGTTTGCAGAGAATCAGATCTCTGCAAGTCTGCAATTTCTTCCTGTGATCTTTGTATTTATGCCTCACAATCTCAATTCGCAAATATAACAGCCTATAACCCTAGTGCAATAAAGCTCTCTGTAGTGTCTTTTGTATTTGGGAAAATTCTATTCTGCTGCTTGCACAGATCTGGCGGCATTTGTGAGCTATACATTTTCCATGTGTACACACTTGGGTATATGTTTCAGTGCTGTTGCTGTATATTGTAGAGGGCAAATGTCCATATTCCATGGCCAAGTAACAGTATCATAAAACTCATTTGTTGCACCATAAAATAATTTTGTTAAATTAGGGTAATTTATCATCATGAAAACCAGTTTCAAAAAGTCATTTTTTTCTTTTCCCTTTCAGTGTCCTTTGCAAGCCTGGTGATATCCTGCTGTACTTATCTTCCTTCTGCATAGCTACACGAACACCTTGGCGAAAACATCTAGGACTTTGCGATGTTGCCAAGTGGAACTGACTCAAGATCAATTTCAGATGCTGAATGCTTGAGAGCTACAATCTCTGAACAAGATGGATGCTCTAGAGATAGATGCTCTATAATCTCCATGACAGTACTTGATTTTCAGTCTCCTTCTCAGGTGATTTGAAGACTTTATGTTACCTTCAGTCTCATGAACCAGACATGACATGGAGATTGGAGTGTGATGATGTGAATTACTTATATGAGAGAGAAACTACAAGCCCATGAGGTGTATATACACTGCTGTTGGAACAGTGCGCTGAAACCTGGATATCAGGAGCCAAAGAAATGGACAAAAAGCTGAATTGAGCCATTGTAAAAGTTATTGAAATAAAACAGTGAGAGATTGCCATAAATTTTAATCTGTGTAATAGTTGTAAATTGTAAAAAAAAAAGTGCAATTATTTTGTATATTATGCTTAATATAAAGTAGAGTTTGTTTAAAGGGATAGGTCAAATAGCCAAAAATGAAAGCATTTGATCAATATACATAAAGCCATTGGATGAATTTCCCGTGTTGCACTAATAATGTTTTCCACTGTGGTGTATTGCACAATATACTCTCCAGGATATCACCATATTGATACTATGTAAACCATTATGTAACATTCTGTAGAGCCTCCTAGCAAATTTCTGCTGCAGTTCTTTACTGATATAGAAAGTTAGGCCTGGTTCACATCTGCATTTGGTATTCCATTCGGGAAGTCTGCTTGGGGACCCCCCGAACGGAATACTGAACTCATTAAAAAGCAGTGGCTAATGAACACACATGGACTCCATAGACTATAATTGGGTCCGTGTGTTTTCCGTGGGGTGTCCGCATGAGTCATGCGGAGAGACTTCAAGCACTACTTTCCTCTCCGCATGATTCATACGGATACCACGTGGAAAACACACAGACCCCATTATAGTCTATGGGGTCCATGTGCTTTCATTGCTCACTGCTTTTTAATGTGTTTGGTATTCCGTTCGAGGGGTCCCCATGCAGACTCCCTGAATGGATTACCAAACGCAGATGTGAACCAGGCCTTACCTTATGCTGGCCAGTAATGTAAATAGTTTTTTGGCACCATGTAAGTGCTTTGCCTTACCTTTACTATCATTCTATCACTGCCTTAACAAAATCTACTGCATAAACTAACACCGTTGAAAGCCTTTTCCTATGACATTAAATGACACTGTTAGTCCAGTGTTACTATGAGAACTGGCCTACTTCTCAGATGACGTTATCCATGTTCCTGCAATATACAGATAGTCATTAATATTGTATCCATACCTAAATGAAGAACATGTGTAATAGCTTAACTTTCTCACGTTCTTTAGATATTTACATTCATGCCTAAATAACAGTTCTACAACAATGACACTGTCTGACCAACTTTATAATAAGCAAACAGGTTAGATTTTAGCTTAAACAGAATGCCTGACTCCAAAGAAATAAATCCAAAAATTGTTTTTATATGGTGATATTTTTCCTTAACTTTCTCCATTTCTCCATGTAAAAGACTATTATAAATTGCTCGGTATAGATATTTTTCTTTATAGTAGGGAAAAATAATTGGCAGCAATGGAGCACAATAAAAATAGCAATTTCTCTTCTAATAATACTACATTATTCTGTGTCTATACTTGTCTATAGCACAACTCCTATCGCATGTATCTCAACTGTTCCCATGTTTAGTGATCCCAAACTGGTCATTTCTAAACTGAGAACAGAAGTGAGTTTGTTATATGACCCTATCATGTGACCCCTGTTTTCTCGCATCACTACACAACCTAGCACCTTTATACAGTTCTCATTGGAAGAGTGACAGTCTATAGAAACCATCAAACTGTTGAATTGGAACAAAGGTCAGGTATATCTCCCACCTTCCCAAAAGGAAGTGAGAAAGGAAGTTAAAACCAAACATCTTTACATCACTAGGCAAAGAAGGATCTAACATTAGGGGATATTTATATTTGCCCCTTTCTGTTGGTTCTTTAACCCAGGAAGGGCTAACATAAACAAACAAGTCCACTGCGGTCTTAACAGTATTATTTAATTCATCATTATAATATACAGTACTATTTTTAATTGTACAGTAAATGCCACATATTTTATAAGATCACTTGATTTTTTTTTATATGTAACAGTATTAATTTAACTGTGGTTTTATGTTTCATTGTAATATTTAAAAAAAATCTGTGTATCCAATGATGCATCAAACATAGTGTTCACACTGGACAAATTCTTCCCACTACAGATTCTTGGCAGAACTTTCTCTCTTCTGTACTAGAAAAGAACAAGTTGACAAAAGTCATTTCACCAGGTTACTGCCAGAGATCCAGTTCTTTATAGGGAAGAAAGATTTCACTTAATGATTTCTTGTAATATATTATTTCTTTGTAAGTAATTGAAGCCAATCTTTTTTAATCATATTTATATTTGCTGTAAAGTGAATTTTTCAAGTAAAAGAAAAATATCCATAAATTGTTGTTTCTTCTTTTGTTTTCCTTTCACTAAAACAGCACAATTTAAGCAATATGGAAGTGTTCAGATAATTATGTATGGTCACCTTATGCCTCTAGACGGGGTACTGCAAAGGTCTAAGATACAGCCTATGACCCTAATGCACAAAAATAACTTACAGGAGAGATAGCTTTAGTATAGTCTTTTTCTTTACAGTAAAAGGCATGTTTAAGTCTTTTGTTTTTATCCATAGCACCTGATATACTGGTTGCTTCAAAGAACTCGTATATGTACAGAAACTGTGGAGCCAATTCATAAGGGTAAAAAAAACCCTTTATGATTCAGGTGACTACAAAACTATCTGTCTGCGGGGCTGGGTTTGAAAAGCTGGGTTCTAGTGACACAATCCCTTTAGGCGAGGAGCCGCGTCACTCACGGGCCAAAATCCGCCTGCCACAACTGTCGCGGCTTCCGACAGTCGCGACTTCTCCCTCTGGAACATGCTCAAATGAATGGGCCGACTCTGGAAGTTGCTGCTGCGAGGTGGACGCCGAGGCTCAAGGAGCCATGGAATCCACCAAAAGAAAGGGCAGCTCGCTTCTTTTTTCCACTAGCGAAAAAAAGAAGCCTGGCGGTCTCCATAGACCACCATTGTGAGGGGGTGGATTATGACGTGGATTCCGCACCATAATCCGCCCCCTCTGTGCCCATGTGAACGGGCCCTTAAGGAAGAAAACTTGTATTGATAGCTTTATCTTCTTCATTGTCTTGACTGTTTAGCAAAATCACATAATAAGTCTAGAAGTGCTGTATAAACTATTTTTTTATCTTTCAATTTACACTTGCACAAGCTCCAAAAAATGAAGTCACCAATGTTATGTATGTCCCTGCAGTTGTCCCATTGCCAGGAATGGAATGGAATGACTGTTAACTTCAGTGATAAACTTCAGTTGCTAGTCACATACTTGGCTGTATTATTTCAGCCCACAGAAGTGCAGATCAAAGAGAAATACGTTGACTGGCATGCATTGGCCTAAATACACAGGACAATGCAAACTGAAATAGGGAGGAATGATCTCTGTTCATTTCTCTCTCATTCGCCAAGACATTTTAGGTGACACACATTGGCAACTACTTATTGTGTTATTGCAATTAGCAGCTGCCGATAATTTTTACTCATCTGTTCACGCTCCTGTCCTGGCTGCCCTCTGCTTCCTCCTATACAGTTATATCATAATGCTCAAGAATGCCAGGATGCTACATTCTGGCATCTTTCAGGAGGCAGCAGTGTAGGGCGACCGGGACTGGAGTGTGGACATGTAAGTAAAAATTATTGACAGCTACTCTGTGTGGGAGTGGGGGGTAAGGACGTCATGTACTACAGGTGGGTTTTAAAAAAGGGACCATATACTCTGTGGGGGGAGTAAAAAAGGTTACATAAACTGTGTGATTGGCCATAAATGAGGGGATCATAATCTCTGAGAGACGATAGGGAGTACAGAGAATTGAACTGGGATTTTGTGGAATAGTGCCAGCAGAAGCACCTCAGGATTAATGCTGGGAAGACCAAGGAGATGGTGGTGGACTTTAGTAATCAGAGATGTGCTCAGTGGCGTAACTACCATAGAGGCAGCGGAGGCGGCTGCCACAGGGCCCGGGCCATTAGGGGGCCCGGTGAAAGCTGCTACCGCTGCATTTTTTTTTTTTTTTAAATAGGCCGTTACAGGCCCTATTCACATGCCGATCCTGGCTGGGCAGTAAAAGGCATGTTTAAGTCTTTTGTTTTTATCCATAGCACCTGATGTACTGGTTGCTTCAAAGAACTCAAGTATAATGATTGATGGACCGGGAGAGGTAAAGGAACGTAAAAAATACTGTTACTTACCTCTCCACGATCCTGCCAGGCCTCCGTCATTCGTGTCTGACGTCTCTGATGTCACATGACCCGGGCCTGCTTCCCAGGTCATGTGACGTCCGACGTCATTAAAGCAGGACAAGGGCGGCGGCTGACAGCATAGGAGCCGGGGATCAGGTAAGCAACTGTTTCTGTTTTTTTTTAATGTTTTTATTCCCCCGGGTCTCCGATTATTATACTCTGAGGTCTGAAAAGACCCCAGAGTATAATAATTGTTTATGGGTGTCCACAGTGGGACATAATACTGTGTGCAGGGGACACTATTGGGGATAATACTGTGTGCATGGGCCACTATGGGGGATAATACTTGTGTAGGGGCCACTATGGGGGATAATACTGTGTGCAGGGGACACTATGAGGGATAATACTGTGTGCAGGGGACACTATGGGGGATAATACTGTGTGCAGGGGACACTATGGGACATAATACTATGTGCAGGGGACACTAAGGGGAATAATACTGTGTGCAGGTGTATTGCAAAATTGACAGGGATCTCTGGATTCCTGTAAGATCGCTATGGTTCTTTTGGATTCCGTAATAGAATAAAGAAAAAGACGCAGGCCACACACTTAACAAGTTAACATAGTTTATTATGCAATTAACAGACTGACTTAGCTTATTATGCAAATAAACTAGGAGTTACTTACCACACTGCTACGCCTCATTGATGCCGATCGGTTCACATCAAGCTTCAGTGACAGGTCAATATCGATTGTCAGGTAAAGGCGTCCCAATACCACATCGATAACGAGTGAACACTGAAGCTCCATGGCGTACAACCGACCTTTATAACTTGTGGGCGGGTTATTCCTAGAAA